>NC_091950.1:405608748-405972498 GCF_031021105.1 Erythrolamprus reginae
AAGATATTAGAGGACTCAAGAATAAAACATATAAAGAACTGTTGCTGGGACTGGATATGTCTAGTCTAATGAAAAGAAGGACCAGGGGAGACATGATAGCAGTGTTCCGATATCCCAGGGGTTGCCACAAAGAAGGAGTCAACCTATGCCCCAAAGCACCTGAGGGTCCAACAAGAAGCAATGGGTGGAAACTAAACAAGGAGAGAAGTAGCTTAGAACTAAGGAGAAATTTCCTGACAGTTAGAAGAATTAATCAGTGGAACAACGTGCCTCCAGAAGTTGTGAATGCTCTAACACTGGATATTGTGCGTACGTGTACCCTTTTCGCACCCAAGCCAAAAAAGGTTTGCCATCACTGACCTATACCATTTCAGATATAACAATTCAGTTATAATAATAATAACAACAGAGTTGGAAGGAACCTTGGAGGTCTTCTAGTCCAACCCCCTGCTTAGGCATGAAAACTTACACCACTTCAGACAGATGGTTATCCAACATCTGCTTAAAAACTTCCAGTGTTGGGGCATTCACAATTTCTGGAGGCAAGCTGTTCCACGGATTAATTGTTCTAACTGTCAGGAAATTTCTCCTTAGTTCTAAGTTGCTTCTCTCCTTGATTAGTTTCCACCCATTGCTTCTTGTTCTACCCTCAGGTGCTTTGGAGAATAGGTTGACTCCTTCTTTGTGGCAAATTCTGAGATATTGGAACGCTGCTATCATGTCTCCCCTGGTCCTTCTTTTCATTAAACTAGCAATGCACAGTTCCTGCAACCGTTCTTCATATGTTTTAGTCCTATTATCATCTTTGTTGCTCTTCTCTGCACTCTTTCTAGAGTCTCAACATCCTTTTTGCATCATGGTGACAAAAACTGAATGCAGTATTCCAAGTATGGCCTTACCAAGGCTTTATAAAGTGATATTAACACTTTGTATGATCTTGATTCTATCCCTCTGTTAATGCAGTCTAGAACTGTGTTGGCTTCTTTGGCAGCTGCTGCACACTGCTGGCTCATATTTAAATGGTTTATTTATTATTTATTTTTTTTATTTATTGGATTTGTATGGCGCCCCTCTCCGCAGACTCGGGGCGGCTAACAACAGTAATAAAACAGTATATAACAATAATCCAATACTAAAAACAGTTAAAAACCCATTATATAAAAACCAATCATACATACAGACATACCATGCATAAAATTGTAAAGGCCTAGGGGGAAAGAGTATCTCAATTCCCCCATGCCTGGCAGCAGAGGTGGGTTTTAAGCAGCTTAAGAAAGGCAAGGAGGGTGGCGGCAATTCTAATCTCTGGGGGGAGTTAGTTCCAGAGGGCCGGGGCTGCCACAGAGAAGGCTCTTCCCCTGGGTCCACTAGGACTCCAAGATCCCTCTCCCAGTTACTATTGTTGAGCAAGCTACCACTTATACTGTACCTTTGCTTTTTGTCCAGTTGTGACAACAAAAAAAATTAAAAAATCAACTGGCCTATTCTGACTGGCGGCTGCCCTTGGTGTGTGTGTTTTTTCCATTTAGTCTCCCTTATCAGTCGGGCACATTCTTCTCGCTTGTGGACAAGAGGAAGTCTCCATCTTCACAATGCCTGACCCCAAGTTTGGCAAGGTTGGAGACTGGGTGGGCACGTGAGGCTCGCCACCAAATTCCAAACAGTAAGGCTGTTTCCTGTGGAGAAACTCAGCCCTGTGTGTTTATTTCCATTGGGGGAAAAGCTTTCCCGTAATGAGCCGGGTGACAAAATGTCTAGCGGACGATGTATTTCTGCTTTTGCATAGCGTACGAGTTGGAGACAAAGGCTTGAAAGCATTCCGTCTGCTCTTCAGGAACGAGTCTATCTCTCTGCCTGTTTATCTCCTCTTGGGAAGCCAGCTATTTTTCCTGAAGGTTTCAAGGAAGCTTGTCTTGAGTTCTGGCTATTAACGTTTCTTTCCTGTAGCTTTTTTGAATAGCAGCCATTCCTGGAACCCTACCGCCTTGTAAAGAAGCTTGCAGATTTAGAAGCCCCAAAAACATATTTTGCTATGATGATTCTGCTGGCTGCAGAATAATGGAAAGTTCAGCCCTTCCTCAGAAGGGGAATACACCTCTACTTACGAACTTTTCTAGATAAGAACCGGGTGTTTTTTAAAAAAATGCCTCTTCCCAAGAACCATGTTCCACTTACAAACCTGAGCCTCCAAAACTGAAACTGGAAAAGGTGGGGAGAAGCTTCTGTGGGGCATTTCTAGGAATCTCCTGGGAGGAAACAGGGCCTCCACCCTCCCTGTGGTTGGTTATTTGATTGTTTGGTTGTTTGTTTGGTTGTTTGGTTGTTTGGTTGGTTGGTTGGTTCCTTCCTTCCTTCCTTCCTTCCTTCCTTCCTTCCTTCCTTCAATCATTCGTTCATTCATTCAATTTTTATGCCGCCCTTCTCCTTAGACTCAGGGCGGCTTACAACATGTTAGCAATATTACTTTTTCACAGAGCCAACATATTGCCCCCACAATCCGGGTTCTCATTTTACCCACCTCGGAAGGATGGTTTCGCCAATCACATACATTATTTGCTTTTACATTGATTCCTATGGGAAAAATGTATTTATTTATTTATTGAATTTTTATGCCGCCCTTCTCTTTAGACTCAGGGCGGCTTACAACATGTTAGCAATAGCACTTTTTAACAGAGCCAGCCTATTGCCCCCACAATCCGGGTCCTCATTTTACCCACCTCGGAAGGATGGAAGGCTGAGTCAACCTTGAGCCGGGGATGAGATTTGAACAGCTGACCTTCAGATCTATAGTCAGCTTCAGTGGCCTGCAATACAGCACTCTACCTGCTGCGCCACCACAGCTCTTGCTTCTTCTTACAAACTTTTCTACTTAAGAACCTGGTCACGGAACGAACTAAGTTCGTAAGTAGAGGTACCACTGAACTTGGATTTCCCTAGAAGTGGAATAACTTGTCTTCAGAATTTGTGAGTGCTCCAACACTGGAGATTTTTAAGAAGAGACTGGGAAGCCATTTGCCAGAAATGGTATAGGGCAGTGATGGCGAACCTATGGCACGGGTGCCAAAGATGGCATGCGGAGCCTTATCTGCTGGCACATGAGCAGTTGCCCTAGCTCAGCTCCAACGTGCATCTGTGTGCCAACCAGCTGTTTTCTGGCTTGCACAGAGGCTCTGGGAGGGCGTTTCTGGCTTCCAGAAAGCCTCCAGGGGGATGAGGGAGGGTGTTTTTACCCTCCCCCAGCTGCAGGGAATACTTTGGAGCCTGGGTAGGGCAAATCATGAACTTTGGGCCCAGCAGAAGTTGTAAAACAGGCCATTTCCGGCCTCCAGAGGGCTTCCGGGGGGTGGAGGAAGCTATTTCCGCCCTTCCCAGGCATTGAATTTGTGCATGCACAATAGCGTGCACCCACACTCTCTCGGCACCCGAGGAAAAAAGGTTCACCATCAGTGAACCAAGGGCAATGTTGGTGAACCTTTAGGGGTAGTGATTTCTGACAGTCTCAAAATGGGTGACCAGTGTGGTCGGGCAGTAGGAAAAGCAAGTAGGATGCTTGGCTGCATAGCTAGAGGTATAACAAGCAGGAAGAGGGAGATTATGATCCCGCTATATAGAGTGCTGGTGAGACCACATTTGGAATACTGTGTTCAGTTCTGGAGGCCTCACCTACAAAAAGATATTGACAAAATTGAACGGGTCCAAAGACCGGCTACAAGAATGGTGGAAGGTCTTAAGCATAAAACGTATCAGGAAAGACTTAATGAACTCAATCTGTATAGTCTGGAGGACAGAAGGAAAAGGGGGGACATGATCGAAACATTTAAATATGTTAAGGGGTTAAATAAGGTTCAGGAGGGAAGTGTTTTTAATAGGAAAGTGAACACAAGAACAAGGGGACACAATCTGAAGTTAGTTGGGGGAAAGATCAAAAGCAATGTGAGAAAATATTATTTCACTGAAAGAGTAGTAGATCCTTGGAACAAACTTCCAGCAGAGATGGTTGGTAAATCCACAGTAACTGAATTTAAACATGCCTGGGATAAACATATATCCATTGTAAGATAAAACACAGGAAATAGTATAAGGGCAGACTAGATGGACCATGAGGTCTTTTTCTGCCGTCAGTCTTCTATGTTTCTATGTTTCTAACCTGAAACAGGAGCATACACATGGGGGAGTGCCGGAAAACGCAAGAGCTTCTGGTTTCCGGCATGCGCTTTGCATGCTGGTCACCTGGTCTTCCAGTTTCTGGCACATGCATGCGCGCCAGGGAGCTGTTCTTCCAGTTTCTGGTCTGTCATGCACGTGAAGACTAGCATGGTGGGACACCGGAAGCTGGAAGAGCAACAGGTGACAGCTGCCATGCTCGGAGAGATGGCTCTACATGCCACTTCCAGCACGCATGCCATAGGTTTGCCATCACTGGTATAGGGTCTCTTGCTTGAGGAGGAGGTTGGACTAGAAGACCTCTAAGGTCCCTTCCAACTCTGTTATTCTGTTTGGCTCCTGTACAGGTAGTCCTCCACTTACGGCCATTTTTAGCAGCCACTTACAACAGAACTGAAAAAAGTGACTTACAACCAGCCCTCACATTTATGATTGTCATAGCATCCCCCTTAGGGGTGATTTCTAACTTACCCGACAGAGCCAAAAACTCACAAAAAATAACCCCCCAAAAAAGAGCCCAAAACAAGATGGCACGCATGCACAGTGCCCAAAACCTGGCTTCTGCACAGAAGTAGGAACCAGCAAAAAAATTAAAAAATTATTTTTTAAAAAAATCCCCCCCAAAATGTTGGCTGTATCCACGGACTGGCACAAACAGAATTGGCTCCACGACATCACCAACAGTTACTACCGGTTCTATGGAACCGGTGCGAACTGATAGGAACCCACCTCTGATCCCCATAGTCAAAATTCAGGAACTTCACAACCTGCAAGTATTTATGACAATAATTGCATTTATTTATTTGTTTGTTTGTTTGTTTGTTTATTATTTATTTATTTATTTATTTATTTATTTTGTTTTATTTGTTTATTTGTTTATTTATTTTATTATTTTATTTTATTTTATTTTATTATTTTATTTTATTTTATTTTATTCCGCCCTATTCCTCGGACTCAGGGTAGCTCACAACAAAATAATACACAACATGTAGGAATCCAAATTTAAAACATACTAAAAACCCAATTAAAAACCACACACTCATATTTAGGCGATCAAACATGAATTCATTTGTCGGCCGGGGCTAGATGTTGGTCTTAGCGGCCCAAAGCCTGTCGGCAAAGGTGGATCTTTAGAATCTTACAGAAGGCTGTGAGAATGCGATCAGTACGAATCTCTGGAGGGAGTTGGTTCCAAAAGCCAGGGCCACCACCGAGAAGGCTCTTTCGCCAGATGGCATTGGCTAGCTGATGGGACCTGGAGAAGGCCAACTCTGTGACCTGACCGGCTGCTGGGACACATGAGGTAGAAGATGGTCCCTTAAGTAATCTGGTCCAATGCCATGTAGGGCTTTATAAGTCATAACCAACACTTTGAATTGCGTTCAGAAACCAATCGACAACCAATGCAGCTCGCAGAGTGCTGGAGAAACATAGGCAAACCTCGGGAGGCCCATGACTGCTCACGCGGCTACCTTTTGCACCATCTGACGTTTCCAAACATTCTTCAAAGGTAGCCCAATGTTGAGAGCGTTGCAGTGGTCAAACCTCGAGGTGATAAGGGCCCAGGGTCATGTGATCACCATTGGTGAGCATCCCAGGCAACTTCGGTCAAGCAAGGTCAGAGGCAAGAAACAGTTTTTCTTAACAAATGTGGCCAAAAAAATAATAATAATAAAATTGGGCATGACTCACTTAGCAACTTCAATGGGAATTCTGGTCCCAATTGTGGCCATAACTCAGGGACTCCCTGTATTTTTCAGCTTGAAGTAGATGAAAGGACTTTTGTTTCCCCTTGTCATCCACTCCCTTGCCGAACACAAGACACTTGTCTCCGAGGCATTCCAGTGGGAGCCATGCGAGGTTTTAAATATCAGGCAAACGTATAATTAATGCAATGAATTGTATAATTAAATGTAAAATATGCGCTGGAAACATACACTGCAACAAGACGTTGCCATATATATGAGAAGGATGTGGAGGAATTAGGAGTGCAGAGCTGAAAAGAAGGTGAGAGGAGGCTAAATTCTGTGAAAGATGATGAAAAGAACAGAGTGTGTCTAACTCAGGGAAGAAAAGGCTGAGGGGATACACAATCACAGCCTATCAATAACTGAAGGACTGTCACAGGGAAAGGGATGGTTTTGTTCTCCGTAGTAGCTGAGAGAAGGGCGAGAGGGGAAGACAAATGGAAGCAATGGTATAATACAGGTGGTATCGGCAGAGGTGGGCTTCAAAAGTATTAGCAAGGGGCTGGTTGCTGGGCTGGGATCAGAGTTCCAGAGATTTGGCTCCTGTGCATGCGTAGCAAGCGAAATCATTTCTTATTTTATTTATTTATTTATTTTATTTGTCCAATACACAATGAGGGTTTTAGTGGGTATATATCTATATACGCATAGTAAAATACATGATGAAGGTTATAGAGGAGATACTCATAGTGAAATATATCTAAGAAATAATAGAAAAGAAGATATAGTAATAGAACATATCAATGAAAGAATAGAAGAAGAGATATAGGAGTAGAAGAAAGGTATAGGAGATATAAGAGAGCAATAGGACAAGGGACAGAAGGCACTCTAGTGCACTTGTACTCGCCCCTTACTGACTTCTTAGGAATCTGGATAGGTCAACCGTAGATAATCTAAGGGTAAAGTGTTGGGAGTTTGGGGATGACACTATGGAGTCCGGTAATGAGTTCCACGCTTCGACAACTCGGTTACTGAAGTCATATTTTTTACAGTCAAGTTTGGAGCGGTTAAAATTAAGTTTAAATCTGTTGTGTGCTCTTGTGTTGTTGTGGTTGAAGCTGAAGTAGTCGCCGACAGGCAGGATCTTGTGGGCAATACTTAGATCTTGTTTAAGGCGTCTTAGTTCTAAACTTTCTAGGCCCAGGATTGAAAGTCTAGTCTCATAGGATATTCTATTTTGAGTGGAGGAGTGAAGGGCTCTTCTGGTGAAGTATCTTTGGACATTTTCAAGGGTGTTAATGTCTGAGATGCGATATGGGTTCCAAACAGATGAGCTGTATTTGAGGATGGGTCTGGCAAAAGGTTTGTAAGCTCTGGTAAGTAGTGTGAGATTGCCAGAGCAGAAGCTACGTAGGATTAGGTTTACAACTCTTGAAGCCTTCTTGGCTATATTGTTGCAGTGGCTCCTGTGCATGTGTAGCAAGCGAAATCTCATGCAGGAACATTCTCGCGTTTGAGATTTTGCCAATTTTTGGTGTGTTTTTTGCTTTTGCGCATGCATGGAAGCAAAAAAACCCACTGAAAATTGGCAAAATCTCATGCATGAAAGATTTTGCTTGCTGTGCATGCACAAGAACCAAATCTTGCACTGATGGGCACCTGCCTGCGACAATCCCAAAGGGCGCAACGGTAGCAGCCAGTACGTGGAACTCCTGCCTGTTGGGCATAGACATGGGTGTGGCCTAGATGGCCTCCTGCACCACGGGGGGGGGGGCATTTTTCCCTTCCCCGGGCTTTGAGGCCCTCTGGAGGCCGGACTTCCCGAACTTCCGGTAGGCCTGTTTTTTTCCAGTAGGCCTGTTTAACGAAGTAGTGGAAGAAGTAGTAGAAGAAGTAGTCAACGAAGCAGTGGAAGTGATGTGCCGGTGCCTGGAGGCTGTTGGGGCCTGGATGGGTGTCAACAGACTCAAACTCAACCCTGATAAAACAGAGTGGCTGTGGGTTTTGCCTCCCAAGGACAATTCCATCTGCCCGTCATCACTCTGGGGGGGGAAACTACTGACCCCCTCAGAGAGGGTCCGCAACTTCGGTGTCCTCCTCCATCCACAGCTCACATTAGAGAAACATATTTCAGCTGTGGCGAGGGGGGCGTTTGCCCAGGTTCGCCTGGTGCACCAGTTGCGGCCCTATCTGGATTGGGAGTCACTGCTCACAGTCACTCATGCCCTCATCACCTCGAAGCTTGACTACTGTAACGCTCTCTACATGGGGCTACCTTTGAAGAGTGTTCGGAAACTTCAGATCGTGCAGAATGCAGCTGCGAGAGCAATCATGGGCTTTCCCAAATATGCCCATGTCACACCAACACTCCGCACTCTGCACTGGTTGCCGATCAGTTTCCGGTCACAATTCAAAGTGTTGATTATGACCTATAAAGCCCTTCATGGCACCAGACCAGACTATCTTCGGGACCGCCTTCTGCTGCACGAATCCCAGCGACCAGTTAGGTTCCACAGAGCGGGTCTTCTCCGGGTCCCGTCAACTAAACAATGTTGCTTGGCGGGACCCAGGGGAAGAGCCTTCTCTGTGGCGACCCCGGCCCTCTGGAACCAACTCCCCCCAGAGATTAGAATTGCTCCCACCCTCCTTGCCTTTCGTAAGCTTCTTAAAACCCACCTCTGCCGCCAGGCATGGGGGAATTGAGATACTCTTTCCCCCTAGGCCTTTACAATTTTATGCATGGTATGTCTGTATGTATGTTGGTTTTACAATAGGGTTTTTTAAACTTTATATTGGATTGTCATATGCTGTTTACTACTGTTGTTAGCCGCCCCGAGTCTACGGAGAAGGGCGGCATACAAATTCAATCCAATCCAAATCAAATTAAGCAACATAGAACTTAGGAGAAATTTCCTGACCGAACAATTAATTAGTGGAACAGCTTTCCTCCAGAAGTTGTGAATGCTTTTAAAGAAGAGATTGGATATTTATTTGTCTGAAGTGGTGTAGAGATTCCCGCTTAAGCAGGGAGTTAGACTAGAAGACTAGTTAGACTAGAAGACCTCCAAGGTCCTTTCAATTCTGTTATTGAGTGAGATCCATACTCAAAATAAAAAGGGGGTATCCTGCAGATGTGGGTGTCCCCTCACTGTTTTCAAACAAAGATGGGATAATCATAGTTTTGTGATGGCTAGAGGTGCTCAACTAGAACAAGGATCGACAAACCCAGGCGCCTGGTCGCCAGTGGCGCCTAGAAAATGTTGTCTGGCGCCTAGAAAATGTTGCCTGCTGTACTGTATGTATACAGCAGTGTTTTTCAACCGGTGTGCCGCGAGACATGGCCAGGTGTGCCGCGAGGTGGCTCCTGCAAGTGGGAGCTCCAGGGCTGAGGCTTCAGCCCTGGAGCTCCCACTTGCAGAAGCCGCCCCCCGGCTATTGCCCGCCGCCGCCGCTACCCGCGCACCCCAAAATACCCCCCCTGCGTGCCCTTTTCCATGGGCGCGCAGTCCCCATTCCCCTGCCTGCCTGGGGGGCGGGCGGGGGCGGGGAGGCGCCGGCAGTAGAAGGCGCAGCCCCCGCCCGCCCGATCCGCTCCCTCTCCTCCTCTTCCGCTGAAAGAAACGCGCGGAAGCTGCCTGCTTGAGCCTCGCGTTGCTCCACCCCGCTTCATCCTGCTTGTCATCCTCCGTTGCCAGGAAAGCCGGGTTTGTTTTCCGTGAAAGCAGCGCGCCTTTTAACACGCTGCTTTCCTGCACCAGTGACGTTTGGCTGCCGGGGGGGCGGGGAGGAGAAAATCCTCCCCACCCCCAAGAGCAGCAAAAGCCTAAGCGGTGGGGTGCGCCGTTTGCCTTCCGGCTCAGTCGCAGAGGCTTTTGCTGCTTGTGGAGGGGGGGGGGTTGGCGGTGCCGATGCCAAATGCTTTCCCTCCGCGGTGGGGGGTGCAGGGCAGGCGCAGTCAGCCCCAGGAGACAAAGATGGAATGAGAGAAAGGAAAGAGAGAGAAAGGGAGGGAGAGAAAGAAAAAGTGAGAGATAGAAAGGATAGAGAGAAAGGGAATGAGAGAAAGGAAAGAGAGAGAAAGAGAGGGGGAGAAGGAAAGAGTGAGAGATAGAAAGGATAGAGAGAAAGAGGGAATGGAAAGAGAGAGAAAGGGAGGGAGAGAAGGAAAGAGTGAGAGATAGAAAGGATAGAGAGAAAGAGGGAATGAGAGAAAGGAAAGAGAGAGAGAGAGAGAAAATAAGAGAGAGAGAGCAACAGAGAGAGAAAGAACAAGAGAGAGAAAGCATGAGAGAGAGAAAGAACAAGAGAGAGAGAGAAAATAAGAGAACAAGAGAGAGAAAAAGATAGCAAGAGAGAGAGAAAGCAAGACAGATAGGGAGAGGAAAGGAGAGTGAGAGAAATGAGAACAAAAAGGGGAGAAAAAAGGAGAAATGAGAAAATGATTGAGGCAGAGAATGAGAGGAGAGTGAAACAAAAGAGAGAGAGAGGTGATTCTTGAAGCATATGGTAAAAAGCACCCAAATAATAAGAAAACCCCCCCAGCCCACACCTGTTTTTGAAAAGGATAAAAGAGAAAAAAACCCCAGCCCTCAACTGGTTTTGGAAATGGTTGGAGTGTGTATACATACACACACATAAGGGGGGGAGAGAGACAGGGATGGAAAAAGAGGAGAAGTGAGAGGGAGAAGGAATGAGGGAAAAAGGGAGGAAGAGAGAGAAATGAGAAACACGAGAGAGAAAAGGGGGAAAGACAGGAGAAGTACCCAGAAATGAGACAGTGGTATAAATTTCAGGAGGGATGATTGATGATTGACTGTATTTATAAGGGGATGTTACATGGGATTGTATATATGAGGGGGTTATTTATGTATGTATGTATGTATGTATGTATGTATGTATGTATGTATGTATGTATGTATTTATTATTTATTTATTTATTTATTAGATTTGTGTCATTTTGGTTGGTGGTGTGCCCCAGGATTTTGTAAATGTAAAAAATGTGCCGCGGCTCAAAAAAGGTTGAAAATCACTGGTATACAGTATATTTTTCCCGCCTTGTGTTTACGCCCAGAAATGGTACATCTTGGCTTCCGTAGCTCCGCCCATCAACCTCGGAGCGAGCTGCTTTCCCAGCGTCCCCTGCACTTGCGTGCGTCTCTCCCTCCCCCCCTTGCCTCCATTCCGCCTCCTACTCGAACCCCTTCACTCCCCCCCACCGCACACAGACGCTCCGATCTTGGCCGCTCACCCGCCTTCGGAGAGAAGCGGAAGCCCCTCCCCTCCCGGCGTGAGGTTTTGTTCATTCCTCCTCCGGCCGCGTGCGCGGTGACTTCCGACCAGTAACCCCTCCTCCCCCCTCCCCCCCTCACCCGCGTCCCCGGCCCGGTCTCCCTTTCCTTCTTCTCTGTTTCGGTTTCTGACTAACGGTCTCCCCTCGGATCCCGACGGGAGTACAGCAGAGCCGGCTCGGCGGAGCCAGGCCTGCGCCGGGGGGGAGGGGGTGAAAGCGATGTCAGGTGGAGACTCGGCAAAAAACCAAGTTTGCTTAAAAAAAATTCTGGCTCCTAAATTTTTTGGCTGGCTCCTAGATTCTGAACAACTTTGTCGACCCCTGAACTAGAAGTTTTCCAAAGTCTCACAAGAGCTCAGTATAGTAGGTCAGATCAAACTCCAAACAGAAGCAGATCAAAGACCGATCCGCTGATTTCTTCTTGGAAATCCAGATTTAAATCCAGTACGATAATATCAATTCTTTACTACAGAGGAAAGTGTGGTGTACACACTTTCTCAAGTGTGTACACCACAAAATAAAACCAGCACTTTTCTTTGAAAAAGGCCCAAACCTCAGATTGTTTAGCAGATAGTCTCAATGAATAACTCTATAAAGAAACCAATATTTCATCACATGCCAGCTGTTTTTTTTAAAAAAAATGTTCAATATTTATTTTAGGGGTTGAATACATCAAATATGTGTATTGTGAAAAATTTTACACCAGCCTTCCTCATACTTGTGAAGTAACTAATGCTTGGATATGTACTGTATCTTGCCCAAAATTGGAAGTTGTGACTAAACATTTCGTTATGTTTTGTTTTGAGGCTATCATTATATTTTCAACAGTTGTCAGCCAAATTCCCAAAAATTCCACGAGCAAGGCATAAAGTCAATCTTATTGCTCATATTTGTATTTATGTGAGAACTTCCAGAGTGGTTAACACAATGGCATTTAAAAATCCACCCCTTCGTTCTTTATTGTATGTAGCAATTGAAATTCTGTACTGACTGCTATTTGCACTACTTAAATAGCAGCTCCAGGTTTGGAAATTTAAGCTGGTGAAATGTTAACCTTAATCAGCATAAGGACTTAAATAAAATCTGTGGTGAGAAAACTCATTTAGTGGCAATTTGCATTTTGTAGCATTTTCTGGCATAGCAAAAAACACGTTCAACCGTCATGGGATTTCTCTTTCTTTTGGGTTTTTTTTCCCATAAACATCTTTCTTTGTTTTCAGATTTCACCCTTTTGTTTGTGAAAGTGCTATTTTGGATAGCTAAGCCTTGGCACTCCCACCTGACCATTGGAAATAGAAGAAGAATATATATATAGAAAAATGAAAGGTTAAAAGGATAGAAATATTCCTGGTCTTCTAGAATGGATGATTCTTTGACATTGTTTTCACAAACAATTGATTCTGTGGCCAGATTTATGTATTAATAAGGCAAAAGGGATTATTTCACATTTAGAATAGAATAGAATTCTTTATTGGCCAAGTGTGATTGGACACACAAGAAATTTGTCTTTGGTGCATACGCTCTCACTGTACATAAAAGGACCCAGGGACCCAGGGGAAGAGCTTTCTCTGTGGTGGCCCCAACCCTCTGGAACCAACTCCCCCCAGAGATCAGAATTGCCCCCACCCTCCTCGTCTTTCGTAAGCTCCTTAAAACCCACCTCTGTCGTCAGGCATGGGGGAACTGAGATATTATCTTCCCCCTAGGCCTATACAATTTATGCATGGTATGTTTGGTTTTTAAATTAGGGTCTTTTAAATTATCTTAAATATTAGATTTGTTATATGTTGTTTCACTACTGTTGTTAGCCTCCCCAAGTCTACGGAGAGGGGCGGCATACAAATCAAATCAAATACATACATACATACATACATACATACATACATACATACATACATACATAAATATACATTTGTCAAGAATCATGAGGTACAACAATGATTGTTATAGGGGCCAAATAAAAAATCAGAAAGCCATCAATATTAATATAAATCTTAAGGATACAAACAACAAGTTACAGTCATACAGTTATAAGTGGAAGGAGATGAGTGATAGGAATGAGAAAAAACTAGTAGTAATAGTAGTGCAAACTTAGTAAATAGTTTGACAGTGTTAAGGGAATTATTTGTTTAGCTGAGTGATGGCACCCGGGAAAAAAACTGTACTTGTGTCTAGTTTTCCTGATATGCAGTGCTCTATAGCGACGTTTTGCGGGTAGGAGTTGAAACAGTTTATCTCCAGTATGTATTTTCTGTACAAGTAATCCTCAACTTATGACCACAACTGAGCCCAAAATTGATGTCGCTAGGTGAGAAATTTGTGAGTTTTGCCCCATTTTAAGACGTTCTCTTGCCACATTTCTTAAGTGAATCACTGCAGTTGTTAAATTAGTAACACCATTGATAAGTGAATCTGGCTCCACCATTGATTTTGCTTGTCGTACGGTCACAAATGGTGATCATAAACGGGACACTGCAAGCCATCGTAAATATGAAACCAGTTGTCAAGCATCCGAATGTAGATCATGGAATGCTGGAATGGTCATAAATGTGAAAAATGGTTGTAACTCATTTTTTTCAGTACCTTGGTAACTTTGAACGGTCACTAAACAAGCTGTTGTAAATCAAGGACTATCTGTATGCGTAAATAATGTAAGGATTCAAGCTGCCTCCCCCTCTCCAAATATTCCCTTTAGGTCCCCTATGCTTCTTGTTCTGAGATATCACCGAACATTCATGAGAGCTAATTTATTTTTTGGCAAATGGATACCCTGTAGCTGACCATGCCCGCTGTGCAAGAGGTTTTGTGAACTGGTACATATTCCATTTTATGAGAATGCCCGCAGTGTATTTTCAAAATGTTGTATATACTGAGTTCTGTCGGGCTCTCTGGTAGAATCCTCCCAAAAATTTACAGGTACAAATTTCAGACACACACACGTTTGAAAATTCAAAACAATGTTCTTTATAATGAAAATTCACTTAAACCAAGCCCTCTTTTGGTATAGCAAAGAGCACTGGTCTCCAAACAAACTGTTAATTTATACAAGTCCCTTATCAGTCCTGTGATACTTAGCTTGCAGCTGTGAGGCAATTCACAGTCCTTCTTCTTTCACCAAGTGAAACACACTTTGCTCTGGTTTAGTTTCAAAGCGGGGGAAAATCAGCACACAAAAAGTCAAAGTCAGTAAAGCAGTCACGAAACACAACAATCAGATAATCCTCCACAATGGCCAAACCCACAGGCTGCTATTTATAGCAGCCTCACTAATTACCACAGCCCCACCAAACCACAGGTGGCCTCATTTTCTTTGCTAATAATCTCTCAGTTGTTGTTGCCTATGCATCGCTCTCCGCATGCGTGGCTATATTATTAACTCTTGTTCTGAATCCAAGGAGGAGCTGGATAATTGATCTCCTTCTGAGCTGTCTGCCCCACTCTCCTCCTCCCTGTCACTCATGTCTTCTTGGTCAGAAGAGCCTTCATCAGCAGATTCCACGGGGGGCAAAACAGGCCTGCAGCATGTGGATGTCTCCCCCACATCCACAGTCCTTGGGGCAGGAGCAGGGCCAAAGCTAACCACAACATACTGTGCCCAAAAGGACTGTTGAATCCTGAATTTAGCTTACAGCAGCGATGGCTTTTGCTGTTGCGTGCCAAAAGCCAGGGGAGCGCTTATGCATGTACCCACACTAATGCACCCTTCACGCAACTCCCCCGCATCCCCACTTTTGGAACATGATGGCACAGAGGGCCTGTTTTCAACCTCCCCAGGCTCCAGAGCCACCCACCCTGGAGGCCCTATGGAGGCCAGAAACAGCCTGTTTGCTGACTTCTGGTGGGACCCAGATTATTGGATTGCTGATTCTGTAAATCGCCTAGAGAGGGCTGTAAAAACACTATGAAGTGATATATAAGTATAAATGCTATTGCTATAAAATGAATCCTGGGAGTTATACTACAGAAAAGATACCAAAATATTTCATGATAGATCTATAGGAAGGGTCCATTAAAGCCCTCCTAGTGCTACAATCCACTGGAGTAGAATCCGAGACCAAGCTACCAGAAACAAATTGGAATCACTTTATAATATGTAAATAGATATTTTGCTCTTGGGTTAAAATGGTTTATACAAGAAACACCCCCGATTGGTGGTGGGGTATGAATGTTTGTCTGGTGGTGGGCACAATTCACAAAACACTTGTTTTATGTTGTGTGAGACTTATATTGTAATTAAAACTAATAAAAAAATAATTTAAAATAAAAAAATAAAAATAAATCATTGGAGTCTAGGTACAAAATAAAAAGGTACAAAATAAAAAGGCCAGGCAATTGAAAAACTGCCTTTATGAACCAAACATAATTATTTTTAATGAGATCACTAGGACTCTGCCTGTGATGCAATGTTGAGCTTGTGTAAGATTTTTGTGATAGATAGATAGATAGATAGATAGATAGATAGATAGATAGATAGATAGATAGATAGATAGATAGATAGATACTGTAGATAGGAAGCAACAAAATTAAGTGATTTCAGGATTTTTTTACAGTCATCTTTCTTGATTTGGCAACTATGGTAAAATGAATATATCTGGAGCCATTGGAAACTCAGAGTGGCTCAAACCTGACCAAATAACTAAAGTCATATTTACAGATGTGTGGTTTTATCTTAATATTTTTAATTTCTTTTTGTTTTCTAGTGGTTTAGGATATATCACGGGATCAAGTGTCAAGCAAGTAGCTGGAGATTGGCACTGGGCCCTGCGGGTGAGTAGTGAGAAGTTTATCAGATTTGCATTACAAAAATCTAAGCCGCCACAAGATGGCAGCAAAGAGTGATAAGACATTCCAACTCTTGGCTGCTATCTAGTGATGGTCCAGTTTTTGCAGCTTGTGTATTGTAGCTGTACTAATGAATTCCTGTTTAGATTTAACATATTTGTATAGAAAATCTAAATAAATATCATCTCTTTCTCCCTGATTTAAACATAATTTATAATTCCACAGAATTTGGGTGTAACATAATGGTCTGAGTCTACGGAGAGGGGCGGCATACGAATCTAATTATTATTAATAATAATAATAATAATAATAATAATAATAATAATAATAATAATAATTTGATGTACCTGATTTCTTGATGTATTAAGGCCCTGATGTGTGATTTGTTTGGCTTTAACTTAACATGTTTTGCAAACCTAGCCATTGCAATTTGTAAATCATAATATTTGGCTTTCTGTGAAGTATCAGCACAACAAGCTGTGGTTTGTTTATTTAACCAAAATTACTCATGATGGCGAGCAGAATGATGTTTATGGAGAGAACATTTGATGGAAATGAAGTTTTATCCTCTAATATTATTTTGGACATAAAGTTTTGCAGTTAATTGCACTAAAATTAGAAGTAGGCTAGGAAATAATTTGTTTTTTTCCCCATACATACTGTATTTTTTCTTTCAAAATTCCCAAAAGATTTGAATGATTATTAATGTAGGATCTGGACAATTTTCCTGTGACCAGCCCAGACGTTGCCTTTTAAATTGTTCTACATGGTCAGTCAGAGGTGTGGACGTCAACGGTGCATCTGAGGCCAACATTTGACTCACCATTTTCCTTTCTGAAGTGTTTGATGGGGTTGAAGGAGATGGGAACACTGTAGCCCCAAAATGACTCATTTAGGTTCAGTTAATGTGGCTGTGCATTGTCTAATCAGATCCATGAGTGGAGTGATTGGCTTGGCTTATTAGTGGCTGAGTTAATGGGTTGTGCACGCAGAGCCACTGTATTCCTGAGGTATATTCTGAGGTGTTTGTACAGGGACCCATATCGCATCTAAGACATTAACACCCTTGAAAATGTCCAAAGATACTTCACCAGAAGAGCCCTTCACTCCTCCACTCGAAACAGAATACCCTACGAGACTAGACTTTCAATCCTGGGCCTAGAAAGTTTAGAACTAAGACGCCTTAAACAAGACCTAAGTATTGCCCACAAGATCATATGCTGCAACGTTCTGCCTGTCTGCGACTACTTCAGCTTCAACCACAATAACACAAGAGCACACAACAGATTTAAACTTAATATTAACCGCTCCACACTTGACTGTAAAAAATACGACTTCAGTAACCGAGTTGTCGAAGCGTGGAACTCATTACCGGACTCCATAGTGTCATCCCCAAACCCCCAACACTTTACCCTTAGATTATCTACGGTTGACCTATCCAGATTCCTAAGAGGTCAGTAAGGGGCGAGTACAAGTGCACTAGAGTGCCTTCCATCCCCTGTCCTATTGCTCTCCTATATCTCCTATTCCTTTCTTCTATTCCTATATCTCTTCTTCTATTCTTTCATTGATATGTTCTATTCCTATACCTTCTTTTCTATTATTTCTTAGATGTATTTTACTATGAGTATCTCCTCTATAACCTTCATCATGTATTTTACTATGTGTATATAGATATATACCCACTAAAACCCTCATTGTGTATTGGACTAAATGAATGAATGAATGAATGAATGAATGAATGAATGAATGAATGAATGAATGAATGAATGTGGGAAAAGGTTGAAAGCCAAAGACCAGAAATGGACAATTACATTCTTCGCTGACTTTTTGCATTCTGGTAAGCAGGATGTTGTTCCCAGCAATTCACTCCTGTTCTTCCCCCATTTCTCTCCAGCCCTCTTTAAGTTCTTCAGCTTTCTTTCCTATAGTTTGTTTCAATTTCTTTCCCATCATCCCCCTGTCTATCGGAACAATTAACCAGTGGAACCACTTGCCTCTAGAAATTGTGGGTACTACAAAACTGGAAATTTTTAAGAGGAAGTTAGACAACCATTTGTCTGAAATGGTATATAGAGCTTCCTACCCTGAAATGGTATATAGGTTGAAATAGAAGGCCTCCAAGATCCCTCCCAGCTCGGTTATTCTATTATTCAGCAAAATCAAAACCTTGTATGGTGTATTTTTTTGCCATTTCTCACTGAGATTTCTGCTCACCTCTCTCCCATAGCTTCCCTTTCATTTACTCCCCTCGTTTGTTGGAGCGCGTACAAAATCTGTTACACAATTTAGGGTGCTTCCAATTTATGCCACTTTATTGGTTTTTCCCCCCAAAACTTTATTAATTTTCAATAAAAAGACATACAAACTTACACACATTTAAACACATAGTAGGGGTTACAAATACCCCTCTTTTCTTGAAGTCAATTTTTAATACAGAAAAAAGGATAAAATCTTAAATCTTTAAGTCAAAATAATATTCTAATTGAAAAGAAGAATTTTGTTCACGTATTCTAATAAACATAGATTTAAATTGATAAAAAAAGAAAAACCAACAATAGCAACAACAAAAATATCAATAACATTTGATTATACAGTATTCATACAGTTTTCATAACCTTATTTTCAACTTTATTCTTATCTTTCCATGTATAAACTTTATTCCAAATAATATAAAAGTCAGATTCTTCTTGATCATTCAGCCTTCTTGTCATCATATCCATCTCTGCACAATCCAATTTTTTTTTAACTACATCCTCTTTTTGGGGGACATCTTCCCCTTTCCAATTTTGTGCATAAACTATCCTGGCCGCTGTTACGATATGTACAACCAGATAAAAATATCTTTTTTATATTTCTGTTTAGCTATACCTAAAAGATAAAATTCAGGGGATTTTTCTATTTCCTGTAATGTAATCTCTTTTATCATTTTTTCTATCATTCTCCAATATGTCCGAACTTTATTACAGGTCCACCATTGATGATAGTAGGAACCTATTTCATTTTTACATTTCCAACAATTTGGGGAAGTATGCCACTTTATTGTTGAGATAGCAAAGGCAAGGTGGCCTCAATCCGCTGTTCTTAATTTCCCTTATTATTAAACAAAAAGGAATTCCCCCCCCCCCTGTTTGGGGGTCCGTGAGAGAGAGAGGAACACTTTGTCTCACTTCACATTTCTTTTCCTGCACCGAGCCATTTTTATTTCCTTCTATTTTATCCCCTCGGGGACCTTGATAAATGTGCTAGGGAAGACTAGCACACAATACGCAAAGCAGACACACACACACACAAATTGGCCTGGATGGAAAAATAGCCGAGAGGAAATAAGACGGCAAAACTGCTTGCTGACCTTTGACCCCTGTTTGGATTCTGGCCATCACAGAGGTGATCTCTGTTTTCTTCTCACTGGCCTTCTGCGGAGGTGGAATTTCAAAGATGATGCCATTTAGAAGTGTTGAATACCGTCACACGCCTGGTGCGGAATAAGCATCTTTCTGCAGTTTAATTAGTTCTGTTTTGTAGATGACATAGAATTTGCATGGCATTTTCAAGTGCCGAAAGAATATTGAATGCATGATTTAGGTGGGTGGTGGTGGTTTGTTTTTTTTTAACATCAGCATTATAAATTATGCCAGCATAATTATCTTTCATATAGTTCATGTCGTAGATTATGGGTAGGAGGGAAGGGGAGGTTCACTTAAGATTGCAAGTGAATTAATGAGAGATTTAATTGATAATAGCTTAATCTATTTAGCAAGGAATGGAATGAGATTAATCGGATGTTTCTCCCGTCCGATTAATGTTTAGTGTGTGTATGTTTATATAAAACATATACACACACATACAGTACATACATAGATGAATTTTATAATGAATTGCATAGCATTAAAGGTACAACTGTCTCATTTAAGGACAATTTTCAATTAATGCAGAGATTTTAAAAAGTAACTTTGCAACTAATCCTCGCATTTATGACCTTTGCAGATCTGTAAAGGTCATAAATGCGAGGATTAGTTGCAAAGTTACTTTTTAAAATCTCTGCTTTGCAGATCTGTAAAGCAAAGGAATAATGAAATAAGACTATAAGCACAGTTACAGTTGTCATTTAGCAAGTTCAGGGGTGTCAAACTCAGTTTCATTGAGGGTTGGATCAGGGTTGTGCTTGACTTCGGTGGGGGGGAGCATGACCAGGGTGGGCATAGCCAGCTTGACATCACTCGTGCTGTAACTACATTGTGCCAACAAAAACGGGCTCCTGAGTTCCATTTTCAACTGTGATGGCTTCCTGCTACCGTTTGCCAGCGAAAACAGCTTGGGAGGTCCATTTTTGTTGGCAGAGGGTTGCAGGAAGCCAAGGCAGCTGAAAATTTAGCTTGGGAGCCCATTTTCACTGGCAGATGCACCACGGATCAGTCCTTTGCTGTTTCCTGTGGGCTAGATTTAAGCACTTCATAGGCCAGATCCAACCCCCGGGCCTTGAATTTGACACCACTGAGCTAGTGATTTGTTTAATGACCAAGTTTCCATGTCCAGCTGTAGTCACTAAACAAAGACTACCTGTTTGCTGTTGACTTTGCTGTTGGGGGATATAATGAGTCAATATAGTTATATAATTTTTGATAGTGGGGTAGAACTTCCTGGGCAAACTGGCTATGCTGTATGGAATCTTTTACGAGTTTGGAAAAAAGTGAAGGAGGGCATGATATTGTATGAGATTATATATGTGACATGGAGAAAATAGGGAGATTAGAACTGCCCCCACCCTCCCTGTCTTTTGTAAACTACTCAAGACTCATTTATACCGCCAGGCATGGGGGAATTGAGATAGCTCTTCCCCCTAGGCCATTACAAGTTATGCATGGTATGTTTGTGAGTATGTTTGGTTTTATAATAGGGGTTTTTAGTTGTTTTTTATTATTGGATTGTACATGTTGTGTTTATTATTGTTGTTAGCCGCCCCGAGTCTGCGGAGAGGGGCGGCATACAAATCCAATAAATTATTATTATTATAAATTATTATTATTAAAAGCTGATCTGGAAGTGAGCCTGTAGCTCAGAGGTTAATATTCTGCCTTGCATGCAGAACGCTACAGGTTCAAATCCCAGGAGGGGTATGTCTAGCTGACGAGACCATAGCAAGGTCGAAATAGATCTATACTAGGCTCCCTTCCTTTTCACTTACCAGCAAAATTATGTAAAATATCTGTGTTCACACAGATCAGTGAACCTAAGCCATGCCCAGGTTTTGAGCCATCTAGGTCACCAAACTGACCCCGTTGGATGACCTGTTACCACCTCTATCCCAATTAACGAACCCTCATATAATGACAATTCACTTCTAGAAGTTCTGAAAAGTGTTCGGAAACTTCAGATCGTGCAGAATGCAGCTGCGAGAGCAGTCATGGGCTTCCCTAGGTATGCCCATGTCACACCAACACTCCGCAGTCTGCATTGGTTGCCGATCAATTTCCGGTCACAATTCAAAGTGTTGGTTATGACCTTTAAAGCCCTTCATGGCATCGGACCAGAATATCTCCGAGACCGCCTTCTGCCGCACGAATCCCAGCGACCGATTAGGTCCCACAGAGTGGGCCTTCTCCGGGTCCTGTCAACTAAACAATGTCGGTTGGCGGGCCCCAGGGGAAGAGCCTTCTCTGTGGCGGCCCCGACTCTCTGGAACTAGCTCCAACCAGAGATTAGAACTGCCCCTACCCTCCTCGCCTTTCGCAAACTCCTTAAAACCCACCTATGTCGTCAGGCATGGGGGAACTGAGATATCTCCCCCGGGTCTATACAATTTATGTATGGTATGCTTGTGTGTATGTCTGTTTAATAATGGGTTTTTAAAAATATTTTATATTGTAAATTATTAGATTTGTTATAAACTGTTTTTATTGTGTTGTGAGCCGCCCCGAGTCTACGGAAAGGGGCGGCATACAAATCTAATAAATAAATAAATAAAAAAGGCTGGTTTGAAAATGATTTGATTGCCTGTATACCCCTTCTTTTCAAGTGCTATAAATAAGCTGACACGCATGGAGATAAATAAATTGCCCTCCAGACTTTTCAGACCTCAATTCAGACCATTCCAATCTATCTTTTGCAATTCCCAAGGCAGCATTTTTTTTTTATTTTACAAGAAAAACTAGAGGAGGCGAATCAGAGAGATGAATTTCTGCTGTAATCTAGGAATCTTGTTCCGTCATCTTCAGTTTTTGATGTGATGTCATTCGCTTTGGGCTATTTTCTCAGCTGTCCCCCCCCCCATTCTTTTCCAGGTTTCTCCACTTTTAGGTATGATCACAGGGACGCTTATCTTAATATTTGTACCAGCTGCTAAAAGAGGCAATGCTGAACAACTGGGGGCGCAACTGAAGGCTCGGACCTCCTGGCTGAGGGATATGAAGGCCTTGATAAGAAAGTAAGGCAACCCTTAAATTTTTTCTCTGTTAGAAACCAACTTGAGATACTTTACGGGTGCAAAGCCAGACAACCGAGAGTAACATTTTTTTTTTAAATGCTACAATATTCCACTTCTCCAGCTTCTTTTTCATGAAGCTACTGATGACAGCAACTGTTTAGTGTGATGTCAACATCGTTGATGTGTTAAGTGCCTTGTATATTACAGAAATGATAACTGCCTTTCCCAAGAGGACTTTTAATTCCTTTGCATCGTCCTCATTTGTTATGGAGCTGCAGTTTTATGGTAGAAATTAAGAATAACAGAGTTGGAAGGTCTTCTAGTCCAATAGCAGGAAATCCCATACCAATGATGGTGAACCTTTTTTTCCTTGGGTGCTGAAAGAGTGTGCACGCACGCTATTGCACATGCCGAGTGCCCACATCCATAACTCAATGCCCGGAGAGGGCAGAAACAGCTTCCCCAACTCCCCTGGAGGCCCTCTGAAGGGCAGAAATGGCCTGTTTTGCCCTTCCCAGGCTCCAAAGGCTTACCTGGAGCTGGAGGAGGGTAAAATGCCCTCCCCCATCCCCTCGGAGGCTCTCTGGAAGCCAAAAATGCCCTCCTAGAGCCTCCGTGCGAGCCAAAAATCAGCGGGCCAGCACACACATGCATGTTTATTTATTTATTTATTGGATTTGTATGCCGCCCCTCTCCGGAGACTCGGGGCGGCTAACAGCAATAATAAGACAGAGTACAATAATAATCCAATACTAAAAACGATTAAAAACCCATTAATATAAAAACCAAACATACATACAGACATACTATGCATAAAATTGTAAAGGCCTAGGGGGAAAGAGTATCTCAATTCCCCCATGCCTGGCGGCAGAGGTGGGTTTTAAGTAGCTTACGAAAGGCAAGGAGGGTGGGGGCAATTCTAATTTCTGGGGGAAGTTGGTTCCAGGGGGCCAGGGCCGCCACAGAGAAGGCTTTTCCCCTGGGTCCCGCCAAGCGGCATTGTTTAGTTGACGGGACCCGGAGAAGACCCACTCTGTGGGACCTAATTCGTCGCTGGGATTCGTGCGGCAGAAGGCGGTCCCTGAGATAATCTGGTCCGGTGCCATGAAGGGCTTTATAGGTCATAACCAACACTTTGAATTGTGACCGGAAACTGATCGGCAACCAATGCAGACTGCGGAGTGTTGGTGTAACATGGGCATATTTGGGAAAGCCCATGATTGCTCTCGCAGCTGCATTCTGCACGATCTGAAGTTTCCGAACACTTTTCAAAGGTAGCCCCATGTAGGGAGCGTTACAGTAGTCGAGCCTCGAGGTGATGAGCGCATGAGTGACTGTGAGCAGTGACTCCCGGTCCAAATAGGGTCGCAACTGGTGCACCAGGTGAACCTGGGCGAATGCCCCCCTCGCCACAGCTGAAAGATGTTTCTCTAATGTTGGAGCTGAGCTATGGCAGCGGCTCACGTGCCAGCAGATATGGCTCCGCGTGCCACCTCTGGCATCCGTGCCATAGGTTCACCATCACTGTCCAATGGTTGTCCAGTCAATGGTTGTCCAATCTTTAAAACCTCCAATGTTGGAGCATTCACAATTTCTGGAGACAAATTGTTCCACTAATTAGTTGTTGTGTGATGAAATTTCTCCTTAGCTCTAGGTTGGTTCTCTCCTTGATTAGTTTCTCTCCATCGCTTTTTGTCCTGCCCTCAGGTGCTTTGGAGAATAGGTTGACTCCATCTTCTTTGTGCTTAATTATAGCTGCTTAGTTATGAATTATAGCTATCAAACTCTGGAAAGAGGTTTTGAGATTATTTCTGATCTACTGTATATGAGTAAGAACGATCAGATAGTTTCCTGGGCAGATCTGGCTTCTTTCTTCTGCTCTTTTGAACAAAGACTCCTTTACTGACTTACAAATCCCTTTTGTCTTCAGTCGCAGTTATGTCTTTTCGTCCCTGGCTACCTCTGCTGTTTCCTTTGCCACCGGAGCTTTGGGGATGTGGTTCCCTGTTTATCTGCATCGGGCCCAAGTTGTTCAGAAAACAGCAGAGATTTGCACTTCACAGCCCTGTGGGACTAAAGACAGGTGAGACTTTCTCTACGTTCATAAGCTATAAAATATTTCCTCCGAATATGTTCATATACTGTTGGCTGTAATTGTGTTATGGTATAGCAGGTGCTGCCCTCAACCTCCAGAGGAAATGTGGGCAGTACAATATTTTAAATGAATAAATGGAATTGCTGCGTTCGAAGACAGCAAGCATGAACACACCAAGAGCCAGAAGGAATGAGAGAAGTGCAGGAGAAGGCCGTTATTCTGCTTCTTGGGTTTTTTTGTAATTTTTTTTCCATATGGGACATACATAATATCACATATACCTTAATATGCATATATTATGTGAGCTGGGGTGGCGCAGCAGGTAGAGTGCTGTACTGCAGGCCACTGAAGCTGACTTTTAGATCTGAAGGTCAGCGGTTCAAATCTCATCACCGGCTCAAGGTTGACTCAGCCTTCCATCCTTCCGAGGTGGGTAAAGTGAGGACCTGGATTGTGGGGGCAATAGCCTAGCTCTGTTAAAAAAGTGCTATTGCTAACATGTTGTAAGCCGCCCTGAGTCTAAGGAGAAGGGCGGCATTAAAAAAAATATATATATATATATATAAATAAATAAATAAATAAATAAATAAATAAATAAATATTATCACTTTAAAACAGTAGTGTAATAGCCTAAATCACATTCAAGGGCAGCAGCTGTATAAGCATCCACAAATTTCTTTCACTGTAGTAATTCCTCCAACCAGCAGGTGGCACTCCTCATTAGCTCCACAATTCTATTTTCTTTTAATTAATATGTCGATGTTTAATTAAATCAATTTTATTAGATCAAATTATTTGCTTCAAAGTTAATTCAAGGATCAAATATAAAAGTCATCAAACATTGGGCTTCTACGGCCTTC
Source organism: Erythrolamprus reginae (assembly GCF_031021105.1). Classification (NCBI taxonomy): domain Eukaryota; kingdom Metazoa; phylum Chordata; class Lepidosauria; order Squamata; family Dipsadidae; genus Erythrolamprus; species Erythrolamprus reginae. The sequence goes on from NC_091950.1 coordinate 405,634,052, forward strand.
TTTAATATTTTTTTACTGTAAGATTTGGTGCTAAGTAGTTGCTTTGTCTTTATTTTTTCCCCAGTCTTTTTGTTCCTGTTTGAAATCAGCAAAAAAAAAGTCCCAAACATCAATTCAGCTAAATAATTCACCAGCACAAGTTTTAGTCTTCTTCTTTATCTCTCCAGCACTTTTCTTTGTTTCTCTTTCCAGGTGTCTTCCGATCTTCAATACAAATCAAACTTTGCATTTGTGGCCACCGTGGCTTGGACGGCTTTTGCAAGCCGATTTCCACTGCCGCCAGTTCTCTGTGGGGTTTGCCAACCCCAGTGAAGGGCTACCAAAATTTTTACTACCACACTGTGGGCGTGGCTTATGCAGGATGCCCTGCACTTTCTTTCAACATCTTTCGGTGCAAATTGGGTGCTCTGGGGTAGAGCTCCATTTTCACTACCCCCACTGCGTTCCCCCCCATCCAGGCAGCAGCCCACCACGGCCAACCCCAAACAGATTGCTGATAGCATCCCTCTTCTTTACCGCTCCTCCAAGGCAGTTCCGACCTGGTTCCAACTGAACCAGGTCCACAGGTGACATGGATTCAGGATTTCCCTGCGGACCGCGGGAAACTCCATATCGCTGTGGCACTTGGCCATGTCCCTCTCCGTTATTCTGCTTCTTGAGTGCTTCTGGGCAAACAGACCTGGTTGGCCACAGGACCACAAGACTTTTACTGGTTTCACATATAGTCAGAAACCGAGCCTTCCTGCTAGGATAACATAGGCTGCGGGTGAAACAAAAGGAAGGTTGGTCCTTCTTTAGTAATCAATATTGAGACTGGTAATTCAATTATTAGAGACATGGTCACTTAAATGAAATACCATATTTTTATGATTTTACTTAAGTTTTTCTTTGTAGACCTGCAAATGCCCACAAAGACAAATACTAGTTTTAAAATTACTTTTTCGTGTGAATGGTGGCTAAATAACTCAGTCACTAAATGAGGACTAGCTTGCTGTACTTTTTTTTCAATTCAAGTTGTTCTTTGGGACTTTCTAGAGGCATCCAGTCTTAATACTTAATACAACCCACAAAGCTTTTTATAGATTTTATTTTAAAAGCAGGAATTTATTTATTTTTATTTCTTCCTGCCGCCAGGACAGTGTTTTGTGTTCTGAGAAGAAAATAAATGCAAGACATTTCATCTTAAATTCTACCTGTTCATATTACTTCAGCTGACAAATTGTGGTTTTTACATACATTTTTTATTTTTTTCCTTCTGTACTTTTGTCCTCCTTTGCTGTCTTTATTGTCACAACTAGCAGGAGAGGCAGAGATTCATATTTTATTTAATGATAAGAGAAAGTTGAGTGATTTAAGAACAATTGAATGTAGACATGGAGTGATAGCTTGTCCAGATATCGTAAGTTTTAAATAAACTTCTTGAATGCAAATATTTTTAATTTTCCATTCATTGTAAAACAAAAAAACAAAACAATGAGTTATGAAAGAATCTAGAATTCCCGTGAAACTTGAAGATCTCCAGATCCTGCATTTGTTTTGTTTTCTGAATTCTTTTTAAAAAAAAATATTTTTATTGAATTTTTTTTTAAAGGACAAACAAAGACACACAACATTGAACACTCAAGGAACTGCCATTGCTCCGCTTATCTTAGAAGTCTAACTACTACAAAAAATATAAACCTAACTATAGTCAGCTCAATAGAAAAATAATATACATTTATATTAGATATTTATTAAATTTGACTCTATATGTTAATTAATTACTTTATCTGTAAAATACATATAATATCGCAAATAGCATGTCTAAATTTATTCTACTGTAAACCTTTTTTAAACTATTAAATTCTAACATAAAATTTCAAAACTATAAGTTCAAAAAGTTATAAATTCTTGTTAGTTTAACTTGTAATATTATTTTTAAAATCCCACCATTCATACAATTTATTCCATACTTTATAATATTCTGTTTCTACTTGATTATTCAAGCGTTTTGTCATCATATCTAATTCTGCACATTCCATAACTTTTTTATAAACTTCTGTGTCCTTTGGTATTTCCTTATCTTTCCCTTTCTGCGCAAATGTAATTATTGCCGCAACCAATATATGTATTATTAAATAATACATTTCTTTTTTATACTTAATATTTGAAATACCCAATAAGAAAAATTCAAATGTTTTCTGAATTCTTTTGGAGGGGTTTAGTCCATCAATTTCCATGTCGCACCTCTTACTCATTGCCTTGCCTTGCTAATTCAACCCTCCCCGCTGCCTCTCACCTACTGCCTTGTGTGTAAAAATAAGTACACCTAAATGAGCAAAGGTTTTTATTTCTGGAATCGTTCTTTGTCCTTAGCTTGATCTTTGGAGCCATCACCTGCTTCACTGGATTTCTGGGCGTCATCATTGGGGCTGGAGCTACCAGGTGGTGTCGGGTGAAAACACAGAGAGCGGATCCTCTGGTTTGTGCTGTCGGGATGCTGGGATCAGCCATCTTCACCTGCCTGATTTTCGTTGCAGCCAAGAACAGCATTGTAGGAGCCTATGTAAGTGGTCAGTCTGGAAAAGGGGAGGCTGAAGTTGGATTTCTCTTCCTTTATTTATTTTTCCACATACAGTGGTACCTCATGATACGAACTTAATTGGTTCCAGGAGGAGGTTCGTAAGGTGAAAAGTTCGTAAGACGAAACAATGTTTCCCATAGGAATCAATGTAAAAGCAAATAATGCCTGCAAATCCTTCAAGAAAATCCCAAACTTTAGAAGGGAGGTGAACAGAGGGCAGGGAGGAGCAGCTAAAGGGGGTGGGTGGAAGAAGCAAGGCTAGGCTAAAGGGTGAGTGGGAAGGAAGAAAGGCAAGGGGGGGCGCTCTTTCCTTTTCTTTTTTCAAAAGACACCCTTTCAGTGCCTGTGCAAGCACGCTGTTCTCCTACTTTTTAAAATGCAAACTCTTTCCCCCTCCAAGCCGCCCCTCCCTTTTCTTTCTTCAAAAAAGGGGGAAAAAGAAACCCCTTCATCCCAGCAGCAGCGGCTTGGGTTCATAAGGTGAAAATAGTTCAGAAGAAGAGGCAAAAAAATCTTAAACACCGGGTTCGTATCTCAAAACGTTCGTTAGAAGAGGCGTTCGTAAGATGAGATACCACTGTACAGTGTTCCCTCGATTTTCGCGGGAGGATGCGTTCCGAGACCGCCCGCGAAAGTTGCATTTCCGCAAAGTAGAGATGCGGAAGTAAATATACTATTTTTGGCTATGAACAGTATCACAAGCCTTCCCTAACACTTTAAACCCCTAAATTACAATTTTCCATTCCCTTAGCAACCATTTAGATTATTACTCATTATTACATGTTTATTTATTAAAGTTCATTTAAAAAAATATTTATTAAAGGTGAATGAAAGTTTGGCAATGACATATGACATTATCGGACGGGGAAAAACGTGGTATAGGGAAAAACCCATGAAATATTTTTTAATTAATATTTTTTTTAAACCGTGGTATAAACTTTTCGCGAAGTTCGAACCTGCGAAAATTGAGGGAACACTCTATATCCAATGAAGGGCTGCAAACAATTTTACTACCACACTGTGGGCATGGCTTGTTTTGTGAGTGTGGGAGTAGCTTGATGATCATGTGACCGGGGGGTGGCTTAAAGGTCATGTGACTGGTATAAAAGGTGGCCAACTTGACGTCACTCGCATCAAGGCTTTGGGTTAGGGTGCCTGGCTTCTCCTCGCCTTAAAGAGATACAATTTCCCCACCTATTTATTATTACTAAACATCCAAAATATGCTATTTAATTCTATGTATACACTATATGCTTTATGTGTACAGTGGTACCTCAAGATACGAACCCCTCGTCTTACGAACAACTCGTGATACGAACCAGGGGTTCAGAAAAATTTTGCCTCTTCTTACGAACTTTTTTCGAGTTACGAACCGGCGTTCGGAGACTGCTGGGAAGCCGCGCAACTGTTTTAAAAGGTGACAGCCGGGCGGCGGGGCTTCCCAGAAGCCTCCCGAACGCCGGTTCGTAACTCGAACAAAGTTCGTAAGAAGAGGCAAAATTTTGCTGAACCCCGGGTTTGGTTCGGAAGGTTGCTGGGAAGCCCCCCTGGCCGGCTGCGACCTTTTAAAACACCCGCGCCGCTTCGCAGCTGTCTCCCGAAGCCGAACGCGGAAGTTCGGCTTTAGCGTTCGGCTTCAGGAGACAGCTGCGACGCGGCGCGGGTGTTTTAAAAGGTCGCAGCCGGCCTGGGGGGCTTGCCAGCACCCCCCCGAACCCCGAACCCGGGTTTGGGGGGGTGCTGGGAAGCCCCCCAGGCCGGCTGTCACCTTTTAAAACAGCCGCGCGGCTTCCCAGCAGTCGCCGAAAGCCGTTTTTTTGCAGGGGTTTTTTTGGTTGCACGGATTAATTGACTTTACATTGTTTCCTATGGGAAACAATGTTTCGTCTTACGAACCTTTCGTCTTATGAACCTCCTCCTTGCACCAATTAAGTTCGTATCATGAGGTATTACTGTACATACATATTACACACGGGCACACAAAAATATAAATTATCTACTATATAAACTGTACACACACACACAGGCGCGTGCATAGCTCTTCTAAAATTATATACATTCAACCTCAATTACTGCGATAGGAAAAACATACCCAGAGCTCAAAAGGAAAAAAAAGGGAAAAATTCAAAAAATTTCTACTGGTTCTGCATATCTGGCCATACCCATAGGAACCCATCACTGCATGTATCCCTCAGGTTATAGCTGTCCATTTTAAGCCCTAACGGTCGGGAAATGGATCCATCAAGTGACTGACTCATTTATACAACATTATTTGTGATTGTCATTTAAGTCAGTGTTTCCCAACCTTGGCAACTTGAAGATATTTGGACTTCAACTCCCAGAATTCCCCAGCCAGCATTCACTGGCTGGGGAATTCTGGGAGTTCAAGTCCAAATATCTTCAAGTTGCCAAGGTTGGGAAACACTGATTTAAATTAACACAGCAATTGTAAAACAAATGTATTTATTTATTTATTTTATTTATTATTTAGATTTGTATGCCGCCCCTCTCCGCGAACTCGGAAATGCTAAGAAAATGCCACGGTTAAATCCATAATTTCACTCTGGCACACTTTTGCCAAAACTGGAAGTGAAAGTCAGTTTTTGGCCAAACAGTCATGAAATGCAGTCACATGTCTGCAGGATGCTGCAAATGCTTTTACCAAGTAATTGATCTGGGGAAGTTTAGGGAAGAATGGGGAAGAAATAAATACATTTCGCCTTAGCCACTTTTGGTTTTATCACTGTAATTCTTTGTCCATACATTTCTTCTGGCTGTGACCTAGAACAAAGGTGTAAAACTCAACACCCTCAGGCCCATGGGGTGCTCAGATCTGACCCATGAGATTGTCCTGAAAACAGCAAAGGACCAGCCTGTACTCCCACCGCCCAACATGATTCATTCAGACCGTGGGAGCATGTATCACTGTGCATTATTTATTTATTAAATTTTATTTATTTATTAAATTTGTATGCCGCCCCTCTCCGTAGACTCGGGGCGGCTCACAACAGTAATAGGAAAAAAAACAATGTACAATACAAATCTAATAATTAAAACTAAAACCCCATAATTTAAGAAAACATACACACAACATACCATACATAAACAGTATAGGCCTGGGGAAGTTATCTCAGTTTTATGCAGTGTGTATCTGTTATTATTAAAAAAATTATTTTAAAAAAATTATTTTTAAAAAAACACAAAGGACCAGTCCATGGTGCCTCTGCTGGCAAAAGTGGAGCTCGGGAGGGCCGCATGCAGCCCTCCCAAGCTCAGTTTTTGCTGGCAGAGGGTTGCAGGAGGCCGTCCCAGTGGAAAACGGGGCTCAGGAGCCTGCTTTCACTGGTAGAGAGCTCAGGCCACCACAAGCCTCCCTGGCATGAGTGACATCAAGCTAGCTGCACACAACTTGGCCAGCCCCCCCCCCCCAACCCCCGGTTAAATACAACCCTGATGTGGCACTCAATGAAATCGAGTTTGACACTCCTGACATAGAAGAAGACAGAGTAGAGGCTGTTGCCTCCTGGTTTTCAGGAGTAGTCAATATATTGCCTTCCGGGCCAGTGGTAGGATTTAAAAGAAAATTGCTACCAGTTTCGTGGACGTAGCTTGGTTGGCGTGGCAGGGGAAAGATACTGTAAAATCTCCATTCCCACCCCACTCCAGGGGAAAGATGATGCAAAATCTCTACTGCCTCCCCACTCCAGGGGTAGGTTACAGCAAAATCCCCATTTCCTCCCAATCAAGTGGGACTCGGGAAGCAGAGAATAAATGAGGGCAGGGCCAGTCAGATATGGTATTTACCAATTCCCCCAGCTATTTAAAATTTCCACTACCAGGTCTCTGAATTACTCAAAATTTCTTCTACCGGTTCTCCAGAAGTGGTCAGAACCTGCTGAAATGTAGCATACCAATGTAGCTACATGTCGTCCTGTCCCTGAAACCCACCTCTGTCCCCGGCATTTTAAATCTCAGGAACTATGAATTCAGAATACCTATAGAACACCCAGTTCATTTCCCTGCTTTCAAATCTCAAAGAGGAGAGTAAAGGACAGTGCTAAATACAGTGGTACCTTGATACTCATTGTTAATCGGTTCAGGGAGACATGATGAATACCCAAAACAGTACTGGTAAGTACCAAACAATTTTTTCCCCATAAGGAATAATGTAGTATGTCACAAGGCACCGAACACTGACAAATTCTAGCTTGTTAATTGAGCACCAAGCCAATGCTAAGTACCAGGACAAAATTTTCACATGAAAATACATTAAGTAGCAGATTCAATTAATTTCAAAGCAGTTGAGTACCAAGGATATGGAACGTTTGCTTGGCTCCACACTTGAAAATGGACCTTAGCCGATGCCTTAATATACTACCTTGACCTTGTTTCTATTCCAATGTATTAAGTTCCCTTTATACAGTACATTATTAATGCAATTCTTTGAGCGCTGATCCTTCTGTAGTCAAAATGGCCCTGCCGGTAACAAAACTAACACCTCCAAATGGCTTTAAAAAAAAATAAAATGCCTAAACACAAAAACTATTGAATGTGACGTAAAACAAAGCTATTTCAAGAGCTCCAAGTGCTTCTAGGACGTTCAAAATCACCACTTTGCATTTCTAGTTCAATAGAATGTAAAATTGAAATGTTTGGCATATCTTTAGCTGCAACCAGAGTCCCTCTTTTATGTAATCTACCTGTATATTTAACTTCCTCTCCATCAAGGCAGATTCCCTTTCAGGACCTGATGGAGTTCTTTTTTTCTTTTCTTTTTACAAACCCCCTTTTTTTCCAGCATGCTCTACAGCTTATGTTTGTATTTATCTCCATGTTTATACTGGTAGAATTATTGTTAGCTACCTTGAGAATTTAAGAAAGTATATATATACAGTGATACCTCGTCTTACAAACCCCTCGTCATACAAATTTTTCAAGATACAAACCCAGGGTTTAAGATTTTTTTGCCTCTTCTTACAAACTATTTTCACCTTACAAACCCACTACCACCGCTTGGATGCCCCCCGCCTCCGGACTTCCGTTGCCAGTGAAGCACCCGTTTTTGCGCTGCTGGGATTCCCCTGAGGCTCCCCTCCATGGGAAACCCCACCTCCGGACTTCCATGTTTTTGTGATGCTGCAGGGGAATCCCAGCAGCACAAAAACGGGCACTTCGCTGGCGTCCTGGGGTGGGATTTCCCAGCGAGGGGAGCCTCAGTGAAATCACAGCATCGCAAAAACACAGAGGTCTGGAGATGGGGTTTCAAGGACTTTGGTGTTTTTGCGATGCTGTGATTTCACTAATGCTCCCTTTGCTGGGAAACTGCACATCTGGACTTCCGTTGCCAGCGAAGCGCTCGTTTTTGCGATGCTGGGATTCCCCTGCTGGGATTCCCCTGCAGCATTGCAAAAACACGGAAGTCTGGAGGTGGGGTTTCCCATGGAGGGGAGCCTCAGGGGAATCCCAGCAGTGCAAAAACGGGCGCTTCGGCTGGCAAAAGGGGTGAATTTGGGGCTTGCACGCATTAATCGCTTTTCCATTGATTCCTATGGGAAACATTGTTTCGTCTTACAAACTTTTCATCTTAAGAACCTCATTCCAGAACCAATTAAGTTTGTAAGACAAGGTATATGGTGTTGCAAATGTTGCTGGATTCTAGCTCCCTTTATCCCAACCATAAGCCATGTTTGGTAGTTTCTTGTTCCTGTTATAAATATATTTCTCACCATGGTTGACCTCTTACCTTTTTTTAAAAAAAAATATACAGAATTTTTACCAGTTGGTAAGCTTCCTCCTTATAAACATATAAAAATATAAGTATACAAACCTTATAAAACTACAAACGTTTTATAAGTATTTCTTTAATAAAAAAAAATTCACAATCACAAATAAGTAAAATAAAATAAAAAACGCCCTTCTCTTCCTGTCTCCTCCTTAACCCACAGATAAGGTTCAGTGGATTTTAACAGTAAACTGCCATGCATTCAGTTACATTGGGGATGCTGTCTTTAAAACAAGAACCACCAAATTGTTGAGATACTTCCCAAACTTGCATGAGTAAATTGTATATGTCTAATGTTTCAACCACAGGTCTGCATTTTTATTGGTGAGACTCTTTTGTTTTCAAACTGGGCCATCACAGCTGACATTCTTATGGTAAGTTGATATGGAAGTGTAACTTGCATTTAATTTATTAGTGTAGGGCTATATGTATGTTTTGCAATCAGGCCACTGTTGGACTCAAACACTAAGCTTGAACTACAAGTATGAGTCTAACTTATTATATAACAACAACAACAAAGCCTATATAGTTTATGTATGGTATGCTTGTGTGTATGTTTTTTTAAAAAATAATGGGGTTTTTAGATATTTTTAAATATTAGATTTGTTATTGTACACTGTTTTTATTATTGCTGTGAGCCACCTCGAGTCTACGGAGAGGGGCGGCATACAAATCTAATTAATAAATGAATGAATGAATGAATGAATGAATGAATAAATAAAATATAATAAATAAATATAATAAATAAATAAATAAATAAATAAATATAATAAATAAATAATAAATAAACAAACAACTTACTTACTTACTTACTTACTTACTAACTAACTAACTAACTAACTAACTAACTAACTAACTAACTAACTAACTAACTAACAGAGTTGGAAGGGGCCTTGGAGGTCTTCTAATACACCTCCCTGCTTAAGCCGGAAACCCTACACTACTTCAGACAGATGGTTATCCAACATCTTCTTAAAAACGTCTAGTGTTGGAATATCCACAAGTTCTGGAGGCAAGCTGTTCCATTGGTTAATTGTTCTAACTGTCAGAAAATTTCTCCTTAGTTCTAAGTTACTTCTCTCCTTATTTAGTTTCCACCCATTGCTTCTTGTTCTACCCTTAGGTGCATTAATGCATTTCCTTCGTTACAAATTAGATTGAAGACTAATCTAATTAAAAGTAATCAAGTTTAGTTGTTGGGCAAATGCAGCTACTAGGACTTTAATTGGCCTGCTTAAATGTGTTTGTGTGAATGTGGCTTCTGTCTCATTAGCATAGCTAGTATGGCTAATTTTCTCCTGAAGGCTGGCTATTGCGACGTTCCTCATCGAAGTTACTAGGAAGAAACTTGCACTTTAAATAACTTCCATTTGGTTCAGTGGTTCTCAACCTGGCGGTTGGGCCCCCTTTGGGAGTCGAATGACCGTTTCACAGGGGTTGCTTAAGACCATGGGGAAAAACAAATTTCCATGGTGTTAGGAACTAAAGCTTCTATTCTGGCGCCTGGGAACATATTTTTACAATCCGACCAATCAGGCGTTTACAGTGGAGGTGTCACTCTGACCTCCCTGCCAATCAGCTTAAACCTCTGTTGGGAGAATTGGTGCTAGACTTATGGTTGGGGGTCACCACAACACGAGGAACTGTATTAAGGGGTTGCAGCATTAGAAAGGTTGAGAACCACTGATTTAGTTTTATTTATTTATGATTTGATTTGATTTGATTTGATTTGATTTGATTTGATTTGAATGCCGCCCCTCTCCATAGACTCGGGGCAGCTAACAACAATGATAAAAAGAGCATGTAACAATCCAATCCAATACTAAAATAACTAAAAAAAACCTTATTATAAAAACCAAACATACATACAGACAGACATACCATGCGTAAATTGTAAAGGCCTAGGGGGAAAGAATATCTCAGTTCCCCCATGCCTGACGGCAGAGGTGGGTTTTAAGGAGCTTACGAAAGGCAAGGAGGGTGGGGGCAATTCTAATCTCCGGGGGGAGCTGGTTCCAAAGGGCTGGGGCCGCCACAGAGAAGGCTCTTCCCCTGGGTCCCACCAAACGACATTGCTTAGTTGACGGGACCCGGAGAAGGCCCACTCTGTGGGACCTAATTGGTCGCTGGGATTCGTGCAGCAGAAGGCGGTCCCTGAGATAATCTGGTCCAGTGCCATGAAGGGCTTTATAGGTCATAACCAACACTTTGAATTGTTGACCAGAAACTGATCGGCAACCAATACAGACTGCGGAGTGTTGGTGTAACATGGGCATATTGTTTTGTCACCATTCACCCTCACCTCTTCATAGTAATACTGGAGATCCCTTGGCTGCCTTCCCTTCTCATTCCTCTGGATTTCAATATTGGTCCTAAAATTTATAGACATTCTTCTTAAATGGCCTTTGCCATTGGCCATTTCCATAGGATGTGGGCATCAAAAACAACAATGGTTTAGAGATGCCTTCGGCAGTGCTATGAATAGTCTTGCTTGCTCTCTGTGGTGGGAAGAGGACATCATTGGAAAACCAGAGTTTTCTCCAGGCCTCTATTTAGGAAGTTTGTTTGGCCAAGCAACCATATCTGTCCTTTGGGCAGCAAAATCTGGACAACTCCCATAGTTGGTTTCAGCTTTATTTTATTCTTCAAAATGCCAGTCTATTTTTTGTAACTGACTACATCGGCAAATTTGGGCAGGAACTACTTTTTCACTAAATGTTTCTTCTTCTTTTAATTTTAATATTAGATTTCTTACATATTCTGTACTTTGGACAATATTACTCGGTTTGTCATGTAGATGGTTGAGTGGTTCAGGGTGGGGAATTTGTACTGGGGGGGACATTTTATTCTATTTTTTATTCTATTTTTTATTCTATTTTTTATTCTATTTTTTATTCTATTTTTTATTCTATTTTTTATTCTATTTTTTATTCTATTTTTAAATTTACCTATTCTGATTTTATGTATGGTGGGACTGGTCTCTGGGTGTCACATGACTTTCGTTGCCAATGACAATTCGTTGTTTTGACAATGACAATAAATTTATTATTATTATTATTATTATTATTATTACTACTACTACTACTACTACTACTACTACTTTTATTTATTCTCTTGTAAGCCGCCCTAAGTCAGTTGAGAAGGGCGGCATAGAAATCTAATTAAATAAATAAAATAAATAACTGCAGTATCGTAGGCAACAATTACAGTCAGGTGTTCGATCCTGACAAGGCTCAGGGTAGACTCGGCCTCCAATCCTTCCAGGTTTGGTAAAATGACGACCCAGATTGCTGGTGGCAATATGCAAATAATGCTGAAATTAAAAGCAGCAGACGTGGTTGGTAAATCCACAGTAACTGAATTTAAACATGCCTGGGATAAACATAGAACTAAGACGCCTTAAACATGATCTAAGTATTGCCCACAAGATCATATGCTGCAACGTCCTGCCTGTCGGCGACTACTTCAGCTTCAACCACAACAACACAAGAGCACACAACAGATTTAAACTTAATATTAACCGCTCCAAACTTGACTGTAAAAAATATGACTTCAGTAACCGAGTTGTCGAAGCGTGGATCTCATTACTGGACTCCATAGTGTCATCCCCAAACCCCCAACACTTTACCCTTAGATTATCCACGGTTGACCTATCCAGATTCCTAAGAGGTTCGGTAAGGGGCGAGTACAAGTGCACTAGAGTGCCTTCCGTCCCCTGTCCTATTGCGCTCCTATATCTCCTATACCTTTCTTCTATTCCTATATCTCTTCTTCTATTCTTTCATTGATATGTTCTATTACTATATCTTCTTTTCTATTCTTTCTTAGGTATATTTTACTATGAGTATCTCCCCTATAACCTTCATCATGTATTTTACTATGTGTATATGGTGAACTCTGCCTTGTAAAGCAGAGAACTAGCAGTTTGAGCTATCAGATCAGGTCCCTTCCAGCTCTGTACCATATATATATATACACACACCAAATAAATAAATAAATAAACAAATAAATAAACAAACAAACAAATAAATAAATAAATAAATAAATAATAAAAAATAATAAATAAATAAATAAATAAATAAATAATATATCCATCCTAAAGTACAATACAGGAAATAGTATAAGGGCAGATAGATGGACCATGAGGTCTTTTTCTGCCATCAGTCTTCTATGTTTCTATGTTTCTAAATTGTAAACTACTTAGAGCATGCTGTAAAGTACGGTGGGCAAGAATATAAAACAAAAAACTGTCGCTATTGCTAAAAGAAAATTCATTCAACATGATTCAATGCTGTCATGTTTTAATCTTTTTATCTCCCTCCCTGCTTTCTGCATCCCGTTTTAGTATGTGGTTATTCCTACCCGCCGAGCGACAGCCGTAGCTTTGCAGAGCTTCACTTCACATCTTTTGGGAGATGCTGGAAGTCCCTACCTGGTTGGATTTGTAAGTAGAGCCTTGGCACACCTGGGGAATAGGATAAGGAGTTGGGTTTCTGTTCTGAGAATGACAATTCCCCCTTGCTCTGCACGCATCACACAGGCTTTGTGATTGCATTTAATGCTTTTAATCTGGGAATTGAATGAATCCATGTTCTGAGTTCATACAAACATTTGGGATATAAGCTAAGCCAGTCAGGTTTTTTATAAGTCCATAAATCCCATAAAAATCTTTAGCCAAGTTGCACTAACTCAACATAGCGTGTGGTGTGAATGCATCTCTAGCACCGCCTTCTGCCTCACGAATCCCAGCGACCGATTAGGTCCCACAGAGTTGGCCTTCTCCGGGTCCCGACGTATAAACAATGTCGCTTGGCGGGTCCCAGGGGAAGAGCCTTCTCTGTGGCAGCCCTGACCCTCTGGAACCACCTCCCCCCTGAGATTAGAACTGCCCCCACCCTCCTTGCCTTTCGTAAACTGTTTAAAACCCACCTCTGCCATCAGGCATGGGAGAATTGAGACATCTCCCCCGGGCCTATACAATTCATATATGGTATGTTTGTGTGTATGTCTGTTTTAATAATGGTTTTTTTTTAATGTTTTTAAATTATTAGATTTCTCTTGAATTGTTTTATTGTTGTTGTGAGCCGCCCCGAGTCTACTGAGAGGGCCGGCATACAAATCTAAATAGATAGATAGATAGATAGATAGATAGATAGATAGATAGATAGATAGATAGATAGATAGATAGATAGATAGATAGATAGATAAAATTAATAACTGAAATGAAATGAAATGAAATGAAATTATCTTTTAGAATCTAGGCCAGGAGTGAAATCCAGCAGGTTCTGACAGATTCTGGAGAACCGGTAGTCTACGGAGAGGGGCAGCATACAAATCTAATAAATAATAATAATAATAATAATAATAATAATAATAATAATAATAATAATAATAAATTTATTTTATTTATTTATTAGATTTGTATGCCGCCCCTCTTCGTAGACATTGTTTAGTTGACAGGACCCGGAGAAGGCCCACTCTGTGGGACCTAACTAGTCGCTGGGATTCGTGCAGCAGAAGGCGGTCCCGGAGATAATCTGGTCCGGTGCCATGAAGGACTTTATAGGTCATAACCAACACTTTGAATTGTGACCGGAAACTGATCGGCAACCAATGCAGACTGCGGAGTGTTGGTGTAACATGGGCATATTTGGGAAAGCCCATGATTGCTCTCGCAGCTGCATTCTGCACGATCTGAAGTTTCCGAATGCTTTTCAAAGGTAGCCCCATGTAGAGAGCATTACAGTACTCGAGCCTCGAGGTGATGAGGGCATGAGTTTAAGATGCCTTCCTAATTTCTATTGTGATTTTGAATTTAAAATAATTTATTTTAAACTTTCCTGCATACTCCTTTCTGCTCCTATTATCCCCACAATCCTTGATGCTACAGAAAATATGTTTTTTGGGAAGTGAGGAATGTTCCAAATCATGGTGCTAACCCAGACAAAATGCTGCCATTTGCAGATAATTAGAAAACTTCCCCAAAATGATAAGAGATGGGTAAGGTATTCTTTAATATAATCTTCCTAACACAGATAACCACCTTCCTCTCTTGCATTAGGGAAATGAGATGGAAGAGTAACTGACATCACTACTTACCACTTCAAGAGGGAGCTACAGTAGTTACTGTCTTAGAGGACTTATTTTTATTTATTTATTTATTGGATTTGTATGCCGCCCCTCTCCAAAGACTCGGGGCAGCTAACAGCAATAATAAGATAGCATATAATAATAATCCAATACTAAAAACAATTAAATACCCATTATTATAAAAACCAAACATACATACAGACATACCATGCATAAAATTGTAAAGGCCTAGGGGGAAAGAGTATCTCAATTCCCCCATGCCTGGCGGCAGAGGTGGGTTTTAAGTAGGTTAAGAAAGGCAAGGAGGGTGGGGGCAATTCTAATCTCTGGGGGGAGTTGGTTCCAGAGGGCCGGGGCCGCCACAGAGAAGGCTCTTCCCCTGGGTCCCGCCAAGCGGCATTGTTTAGTTGACGGGACCCGGAGAAGACCCACTCTGTGGGACCTAACTGGTCGCTGGGATTCGTGCAGCAGGACTCCTCTATGTTAACATCCTACTGGTTTTAATTTACACTATTAGTCAGATTACTCCTAAAAAACAAACACATGCATACGCCCACATACCAAATGCAGTGCTAAATTGGGGCCACGGAGCATATTGTTTCCCTTAGTTCTTCCAATCATTAAAATAAATGTATGCTTATTGCCTGAAATTATTTAGACATCTAGCCCAGATTTTCTACTACGATCTGGGATTTTCCCAACTCTATCTGGAATTTGCCTAGTTAGGATCTCAAGCAAAATGGATGTTCCAATGTAACTTCCACCCAGGTCTAAATGAAGGCTCTGTGTACAAAGGGATTGCCCAGTAAATTATTATTATTATTATTATTATTATTATTATTATTATTATTTATTAGATTGGTATGCCGCCCCTCTCCGTAGACTCGGGGTGGCTCACAACAATAACAAGAACAATGTAAGAACAAATCTAATAATTTAAAAACCGCTAACAACCCCATTATTAAAAGCAAACATACACACAAACATACCATGTATAAACTGTATAGGTCCGGGGGAGATGTCTCAGTTCCCCCATGCCTGATGGCAGAGATGGGTCTTAACAACTTTATGAAAGGCAAGGAGGGTGGGAGCAGTTCTAATCTCCGGGGGGAGCTGGTTCTAGAGGGTCGGGGCCGCCACAGAGAAGGCTCTTCTCCTGGGTCCCGCCAAACGACATTGTTTAGTCGACGGGACACGGAGAAGGCCAACTCTGTGGGACCTAACCGGTCGCTGGGATTCATGCGGCAGAAGGCGGTCCCGGAGGTATTCCAGTCCGATGCCATGAATTTAAGTTGAGCCATAGATGTTGAACATCAGTTGAGTTGAGTTGAGCCTTAGATGTTGAACATCAGCATCAGGTAATGGATTCCTTTAACACTGAACAATGTCAGCTCTACCACGTTGCAGGTGGAGAAGTCTCCCTTGGTTGATAGATCCTAAGGTAAAGATTTCCCTGTCCAGTCGTGTCCTACGCTAGGCACAGTGGTCGTTTCTGTTTGGCCAGGAAGCCAATATCTCAACATCTAAAACATCTGAAGATATTTTCCATGGTCATGTGTGTGGCCAGCATGGCTCTGTGTCAAACATACATGGAAAGCTGTTATCTTCCCACCAAAGTGGTACCTATTTATCTACTCGCATTTGCATGCTTTCAAATTGCCAGGTGGGCAGGAGCTGAGGCAAGGAATGGGAGCTCGCCCCATTGCACGAATCCCAGCGACCAGATAGGTCCCACAGAGTGGGTCTTCTCTGGGTCCCGTCAACTAAACAATGCTGCTTGGCGGGACCCAGGGGAAGAGCCTTCTCTGTGGCGGCCCCGGCCCTCTGGAACCAACTCCCCCCCAGAGATTAAAATTGCCCCCACCCTCCTTGCCTTTCGTAAGCTACTTAAAACCCACCTCTGCCACCAGGCATGGGGGAATTGATATTCCCTTTCCCCCTAGGCCTTTACAATTTTATGCATGGTATGTCTGTATGTATGTTTGGTTTTTTATATTAATGGGTTTTATTAATCGTTTTTAGTATTGGATTATTATTGTACGCTGTTATATGATTGCTGTTAGCCGCCCCGAGTCTTCGGAGAGGGGCGGCATACAAATTCAATAGATAGTTAGATAGATAGATAGATAGATAGATAGATAGATAGATAGATAGATAGATAGATAGATAGTGCAGTTCTGGAGACTGGAAGCCAGGCTTTCAGCTTTCCAGCTAACAAGCTCAGTGTCTTTAACCATTGAACCATCACGCCCCCTTCAGATTTTTAAATAAAAGGGAGGGGTGGGTTTCTCCCGGTCCAGTCCAGGCACTCCAGTAGTGGCCCGCTGATAATGTTATTTTGGTGCAACGGCTCCGTTTTTGTCTGTTCCAGTCCGTGCGCATTGCCATATTTCCCCCTAATTTTCGGCCATTTGTTTGGCTGAAAACCCTCTCTGAGCATGCACAGAAGTAAAATCGCACATGGGGATGTGTAATGCGCACCGGTAGCAAAAGGTAAAAGGAACCCACCCCAATAGAAGGTGGCAAAGTTGGCAACCAGAATTTTTCCACCTGGGAAAAACGGGTGTTTGTCTTTGAACAAGGGTTCCCACCACCCTCTTATCCTTGGGGGATCTAGTCTGGAGGTTACAGCCACTTGTGGAGAGATTTATGCCAATGAGAAGAAAAAAAAATCACAACAGGAAATCCTGCCTAACGTCTATGGGAGGAACCAGCCAGCTAACTGTGAGAATACCAGGATTTGTTTTTCTGTGCAAAACTGAGCAAGTCTAGCAAATCTTGGCAAGGAAGCTGTTGGTTTCCCCCATCCCATTTCAAATAAACTATGTTGGGAACGTCCATAAATAGGCTTATCTCTGTCTTTTCCTTCTCTTTCCACCCCCTCCGCCCCCTACTTTTCCCTTCTAGATCTCTGATGTGATACGGCAGAGCACAAAGGAGTCGCCACTCTGGGAATTCCTCAGTTTAGGCTATGCGCTGATGCTGTGCCCTTTCGTTGTGGTCCTCGGGGGGATGTTTTTCCTGGCCACGGCCCTCTTCTTCCTAAGCGACAGGGCCAAAGCCGAGCAACAGTGAGTACCTCTCAGTGGTGTGGGAAAAGGAAATATTTTTAAATCGTGTTATATTTTTAAAGAAGGGCATTTTCATTTGCCATTTTGGCACTGGTATCCAATTTAACCAATGAGAAAAACAATGGGCGCACTTCCAATATGAACAGCGTCAGCCTAAGCTTGAACTCCGATTCAAGAAGTTGAGAGTGCGAGATTGTGTGCTTGGAGACTCCAGCGATTAGATTAGAATAGAATAGAACAGAATAGAATAGAATAGAATAGAATAGAATTCTTTATTGGCCAAGTGTGATAAGATACACAAGTGTGATAAGATACACATTTAGTGCAAATGCTTTTGTGGTACACAAAAGAAAAAATACATTTGTCAAGAATCATGAGGTACAACACTTAGTTTATTGTCATAAGGGTCAAATAAGCAATAAAGAAACAATCAATATTAATAAAAATCTTAAGGATACAAGCAACAAGTTACAGTCATAAGGGGGAGATGGATGATAGGAATGATGGAAAAAACTAGTAGTAATAGTAGTGCAGACTTAGTAAATAGTTTGACAGTGTTGAGGGAATTATTTGTTTAGCAGAGTGATTGCGTTCAGGAAAAATGAATAGTAACAACGATAATGCTATACCACAAATTCTGCCCTCTTTGAACATGCATGCAATGTCACAATGCAAAGGGTATGGTTTGAGTTGCAACAACAGCATGATGCTATTGTCATTGCTGTTTCAAGATGGTTGGGTGATTTGAGACCAGTCGATCATGGTAATCAGTTGAGTGCTACCGATTCATTTTCTGTTTGCTAGACTATATATCCAATTCTTGGCTGTAGAGATACTGCCTTTAAAGGCTCTTCTTCCTGAGGCTTTCCAGTAGCTGGTTAAAAGAGACACAAATCTGGGCTCATGTTTTTCAGCATGGATTTTAATCATCTTATGATTGACAGTAACTCAGAAGATGCTACACATGACAGGCCCAAGAGACTTTTGGGATTAGTTCACATGTGTACCCTGTTTCCCCGAAAATAAGACAACGTCTTATATTAATTTTTGCTCCCAAAGATGTGCTACGTCTTATTTTCAGGGGATGTCTTGTTTTTTTTCAATGAAGAAGAATTCATATTTATTATATACTGGGCAACACCTATCTCCCAACTATTAGTCAATATCATCTCCTACGTCTTACTTTCGGGGGATGCCTTATATTAGGCAATTCTACGAAACCTCTCCTATGTCTTACTTTCAGGGGTGACTTATTTTCGGGGGAA
Source organism: Erythrolamprus reginae (assembly GCF_031021105.1). Lineage (NCBI taxonomy): Eukaryota > Metazoa > Chordata > Lepidosauria > Squamata > Dipsadidae > Erythrolamprus > Erythrolamprus reginae. The sequence goes on from NC_091950.1 coordinate 405,652,823, forward strand.
CAGGGTATGGGTTTTTGTTTCTTTTGGAAAGTTTCATTATATCATCACCTCGAGGCTCGATTACTGTAATGCTCTCTACATGGGGCTACCTTTGAAGAATGTTCGGAAACTTCAGATCGTGAAGAATGCAGCTGCGAGAGCTATCATGGGCTTTCCTAAATACACCCATGTTACACCAACACTCCGCAATCTGCATTGGTTGCCGATCAGTTTCCGGTCACAATTCAAAGTGTTGGTTTTGACCTATAAAGCCCTTCATGGCACCGGACCAGAATATCTCCGGGACCGCCTTCTGCCGCACGAATCCCAGCGACCAGTTAGGTCTCACAGAGTTGGCCTTCACCAGGTCCCATCAACTAAACAATGTCGTTTGGCGGGACCCAGGGGAAGAGCCTTCTCTGTGGTGGCCCCGACCCTTTGGAACCAACTCCCCCCAGATATCAGAGTTGCCCCCACCCTCCTTGCCTTTCGTAAGCTCCTTAAAACCCACCTCTGTCATAGAAACATAGAAACATAGAAGACTGACGGCAGAAAAAGACCTCATGGTCCATCTAGTCTGCCCTTATACTATTTCCTGTATTTTATCTTACAATGGATATATGTTTATCCCAGGCATGTTTAAATTCGGTTACTGTGGATTTACCAACCACGTCTGCTGGAAGTTTGTTCCAAGGATCTACTACTCTTTCAGTAAAATAATATTTTCTCATGTTGCCTTTGATCTTTCCCCCAACTAACTTCAGATTGTGTCCCCTTGTTCTTGTGTTCACTTTCCTATTAAAAACACTTCCCTCCTGAACCCTATTTAACCCTTTAACATATTTAAATGTTTCGATCATGTCCCCCCTTTTCCTTCTGTCTTCCAGACTATACAGATTGAGTTCATTAAGTCTTTCCTGATACGTTTTATACTTAAGACCTTCCACCATTTTTGTAGCCCGTCTTTGGACCCGTTCAATTTTGTCAATATCTTTTTGTAGGTGAGGTCTCCAGAACTGAACACAGTATCCAAATGTGGTCTCACCAGCGCTCTATATAAGGGGATCACAATCTCCCTCTTCCTGCTTGTTATACCTCTAGCTATGCAGCCAAGCATCCTACTTGCTTTCCCTACCGCCTGACTGCACTGTTCACCCATTTTGAGACTGTCAGAAATCACTACCCCTAAATCCTTCTCTTCTGAAGTTTTTGCTAATACAGAACTGCCAATGCAATACTCAGATTGAGGATTTCTTTTCCCCAAGTGCATTATTTTACATTTGGAAACATTAAACTGCAGTTTCCATTGCTTTGACCATTTATCTAGTAACGCTAAATCATTTACCATATTACAGACCCCTCCAGGAATATCAACCCTATTGCACACTTTAGAGTCATCGGCAAATAGGCAAACCTTCCCTACCAAACCTTCCCCTATGTCACTCACAAACATATTAAAAAGAATAGGACCCAGAACAGACCCTTGTGGCACACCGCTTGTAACCTGTCTCTGCTCAGAATACTCGCCATTAACAATAACTCTCTGATGTCTATGCTTCAGCCAGCTTGAAATCCACTGAACTATCCAGGGATTAAGTCCAATCTTCACTAATTTATCTATCAGCTCTTTATGTGGAACCGTATCAAAGGCTTTGCTGAAGTCCAGATAGGCAATATCCACGGCACCACCTTGATCCAACACCTTTGTGACATAGTCAAAGAACTCAATGAGATTAGTCTGACACGATTTGCCTTCAGTAAAGCCATGCTGATTTGGGTCCAATAAGTTATTGTTTTTTAGATGCTGATTTATCCTCTTTTTGAGTAGAGTCTCCATCATTTTAACTACAACTGATGTCAAGCTAACTGGCCTGTAGTTACCAGCTTCTTCTCTACTGCCCTTCTTGTGGATAGGCACAACACTGGCCATTCTCTGTCATCAGGCATGGGGGAATTGAGACTTTTCCTTCCCCCTAGGCTTATAAAATTTATGCATGGTATGTCAGTATGTATGATTGGTTTCTTAAATTGGGGTTTTTTAAATTAACTTAAATATTAGATTTGTTTACATTGTATTATTATTGCTGTTAGCCGCCCCGAGTCTACGGATAGGGGCGGCATATAAATCTGATTAATTTTAAAAAAAATACTTGCCAGTATAGACAACCTGCTATCTATTTGGAGTATGTGTATTTACGATGCGTATGTGTGTGCGTGTGCGTGTATGTTTATCTGATTCCAAAAGAAAACTCAGAAATGCAACACTGAATTGGCTTCATCAGGGAGAAAATAATTCTGGATTAAGCTACTTTGTTTTGACTTGTTTTGGTTTTGTGGGCAGATGTTTTAAATACATGTGGCTCTGCCAGCATGTTTGTGGGGCAGCTCTTATGTTATGTAAAATGTTTGGATTTTGATTCTTACATTTTTCTTAAAGCCTATTATGAATTTTGAAGTATAACTCATCCCAGTTCCTCTGTGGCTTAGCCTAGCTGATGATCAAACTTCCTCGTCTTATACTGTCATCCAAGCCCTGTACATGAAAGATAATAGAATTCTGCACAAAGGAAAACTAGATTCTGGGTTTAAATGGCAAAAAAAATTGTGCAACAGTTTTGCATATTCTACTTTTGCTAAGCCAGCAGTGATGCATTATGGTAAATCCTCACCCTACCCACAACCTCTGAAATGCTAATTTGTACGATATATGACACGATGAGGACTAGCAATGTTGGTGGTGGTGTGGTAAAGGAGACTTCCATGAATTTTAACTGTGGATACAGTGCTGCAGTGTATTTTCTCTATCGATTTCTAGGCTTACAAAATATCTCGGAGATCATTTAGTCCAGCTCCTTGTTCAACATTGTGCAGTGTTTTTCAAAGTTGGCAACTTTAAGATGTGTGGACTTTAACTCCCACAATTCTTCAGCCCGCATGCTGATTGAGGAATTGTGGGAATTAAAATCCATACATGTTAAAATTGCCAGGTTTGAAAAATATAGAGTACAGTGATACCTTGTCTTATAAACCCCTCGTCATACAAACTTTTCGAGATACAAACCCGGGGTTTAAGATTTTTTTGCCTCTTCTTACAAACTATTTTCACTTTACAAACCCACCACCGCCGCTGGGATGCCCCGCCTCCAGACTTCCGTTGCCAGCGAAGCACCCATTTTTGCGCTGCTGGGATTCCCCTGAGGCTCCCCTCCATGGGAAACCCCACCTCTGGACTTCCATGTTTTTGTGATGCTGCAGGGAAATCCCAGCAGGGGAATGCCAGCAGTGCAAAAACGGGCGCTTCGCTGGCAACGGAAGTCCGGAGGTGAGGTTTCCCAGTGAGTGGAGTCTCAGTGAAATCACAGCATCGCAAAAACACAGAGGTCTGGAGGTGGGGTTTCGAGGACTTTGGTGTTTTTGCGATGCTGTGATTTCACTGATGATCCCTTTGCTAGGAAACCCCACCTCTGGACTTCCGTTGCCAGCGAAGCGCTCGTTTTTGCGATGCTGGGATTCCCCTGCAGCATCGCAAAAACACAGAAGTCCGGAGGTGGGGTTTCCCATGGAGGGGAGCCTCAGGGGAATCCCAGCAGAGCAAAAACGGGCGCTTCGGCTGGCAAAAGGGGTGAATTTTGGGCTTGCACGCATTAATCGCTTTTCCATTGATTCCTATGGGAAACATTGTTTCGTCTTACAAACCTTTCACCTTAAGAACCTCGTCCCAGAACCAATTAAGTTTGTAAGACAAGGTATCACTGTATATAAAAAGGTTCTCCCTGTCCAGTGGTTTCTAGATTAGATTAGATTTATTGGATTTATATGCCGCCCCTCTCCACAGACTCGGGGCGGCATATAAACTATTCTAACTTTAGGGGCCAGTGCTCCTGTTCATTTCCTAGGCAAGGGAGCCAGCATGGTCCAAAGATGCTTCCATTGTCATTTGGCCAGGAGGATTATATGATGCATGGAACACTGACACCTTCAAACTAAAGTGATATCTACTGTACTGTACAAGACGCACCTGAGTATAAGACACACCTTAGTTTGGGGGGAGGAAAATAGGGAAAATAATCTGCTTACCAGATATTCGTCTGGCTTGCATCCTTAACTGGTCAGTTTCAGCACATTATTTTATCCCCTGGTTAGGGCTTTAAAAACAATCCTTATTTGGAAAGAGTTACAGTGAAAAAGCTTGCAAGCCAGTAAGAGCTGGGAACGTCGTTAGAACCTGGTTAGGGCTGGAAAGAAACTTATTTGAAAAAAACTCATTGGGGCTTGGAAAACATTCTTCGCAAAAAGTAACAATGAAAGAACCTGCAAGATAAGAGCTAGGAAGATTGTTAGCACCTAGTTAGGGCTGGAGAAAAAAGCTTCAAAAAAAAGCTGTATTCAGAGTATAAGACGCACCTGAAATTTCAGCTTCTTTTAGGGAGGAAAAAGGTGCATCTTATACTCAGAAAAATACCATATTTATTTACAGTGATACCTTGTCTTACAAACTTAATTGGTTCCAGGACGAGGTTCTTAAGGTGAAAAGTTTGTAAGACGAAACAATGTTTCTCATAGGAATCAATGGAAAAGCGATTAATGCGTGCAAGCCCAAAATTCACCCCTTTTGCCAGCCGAAGTGTCCATTTTTGCACTACTGGGATTCCCCTGAGGTTCCCCTCCATGGGAAACCCCACCTCTGGACTTGTGTTTTTGCGATGCTGCAGGGGAATCCCAGCAGGGGAATCCCAGCATCGCAAAAATGAGTGTTTTGCTGGCAACGGAAGTCCAGAGGTGGGGTTTCCCAGTGAAGGGAGCATCAGTGAAATCGCAGCATCGCAAAAACACCAAAGTCCTCTAAACCTCACCTCCGGACCTCTGTGTTTTTGTGATACTGTGATTTCACTGAGGCTCCCCTTGCTGGGAAACCCCACCTCCGGACTTCCGTTGCCAGCGAGGCACCTGTTTTTGCGCTGCTGGGATTTCCCTGCTGGGATTCCCCTGCAGCATCACAAAAACACGGAAGTCCAGAGGTGGGGTTTCCCATGGAGGGGAGCCTCAGGGAAATCCCAGCAGCACAAAAACGGGTGCTTTGCTGGCAACGGAAGTCCGGAGGCGGGGTATCCCAGAGGCGGTGGTGGGTTTGTAAGGTGAAAATACTTTGTAAGAAGAGGCAAAATAATCTTAAACCCCAGGGTTGTATCTCGAAAAGTTTGTATGACGAGGCGTTTGTACGACGAGGTATCACTGTATTTGCGTTTGCCTGTTTTCAAATTGCTAAATTGGCAGGAACTGGGATAAGGACAGGAGCGCACCTCATCACATGATGCTTGGATCTTGAACTCTCAACCTTCGGGTTAACAAGCCAGGCATCGTAACCTCTAGGCCACTATACCCTTTTTGTATAGCCAGGTACAATTTTGGTATCTTTAAAAAATTGGCCCTCCAAACCCCTCTTGGATAGCTGGTGTCGGATAGTGGTTTAAATGATGGAATGAAAACACTCATATCCAAGTTCCCCACTGACTACAAAATTTGTAGTGTGGTTTTACACCAGCCCTTTCCTCCCAGCCCAATTTCTCTAAGAGGGTAGATTGTATGGTAGAATTTGGAGAGATTCCACACCTACCCCCAATACCATGCAAGCTTCCATGAGTTGTTTAATAAAAATAAAATATAGAAATGCAAACTCAATGCAATGCTGTTGTTATTATTATTATTGTTGGTGGTGGTGGTGGTGGTGGCGGCGGTAGTTACATAGTCAGCTAGATGTTTAGCCTGAAATTAGCATTTACAGTGGTACCTCTACTTACAAACTTAATTCATTCCATGACCAGGTTCTTAAGTAGAATTGTTTGTAAGAAGAAGCAATTTTTCCCATAGGAATCAAAGTAAAAGCAAATAATGTGTGCGATTGAGGAAACTGCAGGAAGGGTGGAGGCCCTGTTTCCTCCCAGGAAATTCCTAGAGAGGCCCCATGGAGCCTTCTTCCTGCCAATTCTGGCCCTGTTTCCTCCCAGGAGATTCCTAGAGAGGCCCCATGGAGGCTTCTCCCTGCCTTTTCTAGCCCTGTTTCCTCCCAGGAGGTTCCTAGAAGAGGCCGTATGGAGGCTTCTCCGTGCCTTTACAGTTTTGGAGGCGGGAAATGGTTCTTGAGAAGGGGCAAAAAAATCTTGAACACCTGGTTCTTATCTAGAAAGGTTCATAAGTACAGGCGTTCGTAGGTAGAGGTACCACTGTATTCACTATCAAAAGGTCTTGGATGGGGTAGAAGTTGATCCTTGATGGTATTAAAGATATTATTTTCATCATCATTAACTGCAAGGCATGAAACCCCTCGTCCCAGTCCCTGAGACTGTCTGTCCCACCACTTTCTGCATCTTATGAACTGTTTTTAAATTATTTGTTTATCTGTATGGATGACTTAATCTCTGTCTGCAAAATATTGCAAGTTCTGTGGCGTGGAAGGAGTGCAGGGTTACCAGCCTTTGGGGATTTAAACATAAACAAAAGAGGATTTCTTTTTTAAAAAATGGTAAATTTGGCTGCAAGACCCAAAATTAAGGAAATTATTAGACACAGGAAGAATTGGCAAACCTGCTAAGCTACAGAGGAAGGAAGAGGGATGAGAAAAGAATGTCTGTGAGCAAGTACCGTTTCCCTAAAATCTGGCTTTCTTGTTTACCAGAGGCAGCTCTGAAACAAATGACTTGTAAAAGGCGTGAATTCTATAATTATTTAATCCTATTGAGGAAGTGATACAACTGCAGTCCCATGTTTGTGGTGGCTGTTAATTCATTTTTAACAACATAAGGGTGCAAATGGTACCCCGTTGGATTAGATCCCGGCGCTTCTAATCTAACAATCTGTTTTCATACTGACCCACCAACTTCAATAAATATATTACATGTTTTTGCTGAATATTTAATATATATATATAATGTACCCTGTCCAAGGTCAGCCACAGCCCTGATGTGGCCCTTAATGAAATTGAGTTTGACACCTCTGCTTTATAGTGAGCTTGAAAATATTAAGCAAAAACATGTTATATACTATATGTTGTGGTTAGCTCTGGCCCAGCTCCTGCTGGGGGAGACATCCACATGCCGCAGGCCTGTTTTGCTCCCAGTGGAATCTGCCGACGAAGTCTCCTCTGACCAAGGAGGCCTGAGTGACAGGGAGGAGGAGAGTTTGGCAGACAGCCCAGGAGATCAATCATCTGTATCATCCCTGGATTCTGAACAAGAATTAATGACACATCCACACATGCGTAGAGTGATGCATAGGAGACAACAACTGAAGGATTATTACAAGAGAAAATGAGGCCACCTGTGGTTGGGTGGGGCTGCTGTAATTAGTGCTGCAAATAAAAGCGCAGCCTTGTGTTTTAGCCTCATGGCAGTTTATCTGATTCATTGTTTCATCAAGATCGTGGTTTTTGTGCTGTTCAAGATTGTGTGTGGACTCTCTGGACTTTAGAATTGGACTCAATTTCCCAGTTATTGGGTGAGCAATTGGATTGCACTTAACCTGTGCCTTGTGTGTACCAGAAAATCCCTTTGACATTTAAAAAGGGAGCTATTTCTGTTTTTACTAGGATAGCGCTATTTTGGCCTTATTAATATATATATATATATGTATGTATGTATGTATGTATGTATGTATGTCTGTCTGTCTGTCTGTCTGTCTGTATGTATGTATGTATGTATGTATGTATGTATGTCACATGTTTTTGCTGAATTTGAAAATTAAGTGAGACTAGGATAGATCTATTTCAGCCTTATTTTGGCCTCATCAGCTAGCCATACCCTCACTGGGACTTGAACTTGCAACCTTGGCCTTGTAAGGCAGAGAATTAACCTCTAGGCTACAGTATCCAATCCCTTGAGCTCAGGGAAGGATTACATGTTTTTCTTGTCGAATAATATATATATATATATATATATATATATATGTCACATGTTTTTGCTGAATTTAAAATTAAGGGAGATTAGGCTAGATCTATTTCGGCCTTGTTCTGGCCTCATCAGCTAGCCATATCCTCTTACTGGGTTTTGAACTTGCAGTCTTTGCCTTGCAGCCTTTTCTGACAGAAAAAACGTGTGTGTGTGTGTGTGTGTGTGTGTTTGTTTTCGTAGATTTTCACGTGTATATGTATGTAGATTATTGTGAGTTCGGGATTTTCCGCATGTAATATTTTGAGTGTCTTTGCGACGTTTTGGCAAAATCACATTCGCCATCATCAGGCTGAAGTTATTGGCTTCATGCTGTTTTGAATATGGAATTTGAATATGAATATACCATATTCAAAGCAGCACGAAGCCAATAACTTCAGCCTGATGATGGCGAATGTGATTTCGCCAAAACATCGCAAAGACACTCAAAATATTACACGGGGAAAAACTTGAACTCACAACAATCTACGTATGTATGTATGTACGTATGTACATATGTACATACGTACGTACGTACGTACGTACGTACGTATGTATGTATGTATGTATGTGTATATATATATGTCTTGTTTCATTTGGTCTTTGCTTTGTATGTTTATTTCCCTCTTCTTTGTGTGCAAGTGGTGTTTTTTTAAAAGAAAAGAGCTGTGCATTTTTCTCAGTCGATTATACGATATGTCTCTGTAGTAAATGTAGAGTTGAAAAATGTGTAAAGGAACCTTCCTTTTGCAGTAGAAAATAAGTAAATAGGAAAGAGAAGACAGAGTCTTTTTGCATTAAGAAGTTAGAAGCATCAAAGTAGTTAGTAATTTGGACAGGGCTTTTTACATTGATCTAAAGGGTCGTTTGATAATGGTTTGAATTTGAGAATCCAGCCCAGTGGTCTAATTCAGACTGTTGGCAGCTGCCTTGTGGGATGCTTCTACCATCACATATTGGCCTGCACAGAGGGTTTCTGAGCAGTATTCCTGGCAGCTTTGGTTACGGGATGCAGAAGTGACGCACACGTACCTCTCAGTCCCAAAGAAGCTCAAATATCAGACTAAATTATACAGCTAAATAACATCGCTGGCCAAACTCTTTGGTTTGTTTTGTGTGACCAATCTACATTTGATTCCAAACTCGGGGAGGGGGGTGTTGCTGTTTTTTACACACACTTAGCTGCCTTCAGAACTTAAGAGCTTCTTCACAACAGATCAGACTGTTTAGGGACCAGCAAACATTCTTCAAGACTTCTGGCAGAGAAAGATCTTTCCTATTTTTGTGCAATTTAAATTTTGCACAGCAAATAGCTGGGACCCAATGAGGATTATCTATATTTTTTTATTTATTTTATTTATTTTTCAAACAAGTATAGTATTACATATTAACATAAGTAGAATGTAGTAATAGAAAGGATAATAAGGCAGTAGGACAGGGACATTAGGCACAAAAGTGCACTTATGCACGCCCCTTACAGACCTCTTAGAAAAGGGGAGAGGTCAATTGTAGATAATGTAAGGTTGAAGATTTTGGGGTTGGGGGAAGCAGCAACAGAGTCAGGTAATGAGTTCCAGGCAGTGACCACTCTATTGCTGAAATCATATTTTCTGCAGTCAAGTTTGGAGCGATGTACATTCCGTTTGTATCTATTACGTGCTCTTGTGTTGTTGTTGTTAAAGGTGAAGTAGTCACTGACAGGGAGTACATTGTGATGTATGATTTTATGAACAACAGTTAAATCAGTTCGGAGATGACGTAGTTGTAAATTTTCTAGATTTAGTATTTATATTATATTATATTATCTATGTGCAAATTGCAGGCATGTATTTATGCAAGCATATGTTATTGTTTTTATGTACCACCCATCTCACGGTGAATAATAATAATTTATTAGATTTGTATGCCGCCCCTCTCCGAAGACTCGGGGCGGCTCACAACAATAATAAACAGTATACAGTAAACAAATCTAATATTTAAAAAGAGATATCTAAAACACCTATTATATAAAACCATATAACACAAGCGTACCATACATAAAACTATATAACCCTGGGGGAAATGTTTCAATTCCTCCATGCCTGGCGGTATAGGTGGGTCTTAAGCAATTTACGAAAGACAAGGAGGGTGGGGGCAGTTCTAATCTCTGGGGGGAGTTTATTCCAGAGGGCCGGGGCCGCCGCAGAGAAGGCTGTTCCCCCATTGTTTAGTCGACGGGACTAAAGCATGACTCTGGGTGGTTTTGCTCCTATTTATTTATTTATTTTCATTTGTTTATTTTGTCAAGTACATATTGGTGGTATACAAAGATATAATAATATTTATATACGTGACACTAGTAAAAGAGAAACATTAGGACAGGGGATGGAAGGCATTCTGGTGCACTTATGCACGCCCCTTTCTGACCTCTTGGGAATTGGGTAAGTCTAAGAGTAAAGTTTTGGGGGTTAGGTGTTGATACTACAGAGTCAGGTAGTGAGTTCCATGCATCAACCTGTCAGTTTCTACTTTTGCAGCTGATGTTGTGGCTCTTGGACTGATGTTCCATGGCTTCTGATGTAACGATTTGCGAACGACAGCGGTGCCTTGGGGATCATTCCAAGAAGACCATTTGGGAATGTGCATTTTCCATTAATTAAGAACTTTCTTGGCTGAAGTTTCTGCTGACGTTTCTTGTGGTTCTACAACAGTAGATCTGTATCTCCTTTAACCGCTTTATATCTCTCATGGTCTCTCCCTAAATCCGATCTATCAACTAGTTCAGGATTAGACAATCTGTGAGGGATGTTGGATTACAACTGAACTTTGTGACCCTTTGAAGGGTTGCATGAGGCCATTCAGATAATGCTATGTCACTGAAAGGGACATGGTGGAGTCACAGGATTTGCTAAGAAATAAATCTGGGCATAGATTTATATATATATATGCACTGACCTAAACCAGCAGGAAATGAGAAGACTTATTATTTATAAATCTGGGATTGTTGAGATTAAATAATACCTATTAATAGCTGCTTGCTACCCTATAATCATATTTAAAATCAATTGTTGATAAATGCTAAAAATGCCTTCCTGACATACTTTTAGCTAGATTATGCAGCACTCATAACAATCTTTTATTTTATTGATTTGCTCATAAGACATCTTTTTAAAGATAGCTGATTTTTTCACCCACAGAATAAAACAAACATTTAGGAAGTTGAGGTCAGCTGCATGAGTCCCAGCGACCAGTTAGGTCCCACAGAGTCGGCCTTCTCCATTTCCTGTCAACTAGACAATGTCGCTTGGTGGGACCTAAGGTGTTGTGGTTGGCTCTGGCCTAGCTCCTGCCCCAGGGAATGTGGAGGTGGATGCAGGGGAAACTTCAACATGTCATAGGCCTGTTTTATTGCCGACAGAGTCAGGTAGTTCAGTTTCCTCGGATGAAGAAGAAGGTGGGAGTGACTTGGAAGAGGGGGGCTTGGCACACAGCCCAGGAAGTCAATCTCCATTATCTTCAGTTGATTCGGATGCGGAGGTCTTGGACCCACGCAGGCGCAGAGTTATGCGTAGAAGAGACCAATTGAGGACATATTACAGGAGATAAGAGAGGCCACTTGTGTTTGGGTGGGGCTCCAGTAATTAGTGCTGCTGATATAAATAGCAGCGTGTGGGTTTGTCCGTTGTGGAAGATTATCTGAGCGTTGTTCTTCAGGACTGCCTTGCTGTTTCCGGACTTTGTTTGTTGATTTTTCACGACTTTGAAAACAAACCAAAGCAAAGTGTGTGTGTGTGTGTGTGTGTGTGTGTGTGTGTGTTTCACTTCGTGGAAGTAGAAGAGCTGTGACGTTTCTTCACAGCTGCAAGCTAAGTACTTAAGGACTGATTAAGGGGATTGTACAGATTACCAGGTTGTTTTGGAGATGAGTGCTCTTTGCAATACAAAAAGAGTGCTTAGTTTATTTTGAATTTTGTGATCAAGAACATTGTTTTGAATTTTCAAACGTGTGTGTGTCTGAAATTTGTACCCTTGAATTTTCGGGAGGCTCATACCAGAGAGCCCGGCGGAACATAAGGGAAGAGCCTTCTCTGTGGGGGGCCCTGCCCTCTAGAATGAGCTCCCTCCAGAGATTCGTAGTGCCCCCACCCTCCTCCTCTTCTATAGGAGTCTGAAGACTCATTTATGCCGTCAGGCTTGGGGCCTCTAGAGCAGTGTTTTTCAACCAGTGTGCCGTGGCACACTAGTGTGCCGCGAGACATGGTCAGGTGTGCCGCGAAGCTCAGAGAGAGAAAGAAAACAAGAGAAAGAAAGAGAAAGAAAGCAAGAGAGAAAGAGAGAGAGAAAGAGAGAAAGAAAGCAAGAGAGAGAAAGAGAGAGAGAGAAAGAGAGAGAGAGAGAGAGAGAGAGGAAGACACACAGGAAAGTAGGGAGGGAGAGAGAAAGAGCAAAAAAAAGGAAAGAAGGAAGAGAGAAAGAAAGAGGGATGGAGAGAGAGAGAAAAAAGAGGGAGAGAAAGAGGGAGAGAGAAATAGAGCGAAAGGGAGGAAGAGAGAGAATTTTTTTGTCCAAACTTTTTTTAGCCCCCCCCCCCCCCAATGTGCCCCATGGTTTTGTAAATGTAAAAAATGTGCCAAGGCTCAAAAAAGGTTGAAAATCACTGCTCTAGAGCACTTGTCCCCTGGCCAACGAATGTATTGTAAGCTAGTTGATTGAATGGGAATGCATCCCCCGCCGTTTTCGATGATTTCTTTGCTTCCACGCATGCGCGGAAGCAAAAAATGCCCCCAAATTGCTGAAATCTCACACGTGCAATTGTTCTCGTGCACGATTTCACTTGCTGCACATGCTCAGAAGCCAAATTTTGCACAGGGATATGCGGAGGCGCATTGTGCATGTGTGCATGCGTGCGCATCGGCATTTCCACTACCGGTACAGCGTTCCAGGAGTGGATATATACATAGATGTATCTTAAGTGCAGTCAGGCGGCAGGGAAAGCAAGTAGGATGCTTGGCTGCATAGCTAGAGGTATAACAAGCAGGAAGAGGGAGATTGTGATCCCGCTGTATAGAGCGCTGGTGAGACTACATTTGGAATACTGTGTTCAGTTCTGGAGACCTCACCTACAAAAAGATATTGACAAAATTGAACGGGTCCAAAGACGGGCTACAAGAATGGTGGAAGGTCTTAAGCATAAAACGTATCAGGAAAGACTTAATGAACTCAATCTGTATAGTCTGGAGGACAGAAGGAAAAGGGGGGACATGATCGAAACATTTAAATATGTTAAAGGGTTAAATAAGGTCCAGGAAAGAAGTGTTTTTAATAGGAAAGTGAACACAAGAACAGGGGGACACAATCTGAGGTTAGTTGGGGAAAAGATCAAAAGCAACGTGAGAAAATACAGTGATACCTTGTCTTACAAACTTAATTGGTTCCGGGACGAGGTTCTTAAGGTGAAAAGTTTGTAAGATGAAACAATGTTTCCCATAAGAATCAATGGAAAAGCGATTAATGCGTGCAAGTCCAAAATTCACCCCTTTTGCCAGCCGAAGCGCCCGTTTTTGCGCTGCTAGGATTCCCCTGAGGTTCCTCTCCATAGGAAACCCCACCTTTGGACTTCTGTGTTTTTGTGATGCTGCAGGGAAATCCCAGCAGGGGAATCCCAGCATTGCAAAAACAAGCGCTTTGCTGGCAACGGAAGTCTGGAGGTGGGGTTTCCCGTGGAGGGGAGCCTCAGGGGAATCCCAGCAGCGCAAAAACGGGCGCTTCGCTGGCAACGGAAGTCCGAAGGTGGGGCATCCCAGCAGTGGCGGTGGGTTTGTAAGGTGAAAATAGTTTGTAAGAAGAGGCAAAAAAATCTTAAACCCCGGGTTTGTATCTCGAAACGTTTGTATGACGAGGTGTTTGTAAGACGAGGTATCACTGTATTATTTTTCTGAAAGAGTAGTAGATCCTTGGAACAAACTTCCAGCAGACATGGTTGGTAAATCCACAGTAACTGAATTTAAACATGCCTGGGATAAACATGTATCCATCCTAAGATAAAATACAGGAAATAGTATAAGGGCAGACTAGATGGACCATGAGGTCTTTTTCTGCCGTCAGTCTCCTATGTTTCTATGTTTCAGCCCCTTGCTGTCAGATTCCAATTGGAACTTTAGGAAAGTTTTGGTCTTTTGCTTCCAGCACCCAGATGTTTAATGATGGGTTGTTTAACTATCTTTGAAACTCCGTTGCCTGAGGAGGACAGGACCGAATGTTGATTTCTTTCTCTTTTTTTAATATGGTTTTTAGTCCTCCTGTGATTCTCCGGGAGGAGAAACCAGAGCGCAACACGACTGCAGTCTTGAATTACTCCCTCTTAAAATTACCGAAGCAAAACAGATTCAGGGTCCAAATTAAACATTAGGGAAATAAGTAAAATTGTAACAGAAGTTCGGTGACAGTAGTGGGACAAAGAGCCAAGACAAGGAGAAATAAAACAAATTTGGGCGAGTAGGGAAAGAAGACGAAGCTCCCAGGAAAAGGATGGAGAAGAATAAGATGAGGAACAAATAATAAGGACCAGCAACAGATTGCATACAAATTACAGATGTATAAAATGGTCTGATTGGATTCGTGTATCTTCCTTAAATGTTGACTAGTGAATTTGTTCTACCTGACTTTTGAGCACATGAAATCTATTTAAATGTAATCATATTTTGCATACAAATGTTAATACAGGTAACTAGCAATAGCACTTAGACTTATACAGCGTTCCCTCGATTTTCGTGGGTTCGAACTTCGCGAAAAGTCTATACCACGGTTTTTCAAAAATATTAATTAAAAAATACTTCGCGGGTTTTTTCCCTATACCACGGTTTTTCCCGCCCGATGACGTCATAAGTCACCGGCAAACTTTTGTTTGCCTTTAATAAATATTTTTTAAAATAAACTTTAATAAATAAACATGGTGAGTAATAATCTAAATGGTTGTTAAGGGAATGGGAAATTGCAATTTAGGGGTTTACAGTGTTAAGGGAAGGCTTGTGATACTGTTCATAGCCAAAAATAGTGTATTTACTTCCGCATCTCTACTTCGCGGAAATTCGACTTTCGCGGGCAGTCTCAGAACGCATCCCCTGCTAAAATCGAGGGAACACTGTATACTGCTTTATAGTGCTTTACAGCTCTCTGTAAGCTGTTTAAGAATCAGCATATTGCCCCCAGCAATCTTGATCCTCATTTTACCCACCTGGGAAAGATGAAAGTCTGAGTCAACCTTGAGCCTCCTGAGATTTGAACTGCCAAATTGCAGGCAGCTGGCGGTCAGCAGAAGTAGCCTGCAGTACTGCACTCTAACCACTGAGCCACTGAGGCTCTGTTTTTGACTTATACCATAGTTTTCTCGACTTATGACCACAAGTGGGACCAGAATTGCCACTGCTAAGCAAGGCAGTTTTTACATGGATCACATTCAATTTAATGCTTTATTCCATTTTTTTTGCTACAATGCTGCTATATTTACCATTGTAAATATAGGCCAGTTCCCAAGTGCTAAATTGGTATGACCATGAGATGCAGCGATGGGCATAAATAAATCACTTGCTTTTTTCATGCCATTGTAGCTTTGAATGGTTGCTTAAATGAATAGTTGTAAATCAAAGACTACCTCCGTATTTACAAGGCTTATTATCTTTTTCAGAAACTATTGAAATGTGATGATAATTCTTAAGAAAAGGAACTAGTGAGTTGAGTCCATAGAAAGAGCTATGCCTTTTTTCCGAAAAATCATGGCTAATTAGTTTATTTCCGCAGCCTATTGTGCTTGGTTAATCTTAATTTTGGCTAGGTCATGTTTGTTTGTTTTTAAGTGAGCATGTCTTAGCCAAAAACCCAATAACCAAATTAAGCCATATAACTTGGAAGGCCCCTTGCAGGAAGTATTGCTGCTGTATCTCAGGAATTTAAAAAATAGTTAGTGAATGTAGCAGCTACCATTTGAATGAATGAATGAATGAATGAATGAATGAATGAATGAATGAATGATTTAATTTATATGCCGTTCAAGTCCAATTGGACTCTGGGTGGCTTACAAAATAACAATAATTAAAACAGTTTAAAAATATAAGTTACAATAACAACAGGGATAAGAAACAACATAAAAACATGTGAATAATCCATAACTCCATACATACTCTCAGTCATTCATGATCCCGCCAGAAAAGCCAGGTCTTAACAGCTTTCCAGAAGATTGGTAGGGTGGGGATAACGCTTATCTCTGGAAGCAGTTGATTCCAAAGCATTGGAGCCGCCACAGCAAAGGCCCTTTCCCACGGCCCCACCAACCAGCATTGTTTGGCAGATGGGACCTGGAGAAGGCCAACCTCATGGCACCGGACCAGATTATCTCAGGGACCGCCTTCTGCTGCACGAATCCCAGCGACCAGTTAGGTCCCACAGAGTGGATCTGCTCCGGGTCCCGTCAACTAAAGAATGTCGCTTGGCGGGACCCAGGGGAAGAGCCTTCTCTGTGGCGGCCCCGGCCCTCTGGAACCAACTCCCCCCAAAGATTAGAATTGCCCCCACCCTCCTTGCCTTTCGTAAGCTGCTTAAAACCCACCTCTGCCGTCAGGCATGGGGGAATTGAGACCCTCTTCCCCCTAGGCCTTTACAATTCTATGCATGGTATGTATGTATGTATGTTTGGTTTTTTTTTATATTAATGGGTTTTTAATTGTTTCTAACATCAGACTACTATTGTACACTGCTTTATTGTTGCTGTTAGCCGCCCTGAGTCTCTGGAGAGGGGCGGCATACAAATCCAATAAATAAATAAATAAATAAATAACCTTGGGCATTCAGTACAAAACCTTTAAAATGTTACTGTGCTCCTCAACAAATAATGCTGTCTATCATTTGTCCTTTTTGTAGCTATTCAAATAATATGACTTAATCAACTGAAAAAAAGTCCAAGCACCTATTTGATAACTTATCTTGGCTGGTAAGCCACTCCCATCTGGTCACATGACCTTTAAGCCACACCCATGAAAATAAGCCACGCCCACAGTGTGGCAATAAATTTTTTGGCAGCCCATCACTGCTGTGAAGCCTTCTAAAACTGAAGTTGTTCCCATAGGATAGTATCCTAAGTTCAAGGAAATTCCAGTTCTCCAGTTGTTCAGTTGTTCCCATTCTCTTTTATTTGTGCATGTGTACATGTTCATTTTCGTTTTATTTGTTTATTTATTTATTTATTGGATTTGTATGCCGCCCCTCTCCGGAGATTCGGAGCGGCTAACAGCAATAACAAAACAGCATACAATAATAATCCAGTACTAAAAACAGTTAAAACCTATTATTATAAAAAACCAAACATACATACAGACATACCATGCATAAAATTGTAAAGGCCTAGGGGGAAAGAGTATCTCAATTCCCCCATGCCTGGCGGCAGAGGTGGGTTTTAAGCAGCTTACAAAAGGCAAGGAGGGTGGGGGCAATTTTAATCTCTGGGGGGAGTTGGTTCCAGAGGGCCGGGGCCGCCACAGAGAAGGCTCTTCCCCTGGGTCCCGCCAAACGACATTGTTTAGTTGACGGGACCCGGAGAAGACCCACTCTGTGGGACCTAACTGGTCGCTGGGATTTGTGCAGCAGGAGGCGGTCCCTGAGATAATCTGGTCTGGTGCCATAAAGTTTTCCATTTTTTTCCTTGGTTGTAAAATATCTGGATAGAGAAACCTTGGGGTACTTTTTTTAAAAAATGTGCATGATTCCTTTGACAATTTTATTAAGAAATTAAGATGGGGGGGCAAAAAAAAGGATAATGAGACCACGGTATTATTAAAATAGACTAAAATGTTCAGATAAAACCAGCACTTTAACTGGCGGAAGAGGTCCGTGTAAAGGCAAACACAGCCTCCGGGTTCTTTGGTGAACCTTGCCTGGTGTTGAATGAGATCCTTTTCTGCGTTCCATGAAATAGTACTTAATGACTCATTTTGGAGCGTTAGGCTAGGTTAAAATAACAGCTGTGATACATCCTTAATTATAAAAGCACACAATCATTGTGGAATAAGATTTAGTCACTTGCGGTGGGGAAAAATCCTGAGAATTTCTGCAGGTAGCTGAAGTATGCGGAGAGAATGCAAAGAGGCTTTCAAAATGTGAGTAGGCATTAATTTACAAAAGAAAAAGAAAGGGAGATTATTTCAAGGGTTTCTTGCTGCTCAAGTAAAAGAGATTGGGAGCTCGTTCCTTGTTAGGAAGGAAGCAGCAAAAAGCCTAACTGTTCTCTTACCTTCAGAAGAACAAAAGCATTTGAAAATCTCCGGGAACAAATTTGGGAGATCTGTGATTCTGGGCTACGTACCAGCCCTCAAACGTATCCTTGTAGATACTCTGCAGTACTTCTGTCCATAATTGCTAAAATAACCATAGGGGTTTCCCACTATTTTGAAGAAGAAAGCAAATAGTAATTGACTTGTAAATCCTAAAAATGGCTTAATGCTTTTTAAAAATGAAGAATATCTTTCATAGAAACATAAAAACATAGAAGATTGACGGCAGAAAAAGACCTCATGGTCCATCTAGTCTGCCCTTATAGTATTTCCTGTATTTTATCTTACAATGGATATATGTTTATCCCAGGCATGTTTAAATTCAGTTACTGTGGATTTACCAACCACGTCTGCTGGAAGTTTGTTCCAAGCATCTATTCCTCTTTCAGTCAAATAATATTTTATCATGTTGCTTCTGATCTTTCCCCCAACTAACCTCAGATTGTGGCCCCTTGTTCTTGTGTTCACTTTCCTATTAAAAACACTTCCCTCCTGAACCTTATTTAGCTCTTTAACATATTTAAATGTTTCGATCATGTCCCCCCTTTCCCTTCTGTCCTCCAGACTATACAGATTGAGTTCATTAAGTCTTTCCTGATACGTTTTATGAAGTTAAGACCTTCCACCATTCTTGTAGCCCGTCTTTGGACCCGTTCAATTCTATCAATATCTTTTTGTAGGTGAGGTCTCCAGAACTGAGCACAGTATTCCAAATGTGGCCTCACCAGTGCTCTATACCAGTGTTTCCCAACCTTGGCAACTTGAAGATATCTGGACTTCAACTCCTGCATTCGCTGGCTGGGGAATTCTGGGAGTTGAAGTCCAAATATCTTCAATTTGCCAAGGTTGGGAAACACTGCTCTATACAGCAAGACCACATGTAAAAAAGATGTTGAGACTTTAGAAAGAGTGCAGAGAACAGAACAAAGATGACTAGGGGACTTGAAGATAAAACGTATAAAGAACGGTTGCTGGAACTGGTTATGTCTCCAAGCCACTGACGGCTGCCACTAGCGGCACGCCCGAACCGGTAGCATTTCACCCCTGGTTAATCCTCAAGGCATATATCTACCCTTGTGGTCTTTCAGCAGCTTAGATTGAGTACTGGTTTAAGAATCTCCCTGTGTGACTTAAATAAAAACAATATTACTAGGTATTTGTGTAATCCAAATGGGCTATTCTTCTCCATTTTTTTTGGCTTTTGGCTTTCAACCATTTGTTTGAATCCCTTTCTCTTTCTGTCACTGAGTCAGACTTACCCTTTTAGGCTTGGCCTTTTCCTTTGTTTTCTTTTTCTCAATGGTTTGCGCCCTCTGCTTTCACTGCGTTTACTGTTTTAAATATCTCCTTTGTTGTGTTGCTGTTTTTAATCTTATCCGTCACGCCGTGTTGCTTTTTGTTTCAACCTTGTTGGTGGATGTATTTAGAAAGTGGCGTGCTATTTTGGAAAAGAAAGAAGGTAAAATGACAGGCTATTGTCCTAGGTTCTGTGTTCTAAGATCAGATGCTGGGAATTGAAGGCTTGTAATTTCATTGGGGGGGGGGGTTAAAAAGTTAAAAATCAGACTCGGTAAGACTGTGTGACGAAAGACGCTTTTGTCAGCTGCAGGTCTTGATATGTAAAGTCATCCAAACAGCAGTTATCGGCATAGTTCCCTCTAAGCTGAGCAGTGAGCAATCGCTTACTTAAAAATCATCATCAACTCAGAGTTTTCCAAACCTGCCCAGAAGCCGAGAGGGAAAGAGTGAGAGGGAAGGAGAGAGAGAGGAAGAGAGAGAAACAGATAGAAAAAAGAGAGGAAGGAAAAGAGAAAGAAAAAGAATGGGAGTAAGGAAGAGAGAAAGAAAATCAAAATCTAGTTTGAAACTAGCTCAACTATTTAAGTGGCATTTTGATATTGATAGAGTTGCCCTATTATGAGCTCACTGTTATAGACACACAGTACAGTATTTTATTTTGAAATTCTCTGAGGCAAAACAGGGTGGGTTTTTTATTTGTTTGTTTGTTTGTTTGTTTGTTTAATATTTCTGTGCCACCCAGTCCTGAAGGGACTGCCGCTCAGACACTATACTTTTCCGCCCACCCCCAAAAAATATTAGAGGGAACACTGGTTATCGGTGTGCATAACACCATTATACCAAACAGAAATCTATTCCTGACAAAAGAAAAATACTTTGTGGAAATTGTGTGGGCCTTTTAACTTTTAAGAGCTTTGCTAATTGCCTGATTGTATCGTTTTAAAAACTGTAATACCTGATCTCTGTTGTGGTTAGCTCTGGCCCAGCTCCTGCCCCAAGGAATGTGGAGGTGGAGGTGGGGGAGACATCCACATGCCGCAGGCCTGTTTTGCTCCCAGTAGAATCTGCCGACAAAGTCTCCTCTGACCAAGGAAGTGTGAGTGACAGGGAAGAAGGAAGTTTGACAGACAGCCCAGGAAGAGATCAGTCAGGATTTATATGCCGCCCCGAGTTTGCGGAGAGGGGCGGCATATAAATCCAATAAATCTAATCTAATCTAATCATCTGTATCATCCCTGGATTCTGCGGAGAATTTTTTCCCCCCCTGAAACTCCATGTTCAAGTCAAAGCATAGCCATTCTTAATGACATCACAGGCTTCTCCTGACCTCATTGGCTGGAGGTTGCCATGGCAAATGTCAACATTCCTGGCATCGTTGATTCTTTTGAACAGCAGTACCGGAAAACCCTGTTCAAAATACTTGGATCAGAAGAAAAGCGACTCCAAAATATTTTACTTAGTATTTATTTAAATAAGGGGCAAGGTCCAAAAAAAGCAGACAATGTCATTGGAGGAACTCTCGGCAACCAATAGTAATCTCCGTCGCCAGATAGAGGAGCTGAGAGAGAGTGTGGCCTCCTTGGATACGGAGAACCAGGAGTTGCTCCAACACAAGAAATACCTCAAAGATCAGCAGAGGGGTCTTCGGGAGACGGTGGATCACCTGAAGTCCAGCATGGAACACCTGCAGAAAAATGTGGAGGACATTCGCGAAAGCTTTGATCACGTCAACATGGTGATCCACGAACTAGCGGTGCAGAACAAGTCGCTGGTGAAAGCCAACAAGGACCTCAACCAGGAAATGCACGAGGTCACTAGCCAAGTGGCCCTCTTCAAAAATGACAAGCCGGCTCACGAGAACGACTTCAAGGAGATGCGCAACCTCCCATTGGAGGTAGAAAAATACATGCATAACCTGGAGGACCAACTCTCCGACATGGAGCACAAATACCACGTGGAGAAAACCCAATCGGGCCAACTGAAGGAGAAAGTCGCGACCATTCAGAAAGCCAGGGAAAACCTGAGGAACCGCATCAAAGACCTGCAGAACCAACAGGACCTCTGCGCACAGCAGGCCACGTTTGTGAGGCTGGATCAGAAGAACCAGGTGCCATCGGGCGTCCTGATGCATGAACTCATGGAGGCCAGGCTGCTGGGAGTGGCCCGGGACGGGTCTAAAGAAAGGAAGGTCCTGCATTGGTTATGGGTGGTAGCCAAATTTCTGTTGTTGTTGCTGTTTGGCTGCTGTCTATTACTCGGCCTGGTCTTTGCGTACACTCACTTTTGTAACCCATTGTTCATCTCGGACACACTTTTGGTGCTCCTCAGTGACCAGACAATTGAGAAGCTTGTGTACCATTTCTCCCCATACCTTGAACAGAATATCGATGGCCTTTTACCGTTTTGAAAAATGAAATTCTTTCTCTCCCTTCGTTGACTTGCTTCCCTAGGGCGCAAGCAGAAGGGAATACCGGATCATCGAATTTGGTGGACAGCAAAAATAGATTGTGCATCTTGGTCTCCGGTGTTGGAATCTCAGTATCAACCATAGATATAATGTATATAGAGCTTCTTTTTTCTTTTTTTAAAATAATCTTTACTGAATATTTACATTAAAACAAAAAAATATTTACATTAAAACAGAAAAAGATATTACATGATGTAACAGTGAGGGGCGGCATACAAATCTAAATAATAAATAAATAAATAAATAAATAAATAAATAAATAAATTCTGAACAAGAATTAATGACACATCCATGCATGCGTAGAGTGATGCATAGGAGACAACAACTGAAGGATTATAACGAGAAAATGAGGCCACCTGCGGTTGGGTGGGGCTGCCGTAATTAATGCTACAGATAAAAGTGCAGCCTGGTGTTTTAACCTCATGGCAGTTTATCTGATTCATTGTTTTGTCAAGATCGTGGTTTTTGCTCTTCAGGATTGTATGTGTGGACTCTCTGGACTTTACAATTGGACTCAATTTCCAAGTTATTGGGTGAGCAATTGGACTGCATTTAACCTGTGCCTTGTGTTTACCAGAAAATCCCTTTGACATTTAGAAAGGGAGCTGTTTCTGTTTTTCTGTTTATAAAAACTTTTGGGTTTTCCTTTTATCGTGTGGTGTGTGTCTTCCTGGACTAATTACCCTGTAATTACAGGCGGTTGAGACACCCTGCCGGCAGAACAATCTCCAAAGAGATTGAGTGGGGTGAGGATACAGAGCAATTTGTAAACCAAAGCTTATCATTCACTGGAATAGATGACCTACAAGGTCCTTTCCAAATCTGTTAAATCACCTCGCAGGGTGATGGTTGTGGAGAAAATAGGAAGGTGTATTAGACATGTTCGTTGGCTTGAGTTGTTTGGAAAAGTTTGGAAAAAGTTTGTAAAAGTAATAAAAGCGGGATACAAATAAATAAAACAAAGTCAGATAGAACCATAAAAATATGGTCACGAGTGGAGGGTTACCTGTATAATTAACAACCAGAGGACTCTAAACCTCCCAATATCTAACCACTTGAGGAAGACCTAGGTTGGGGTTCTCCAACTTGAGAAACTTCCCAATGCTGGGAATTCTAGGACCCAAAATTGCATATCTGGATGTTTCTCTGGGAGCCTCTTTTCCATATGGATTTTTCCCCCTTTCTAAACTGCTTACCTGTGCAGAAAGAACAGATGAGTCACGGTGTAGATCTTGGCAATAGCATGTGGATGTTAAAAAAAAAGTTCTCTATCCGTCATGGTAAATCTATGGTACGCGTGCCACTGGTGGCATACAGAGCCATATTAGAGGGTACATGAGACATTACCCTATGTCAGCTCCAATGTGCTGGCCAGCTGATATTTGGCGTTGGAGAAGACCTTTTAGCCCTCCGGAGGTTTCAGAGAAGCTTCCCAAAACCCCGGAATACAAAAAACAGCCCAACAGGAAAACTGGAAGTTCGGAAAAACGGACTTCTCGTTTGACTTTTGAGCTGTTTTTTGCACTCTGGGGCTTCAGGAAGCTCCTCTAAAAGTGAAAAACAGCACAATCGGCAAACCGGAAGTCCGTTTTTCCAAACTTCTGGTTTATAATTAATAATAATAATAATAATTTATTAGATATGTATGCTGCCTCTCTCCAACGATTCGGGGTGGCTCACAACATAACAGCAATACAATATAAATACAAATCTAATGTTAAAAAAATTTAAAAACCAATTTAAAATGCATTGTTATAAAAAATGTATCTGCTACACAATCATACACACTCAGTTTGCCCATTTTGCTGTTTTTTTTCACCATCCCAGTGAGGCCTGTGCACATGTGTGGGGAACAGATGGAATGGGTGTGGGCACATGACGCATGCTAGCGCGCATACACACATCCTTTTGGCACACGTACCAAAAAGATTCGCTATCACTCTCCTATATGATTATGTATGCATGTTGTAAAAAAAAAAAAAAAAACTTGAAAGCTGACAATTCCATTTCTTTTTCCCCAGGGTAAACCAACTTATGATGCCTCCGACCTCAATGAAAGTTTGAGACGGCGGTAAGTAACAAACACAAGGAGTAAAATTTTTAGGAATTTCCAGGGCTTGCTTGGAATTCTAGTGGATGCTGTTTTCGGGCCATCCTTCCCCCCAAAGAGGCAATTTTATGATGGCAGGTTACTTGCAATAAAATAGCTGCATTCAGATAAACAGTTCATAAGCCCATTGAAATGAAAGGACAATTTTGACTGCAGATGAAGTCTCTTCGCTTGACATGCTGAATAACATCAGGAAGTCTTCATAAAAGGCAATATAGCTTTCACTTTAATCCAGACTGGTTAGCCAAGGTTTGGATGTGAACTCAATTTTAAACCATGGGTGGATGCTCTGGTTAGTGTCCCTTTCTCCGCTGAACAATTTGTAAAGCATGCAGATGGGGGGGGGACGACT
This sequence comes from Erythrolamprus reginae, assembly GCF_031021105.1. Taxonomy (NCBI): domain Eukaryota; kingdom Metazoa; phylum Chordata; class Lepidosauria; order Squamata; family Dipsadidae; genus Erythrolamprus; species Erythrolamprus reginae. The sequence goes on from NC_091950.1 coordinate 405,677,247, forward strand.
GAATTATAGGAAGTTTTTATATGCAAGTTAGCCATGTTCATTCAAGATGCTTCACTTAATTAGTCCATTTTGGGGATTCAGCAATTTGGTAATAGAAACATAGAAGACTGACGGCAGAAAAAGACCTCATGGTCCATCTAGTCTGCCCTTATACTATTTCCTGTATTTTATCTTACAATGGATATATGTTTATCCCAGGCATGTTTAAATGATAAATTGACTTGAACATAAGTGTCACTGAAACTACATGTCTGAACGTATCTGCTAAGCTTTTACTTGACCTGATTAAACATATCATGTGAACAGTGACAGCGTTAATTTATAACAAAACTAGATTAAGTTTGGCTACGAATTAAAAGAAATACATGCTTCTCTTTGAAACACAAGTAGTCCTGGTTTTGTGACTATGTTTTTTAGAGAGTGTTCTCAATTACAATGGCTCTCAGAAAGTATGTTGGCCTCTGGTCCTCAAATTTATGACCTTTGAGGTCTGTACGGCAAAGGAAATCCTAAGTAAGATCATAAAACTTTAGGCTTTCACTTAGTAACCACTTTGCTTAATGACCAAATTGCAGATCACAAAATTAGGACTACTTGTAGTTTAACGTCTAGAGTTGTATATGTGCAGCCTTCTGCCGCACGAATCCCAGCGACCAGTTAGGTCCCACAGAGTGGGCCTTCTCCAGGTCCTGTCAACTAAACAATGTTGTTTGGCGGGGCCCAGGGGAAGAGCCTTCTCTGTGGCGGCCCCGGCCCTCTGGAACCAACTCCCCCCCGGAGATTAGAATTGCCCCCACCCTCCTCGCCTTTCGTAAGCTCCTTAAAACCCACCTCTGCCGTCAGGCATGGGGGAACTGAGATATTCTTTCCCCCTAGGCCTTTACAATTTATGCATGGTATGTTTGTTTGTTTGTATGTATGTTTGGTTTTACAATAAGGGTTTTTTAGTTGTTTAAGTATTGGATTTACATGCTGTTTTTTATTGTTGTTGTTAGCCGCCCTGAGTCTACGCAGAGGGGTGGCATACAAATCTAATAAATAAATAAATAAAATATCCCACTATATCCCACTAAACTATTCAATATGGCCTTTCTTTCATGTTGTCCTTTGTGAATTAAACTTTAAGATAACCATTTTCTCAACATCTTAAAAAGGCATCTGTATATGGCCCAATGCACATTTAGCTAAATGCAATTGGAATTAAGTGAAGGAAGTATTAGGAAATGTTGAAGCCACTTAGTAAAGCATCTTGCTTCCAATATACATTAGTTGGAGCTGTAGGAACTCAGAATACGATACTTATATTAGCCCTACCCATCAGCTTGGTCCACTCTCTTTTACTAATTGGGATCTAGCTATCCACTCTCTCTGATTCTGGTAATTCTTCGGAATTACTGAGGATTGAAAGCATTACTTCTCTGTGATAGCATCAGACATTCGACAGACCTTCTTCTAGTGGACACCTGGTTGGCTTTTTCTTTGATTATGTTCCAGAAGCAGCTCAGGTCAGGACTCTTCAAAGGGCGTCTTTACTGAGATCGTTTTGATCTCAGATCATGAGATCATTTTGGTCAGTCTTATCAGTTGGTTTTTGTCAGCCTTATCAGTTGGTTTTCTGTTCAGTTTTCTCAAAAGACACCTTACAAAATAATACTATAGAGGGATATAGCATTGCTTCCAGCTGTACGGATTTAGCTCCAGTGATCTTAGAAGCCGATGTCTTAGAAGAACTTGAACGATTAAAGATAAATAAGGCAATGGGTCCAGATGGCATCCACCCCAGAGTTCTTAAAGAACTCAGATCTGTCATTGCTACCCCCCTGACTGATTTGTTTAACCAATCCTTGTTAACAGGAGAAGTTCCTGAGGGTTGGAGAATGGCCAGTGTTGTGCCTATCCACAAGAAGGGCAGTAGAGAAGAAGCTGGTAACTACAGGCCAGTTAGCTTGACATCAGTGGTAGTTAAAATGATGGAGACTCTACTCAAAAAGAGGATAAATCAGCATTTAAAAAACAATAACTTATTGGACCCAAATCAGCATGGCTTTACTGAAGGCAAATCATGTCAGACTAATCTCATTGATTTCTTTGACTATGTCACAAAGGTGTTGGATGAAGGTGGTGCCGTAGATATTGCCTACCTGGACTTCAGCAAAGCCTTTGATACGGTTCCACATAAAGAGCTGATAGATAAATTAGTGAAGATTGGACTTAATCCCTGGATAGTTCAATGGATTTGCAGCTGGCTGAAGCATAGACATCAGAGAGTAATTGTTAACGGCGAGTATTCTGAGCAGAGTCAGGTTACAAGCGGTGTGCCACAAGGGTCTGTTCTGGGTCCTATTCTTTTTAATATGTTTGTGAGTGACATAGGGGAAGGTTTGGTAGGGAAGGTTTGCCTATTTGCCGATGACTCTAAAGTGTGCAATAGGGTTGATATTCCTGGAGGCGTCTGTAATATGGTAAATGATTTAGCTTTACTAGATAAATGGTCAAATCAATGGAAACTGCAGTTTAATGTTTCCAAATGTAAAATAATGCACTTGGGGAAAAGGAATCCTCAATCTGAGTATTGTATTGGCAGTTCTGTGTTAGCAAATACTTCAGAAGAAAAGGATTTAGGGGTAGTGATTTCTGACAGTCTCAAAATGGGTGAACAGTGCAGTCAGGCGGTAGGGAAAGCAAGTAGGATGCTTGGCTACATAGCTAGAGGTATAACAAGCAGGAAGAGGGAGATTATGATCCCGCTATTTAGAATGCTGGTGAGACCACATTTGGAATACTGTGTTCAGTTCTGGAGACCTCACCTACAAAAAGATATTGACAAAATTGAACGGGTCCAAAGACGGGCTACAAGAATGGTGGAAGGTCTTAAGCATAAAACGTATCAAGAAAGACTTAATGAACTCAATCTGTATAGTCTGGAGGACAGAAGGAAAAGGGGGGACATGATCAAAACATTTAAATATATTAAAGGGTTAAATAAGGTCCAGGAGGGAAGTGTTTTTAATAGGAAAGTGAACACAAGAACAAGGGGACACAATCTGAAGTTAGTTGGGGGAAAGATCAAAAGCAACATGAGAAAATATTATTTTACTGAAAGAGTAGTAGATCCTTGGAACAAACTTCCAGCAGACGTGGTAGATAAATCCACAGTAACTGAATTTAAACATGCCTGGGATAAACACATATCCATCCTAAGATAAAATACAGAAAATAGTATAAGGGCAGACTAGATGGACCAGGAGGTCTTTTTCTGCCGTCAGACTTCTATGACATATATCTTTGTATATATACTGTATATACAAAATATATATCTCTTGATTTACTTGGATTATGGATGTTCTTGGGGGGGGGGTTACTTTACACTTTGACATTTGTGGATTACTCAGAGTCTTATGAGATTATGGCAGAGTATAAATATAATAGATAGAAGAGGGGGGGAGAGAGAAGGGAGAGAGAGAGAGATGATTGATAGACAGACAGATACATGGATGGATGGATGATAGGTAGATAGATAGATAGATAGATAGATAGATAGATAGATAGATAGATAGATAGATATGGATGGATGATAGATAGATGATAGATAGATAGATAGATAGATAGATGATAGATAGATAGATAGATAGATAGATAGATAGATAGATAGATAGGGATGGATGATAGATAGATAGATAGATAGATAGATAGATAGATAGATAGATAGATAGATAGATAGATAGATAGATAGATATGGATGATAGATAGATAGATATGGATGATAGATAGATAGATAGATAGATAGATAGATAGATAGATAGATAGATAGATAGATAGATACATAGATAGATAGATAGATAGATAGATAGATAGATAGATAGATAGATAGATAGATGATAGATAGGGATGGATGGATGGATGGATTGATAGATAAGAGAGGGAGAGAGAAAAGAGAAGAGAAGAGATAGATGGGGAAAGAGGCAATCTCTGAGATAGATAAATAGATACATAGAAAGATAATGATAGGGACACGTAGATTATAGAGAAGGATAAATCACACAGAGAGAGAGATCTGGTATAGATATACAATAGAATCTAGATATATATATGTAAAGAGTGAATCTAGTAGTCAACATCTTCCCTCTGAGGTGAAGAGCCACATTGTGCTCTTTTAATAAGAAAATCCAAGATGCAGCACTGGGTTTGTGCTTTAAATGATCGGTTACTCACAAAGTCTAAGGGAACCTTTTCAACAGAAACCTAAATATATATTTTTCCCAACCAGTCCAGCAATTTGCCGCCTGTTGTATTCTGGCTGCAATGGTCCAAGCCGGTACAAAAGAATGTGCTATAGATTTGAGGCTCTCTGTGAAAGCATCTGTATCCTTCTCCCCACATTAACAGTTCTTCTTTGTTTCCTTCCTCGCAGCTGACATCTCGGGCAATGAAGGCAATCTTTCGTAGCTGCCACTAAACTCCAGAATGAGCACCTGTGGAAGACACCCCCTTCCTCCCCCCTCTCCTCCCCATTCCTGGAACCAGAGAAAATCCAGACTCCAGACCCAATTGGTTGATGGTGCTTCCGCAAAATGAAGGCGGATGCTGGGCATACAAGGAGCCTTGTAGAGGCACGGATGGCAACTTGCTCCCAATCTGGATGGGTGCTGTTCCTTTCATCCTCTCACCTCCAAAGAGAGGCATCTGGAAAACTGATTATACTTATATAATTGAAATATAACTAATTATATTTTCAGCCAAGGAAAACACCCACGTCTGCTAACGGAGCAAGCATCTAACACTATTTAAGACCTTTGCTTTTGGTCAGCAATCCTCTCTTCAAGTGAAGACATTGTACCATTATACACCCACAAAAGCAGTGCTTTGCCTTCTGATTAGAGCTCCCCAAATATGTTTTCTGCTCTTTAATAAAGTAGTAGGGTACCATTTTTTTTCCTGCAAGGAAAAAAACCAAAAAGATTGGATTAGCTGGATAAGGTTTGTTTTATTTTTTCCTTTTGCTTTACCTAAGACTGTCATTTGCACTAGCAGTTTACTGCTGGAGCTACCTCAGACCTATCAATTAATTGTTGTTGGGGTTTTTGGTCCAACATGACTGGAGATTTATAATTTTCCAAGGGGGAATGTCAGATCCCCCCCCTCCAAGTCTCTTGAGAAACAGAGATATGACAGCAAGATATCAACACTTCTACCAATGATTCTCCAGGCCAAAAAAGAAAATTATTTGACTGACCATTACCGGTGGAAATATCCTCCTCTCTCTCTCTCTCTCTCTCTTTTTAAAGAGAAAACAATTGTTTTTCTGTTTACAAGTTAAAGTGGAGAAGGGCCTTAAAATTCCATCCTGAATTTTGCACAGACGTTGAAATTCTTTGCTCCTGATCCCAAGGGAGATGTCTACAGTTTGTGAGAAGGTGGTAGGCAATTCACCCTTTTGACTTCGGGAAAGGACCCGTGGCTCCAAAGTATTCTTAATCCCAACCAGTCCTCTGTTTATCTCATCCCTTTTCCACGAGATCTCCAGGAAACTGACAGCCTTCCAGACGTCAAAAGTAGAGACAGAGCAGAAATTAATTCCATCTGAAATGGATCTTGGCTACAGTTTGTTTCAGACAGCAGATTCTAATAGATTTTTCTCACATACACGTGCCATGCTCACATACAGTTTTCAATAACTCATCTTCAGCATAGATAGTTGCTCCACATTGCCGGGACTGATTCCTTCCCTGCCCCTGTAGAGTTATCCAGATTTGCACGGCAGCGTCATTCAAATTCAGCTGCTCTCATTCCAAAGCTGAAGTGTTGTAGGATCGGTGTCTGGAATCCTCCAGCTCCTTTTAAACTTCTTTGGCCCTGATACAATCTGCAAAAAATTGTTCCCTGCTCTCTTTTTAGGATCCAATTTAGCATGTTGCCTTGTTCCAAATCACTGCAGTAGGGAATCTAAACGGCACTAAAGCAAGCAGACCAACCCACGCTGGATCCAATAATGCCAGCAAGGGACCTGCTCCCAGCCAAGGAAAAGAGTCAACTCCAACAAATTCGACCAGTCCTTCCGAAACTCAAGATTGCCATTTAGCAGAAAAGAGCATTTTTGTTTTAATCCAGTGGCAGTTTCCAACCCAAAACTTGTAAAACTAGGGCAAAATATTTGACTGGGGATGCTAAACCAGGTTTGAGAGAATGAGAACCAGCAACTGGGCTTGCAGGTTATACCAAAGTGGAAGAAAAAGATCTCACTTGAACAGACATCAATAAATATTAAAAAGGGCCTCTGTTTTCTCCTGTCTATGAATCTCAGTCACGAAGGGAAGCCAACCAAGAGCTCTACCCAATACTCCTCCTAAATGAGACTAATTCAGTTTTCGAAAGATCCCAACAAGATGGGAAGTGACTCCTCTTCGCAATTCCCCATTCCATCTTCCAGCCAGGCCTGATTTGGAGGAATTGGTGGTGTTGTTCTCAGACTTTTCACAAAAAAGAGACATTTAATGAATCACTTTGACAAGTGGAAAGCACGGAAGCGTGATACTAATGTTTTTCTTGTTATACAAGGCAGGACTCCAATTGTTTTTTCTGATTTTCTTTCAGAAGCAAAAATTGAACAAATGGCTATTTTATTTTTTAAAAGACAGTGAAATTGATTATGGATCTCAGAGTATAAATACAAAGCAGTCAAATATATATATATATAAATGAATATATAGATATATATATGTATACGCATACATAATGTAAATTAAGAAATAAAACATATTTAAACAGTGGCTGGCTGGTGTTTTCCTGTTTCCTGTAACTGCTGCTGTTCTGCCCTTTGCACTGTGTGAATTTACACTATGAGGATGAGCAAGTAGTTGAAGTCTACGGGAGCTTCCGCCAAGATAACAGCAGAGGGGTTGCCAAAGTGTGTGTATTCAATGTGTGTGTGTGTCTTTAAGAAGGACTTCCATGTACTGGTTTTCCACAACCTGAGATGTTGGCCAGGAGTTTCTACAGAATATGAAAATGAATGGCAGTTAGGGAACCTACCATATAAGATGCACCTTAGTTTTGGAGGAGGAAAAGAAGGGGGGAAATCTCCCTCTGTCCTCCCCCCCACCCCGGCAAACAATTTATTTATTTATTAGATTTGTATGCCGCCTCTCTCCGTAGACTCTAAAAAATACAGATGTGTTCTGTCGGGCTTTCTGGTAGACTCCTCCCAAAAATTCACAGGTACAAATTTCAGACACAAACACGTTTGAAAATTCAAAACAATGTTCTTTATCATGAAAATTCCCTTAACCTAAGCCCTCTTTCGGTATAGCAAAGAGCACTCCTCTCCAAACAAACTGGTAATTTGTACAAGTCCCTTATCAGTTCTGTGATACTTAGCTTGCAGCTGTGAGGCAATTCACAGTGCTTCTTCTTTCACAAAGTGAAACACACTTTGCTCTGGTTTAGTTTCAAAGCGGGGAAAAGTCAGCACACAAAAGGTCAAAGTCAGTAAAGCAGTCACGAAACACAACGATCAGATAATCCTCCACAATGGCCAAACCCAGTCACTAATCACCACAGCCCCATCCAACCACAGGTGGCCTCATTTTCTTTGATAATAATCTCTCAGTTGTTGTTGCCTATGCATCGCTCTCCGCATGCGTGGCTGTATCATTAACTCTTGTTCTGAATCCAAGGAGGAGCTAGATAATTGATCTCCTTCTGAGCTGTCTGCCACACTCTCCTCCTCCCTGTCACTCATGTCTTCTTGGTCAGAGGAGCCTTCATCAGCAGATTCCACCGGGGGGGGGGCAAAACAGGCCTGCAGCATGTGGATGTCTCCCCCACATCCACAGTCCTTGGGGCAGGAGCTGGGCCAGAGCTAACCACAACACAGATGATATACACTGTTTGCTGTGTATTTCTGTGCATCGGTCCCTGATCCATAGAAATAGCAAAGAATTGGAGAAATGTACATTATGGCAGTATATTAATGCCAGAAAGCAATGCTCTCTACATGGGGCTACCTTTGAAAAATGTTCGGAAACTACAAATTGTACAAAATGCAGCGGCGCGAGCAGTCATGGGCTTGTCCAGACATGTGCATATCTCTCCAACACTCCGCAGTCTGCATTGGCTGCCAATTGGTTTCCGGACTCAATTCAAAGTGTTAGTTATAACCTATAAAGCCCTACACGGCATGTGTTCTGCCGGCGTGTCCTAACCGCCTGTAATTACAGGGTAATTAGTCCAAAAAGACACACCACAGGATAGAAAGAAAACCAAAAGTCTTTATCAACAGAAAAGCAGAAAAAACTCCTTTTTTAAATGTCAAAGGGATTTTCTGGTACACACAAAGCACAGGTTAAATGCAATCCAATTTCTCACCCAGTAATTGGAAAGTTGATTCCAATTCCAAAGTCCAGATAGTCTACACACAGTCTTGAACAGGGAAACAGCAAAACCATGATCTTGACGAAACTATAAATCAGATAAACTTCCATGAGGCTAAACCAGCATGCTGCTCTTTTTATCTGTAGCACTAATTACAGCAACCCCACCCAACCACAGGTGGCCTCACTTATCTCCTGTAATAATCCTTCTGTTGTTGATGAATCCCAACGACTGGTGAGGTCCCACAGAGTCGGCCTTCTCCAAGTTCCGTCAACTAAACAATGTCATTTGGCGGAACCTAGGGGAAGAGCCTTCTCTGTGGGGGGCCCAGCCCTTTGGAATCAGCTCCCCCTGGAGAGTTGTACTGCCGCCACCTTCCTCGCCTTCTGTAAGAGTCTGAAGACTCACTTATGCCGCCAGGCCTGGGGCCATTAGATATTTGCCCCCTGGCCAATGAATGTGATGAGACAATGTGGACTGAAAGAAAATATTGATAAAATTGAACGGGTCCAAATATGGGCTACAAAAATGGTGGAAAGTCTTAAGAATAAAACGTATCAGGAAAGACTTAATGGACTCAATCTGTGGTGTCTGGAGGACGGAAGGGAAAGGGGGGACATGATTGAAACATTTAAATATGTTAAAAGGTTAAATAAAGTTCAGGAGGGAAGTTTTTTTAATAGGAAAGTGTTGTGATTCAGTCTGAGGCTCCTCAGGGAACGGCTGGAACTCTGCCGGCTCCATGCTCAGAGGGGGAGGACGAGGAACAGGAGGAGGAGGAGGACCAGGCAGACGGGGAAGAGGAATGTCAGGACGAGGAGGAGGGAGAACAGCCTGAGACCCCCAGGGGGGAGCTCTCCCCAGCGAGTAGCCTGGAGTCATTAGATGAGAACGCACAAGCCATAATAGATATGAGGCAGAGAAGGGCAGCACAAAGAAGGGGACAATTAGCCAGGTATTTCCATCCCTAATAGGCAACAGCTGGGTTTGGGTGTGGCTCTCCTCAGAAAGGTTGAAAAGGCAGGCCCGCCCTTCCTGTATTGTGGAGAGTTATCTTTTGGGAGTCCTGTGACCTTGCTTCGATCCTTGGCGTCTCTGATTCTGGCTTGTGGCCTCGAAGGCTGAAAACTTGGGGGAGGCGTGGGTTTTATTATCTACAGTGGTGTGTGCCAGCAAGAAGCCTGTTGTATTGTCTGGCCATCGTGACTCTTCTGTGAAGCTTCATAACATTCCCGTTTGTAAGAACAATTTTTGTTATCTGTGTTTGTTTTCAAAGATATAAAATGACTTTGCTTTTTACCAGCGTGTCTGGCTACTCTTTTTAGTTGGTGTTGACGTCTGGGGGAACCCAGACAGAACAGGAAAGTGGACACAAGAACAAGGGGGCACAATCTGAGGTTAGTTGGGGGAAAGATCAGAAGCAACCTGAGAAAATATTTTACTAAGAGTAGTAGATGCTTGGAACAAACTTCCAGCTGACGTAGTTGGTAAATCCACACTAAGTGAATTTAAACATACCTGCGATAAACATATATCCATCCTAAAATAAAATACAGGGAATAGTATAAGGGCAGACTAGATGGTCTGTAAATCTATACTTTCCCCTATTAACATTCTATGCAAAGATTTTAAAATAGCTTGTTCAGGAAAGTTGGGAACATACAAATAAGTAACAGTTAGACTTCCTCACTTTCAAAAAAAAGCTGTATAAAGAGGCCAAGATTGAGGTTTTTAATAAATCTGTAGCAAGGAATTAGACCAATTCTGGGAAGGTAAAGAGCTAAAGCCATAAAATGCTTCACATTAGATTTCCCTTTGTACCTTTTGGGCTTATTTCACTGAGCCGCTGTACAAGTGTACACATTTAAAACAGTTAACAGCCATTCTAGGTTCCGATAACTACAAATCATCCTTTTCCAAAGGCCTTCCAAAACCAATTTAAGTTTTTAATCATCTTTTCCCACCCTGACCTTGTGAGGCTGACTGTTCTGAAAGAGGGAAGCCTACAATAGAAGTGTTCCACTTAATACTAGTCTTATCTCTCGAGAAATCAGTTCCTATTTATAGGGACAGGATTTGAACTAGATGGCTCCTCCGTCTTCTTCAGAATTCTAAGATTCAATATTCCGTAAGTGGCGCCCCAAAAAATAAATGCAATTTATTGTCACAAACTGCTACCAGTTTATATATAGAAACATAGAAGATTGATGGCAGAAAAAGACCTCATGGTCCATCTAGTCTGCCCTTAGACTATTTCCGGTATTTTATCTTAGGATGGATATATGTTTATCCCAGGCATGTTTTGTTATTCAGTTACTGTGGATTTACCAACCACGTCTGCTGGACGTTTGTTCCAAGCATCTACTACTCTTTCAGTAAAATAATATTTTCTCACGTTATTTCTGATCTTTTCCCCAAAAAACCTGATTGTCCCCTTATTTTTGTATTCACTTTCCTATTAAAAACACTTCTCTCCTGAACCTTATTTAACCCTTTAACATATTTAAATGTTTTGATCATGCCCCCCTTTTCCCTTCTGTCCTCCAGACTATACAGATTGAGTTCATTAAGTCTTTCCTGATACGTTTTATGCTTAAGACCTTCCACCATTCTTGTAGCCCGTCTTTGGACCCGTTCAATTTTATCAATATCTTTTTGTAGATGAGGTCTCCAGAACTGAACACAATACTCAAAATGTGGTCTCACCAGCGCTCTATACAGCGGGATCACAATCTCCCTCTTCCTGCTTGTTATACCTCTAGCTATGCAGCCAAGCATTCTACTTGCTTTCGCTATCACCTGACTCCACAGTTCACCCATTTTGAGACTGTCAGAAATCACTACCCCTAAATCCTTCTCTTCTGAAGTTTTTGCTAACACAGAACTGCCAATACAATATTCAGATTGAGGATTCCTTTTCCCCAAGTGCATTATTTTACATATGAGAATAAGAGCTGAGGCTGGAGCTTTACAGGTAGTCCTCGATTTACAATGGTTTGTTGAGTGACTGTTCAAAGTTACAACGGTGCTGGGAAAAAGTGATTTATGACTTTATGACTATTTTTACCTGACTGTTGCAGCATCCCCATTGTCACATAATTCAAATTCAGACGCGTGGCAACTGGCTCGTATTTATGACGGTTGGAATTTCCCGGAGATTTGTGATCTGCTTTTGTGACCTTCTAACAAGACACTTGGCAATGGGGAACAGCAGTACAGTGTTCCCTCGATTTTCGCGGGGGATGCGTTCTGAGACTGCCCAGGAAAGTCGAATTTCCACGAAGTAGAGATGCGGAAGTAAATACACCACTTTTGGCTATGGATAGTATCACAAGTCATCCCTTAAACCCCTAAATTACCATTTCCCATTCCAATAACAACCATTTACTCACCATTATTACTGGTACTCACCATTGAATAAGACACTTAGTGATCCTGATATTTATAAACATAATTATTTATTAACAATAAATTTTTTTGTTATTTATTTGCAAAAATTATTAGTTTGGTGATGATGTATGATGTCATCGGGTGGGAAAAACAATGGTATAGAAAAAAAAGTGAAGTATTTTTTAATTAATATTTTTGAAAAACCGTGGTATAGGCTATTCGTGAAGTTCGAACCCGCGAAAATCGAGGGAACACTGTATTACTAATTGAACAACTGCAGTGATTCACTTATCCTCTGTGGCAGGAAAGCTCGTAAAATGGGTTCAATTTTTGTCGTACATCAAAGACTAGCTGGTCTGGGAAGCACAAATTGTATTTTGAAGGAATGTTGTAGGCATGCATGTTTTCTAGATCAGGGTTTGGCAAAGTTGGCTCTTCTATGACGTGGACTTCAACTCCCAGAATTCTTGAACCAATCATGCTAGCTCAGGAATTCTGGGAGTTGAAGTCCATATGTCATAGAAGAGCCAACTTTGCCTACCCCTGATCTAGACCAATTGGTGCCCACAAGACATGATGTGACCTCTGTGATTCTCTGCAATCTGGGAATTCTCACCCTTGATATACAGTGTTCCTTGACTTTCTTTTTTAATGTTTTAAAACATTAAAGCCTGAAGCCTCCAGAGGGTGAAATGGCCTTCCCCAAGGCCGAAAATCAGTTGGAGTTGACATAGGGCAACACCTCGCGTGCCCTTCAAAATGGCTCCGCATGCCACCTGTGCCATAGGTTCACCATCACTGTCCTAGGACTCCCCTCACTTTAGCCTCACAGTTAAATCCCAAAACAGAGAAATGTGATGCCAAAGATCTTTAGAAGGAAGGTAACGTGTAACAACTGCTCTAAGTCATTGCAGGCATTGGGAAAGCTAAACAATGTCGACTAAACAATGTCGTTTGGCGGGACCCAGGAGAAGAGCCTTCTCTGTGGCGGCCCCGACCCTTTGGAACCAGCTCCCCCAGATATCAGAGTTGCCCCCACCCTCCTTGCCTTTCGCAAGCTCCTTAAAACCCACCTCTGTCGTCAGGCATGGGGGAATTGAAATTTTCCCTTCCCCCTAGGCTTATAGAATTTATACATGGTATGCTTGTATGTATGATTGGTTCTTTAAATTGGGGTTTTTTAGATTATTTTAATATTAGATTTGTTTACATTGTCTTTTTTACTGTTGTTAGCCGCCCCGAGTCTTCGGAGAGGGGCGGCATACAAATCAAATCAAATCAAATCAAATAAAATCAAATAAATAAATAAATAAACAAACAAACAAACAAACCTAATGGGATAGTAAGGTATAAACTGCTGTAAAATAAATACCTTTCTGTTCTGTCTGGCCGGATCAATTATCCGCAATAAAGACCCACTCACAGTTTAGTTCAAAAGCACCCATAGACAGTCTCTTGATAAAACAAAATTCTGAAACACAGTGTTGGCCATGTTTCTCTCATTAGCAAAATACAGAAAGAGTCCCGGATGCCAGCCAGAATAGAGTCATAAATCTCCACTACTGATATGTCTTCTTTAATTAACTACTCACACAGTCCAGGGGATTATTACAGCTCAAGCCCAAAGCAGGAATCAAACTCCATGGAAACAGAAAAGTCTCTCATCTCCGAGGCACTGTCCTCCATGATGTACGTTGTTTGCCCCACCCTCTTTCCCATCATCCTGTCTTTATATACTTCTAAGGACTGGCCAAATGTCCCATAGATCTCATCAACGCCAAGAACCCCTTCCAGAGAGATATTCATGCTTGGATCCCATCCTCCTTACTCTTGCATCTAGCAGGGGTTCCTGATCCTCAAAATCCCCATCGTGTTCTGACTCAGACAATACCCTAACTGAGGGTTCTACAGTCTTTGGTGGTTCCTCAGTCCCTAACTCTTCCTCACTCTCACACTCAAATGGCAAGAACACCAGCTGACGATGCCAGTACTCCTCCGTCGCCTGGTCCTCGAAATCCATGACCAGCTGAACTGGATGTGAACCACTCACAACACTTTCTGGTATAGTGCCCAGATAAGCGTACTCTGAAATGCTACTAAAAGCTCAGGGTCATTTGGAGTCAGGTGGCAAAAACATTCAGCGCTTTTTCTGAATTTACACACTCTGTTTATTGTAAGAGGTCTTACCCATTCTTGGACAGATGTGTGAAAAGTACAATTTTTTCAAACCTACCTGAGCCGAGGCATGTCATTTTAGTCTTAATTTTATAAAGATTTTTAAAAAAATATTTTTAAAAAATTCAGAAATATAACTTCTGTCATTTAACTCCAAGTAACCAAAGCAACATCATAGCTTGATGCCCTCTATTATTAAAACCAAGGAGGCGGAACTGATCCAGACGTTACAGGGAGTTTGTTCCAAAGTGCTTCGTTTTCCAGGAGCAACTTATAAAATTACATTGCTGGGATCGTCAAATGAAACTCATTCACACCTAAAAATCCAGAATGTGTTCTGCTGTTTGCAGCTTGGCTCTTTTGGAAGCCATGCCAGGTGATATGAATGAGAAGGAAGAGCCTTCTCTGTGGCGGCCCCAACCCTCTTGAACCAACTCCCCCCAGATATCAGAATTGCCCCCACCCTCCTTACCTTTCGTAAGCTCCTTAAAACCCACCTCTGTCGTCAGGCATGGGGGAATTGAGATACAGTGTTCCCTCGATTTCTGCGGGGGATGCGTTCCAAGACCGCCCGTGAAAGTCAAATTTCCGCGAAGTAGAGATGCGGAAGTAAATACACCATTTTTGGCTATGGACAGTATCACAAGCCATCCCTTAACACCTTAAACCCCTAAATTACCATTTCCCATTCCCTTAACAACCATTTACTCACCATTATTACTGGTACTCACCATTGAATAAGACACTTAGTGATCCTGATATTTATAAACATAATTATTTATTAACAATAAATTTTTTTTGTTATTTATTTGCAAAAATTATTAGTTTGGCAATGACATATGATGTCATTGGGTGGGAAAAACCGTGGTATAGGCAAAAAACCGCGAAGTATTTTTTTAATTAATATTTTTTGAAAAACCGTGGTATAGGCTATTCGCGAAGTTCGAACCCGCGAAAATCGAGGAAACACTGTATTCCCCTCCCCCTAGGCTTATAAAATTTATGCATGGTATGTATATATGTATGATTGGTTTCTTAAATTGAGGTTTTTTACATTACTTTTAATATTAGATTTGTTCATATTGTCTTTTTTACTGTTGTTAGCCGCCCCGAGTCTACGGAGAGGGGCGGCATACAAATCTAATTAATAAAAATAATTTAAAAAAAAATAAAGTAGGTAGGAAGTCCCAAGACTGCTTTATGACAATTAAGTCCGTTATCAAAATAATACAACCAGTTTTAATTCTGCCGGATGGAATCCAGAAGCAGATTTCCTCTGCAACTTTCGAAACACATTTCCCAGAAGTTGATAAAAACAGTCCCCTCTATGCTCAAAATTTAGTCAGTCCTGTTTTTCTTTCCTTTGCGTTGCTGTTTTTTCTTCTTCGCTTGGCCATGTGGCCCCGCAGCCCCTTTCGTGGTCCCTGGGGACAAAGCTTTCTTCTTTGCTGGAGACCCCCCCTCAAACGTTTCCCTCTTGCCCTCGTCCGCCACTCGCTGCTGCTGCTTCCTCTTCCTCTTCCTTTTTTTCTTCTTTCCTTCCGAGGGACCCTCAACCTCACCAACAGCAGGGATTCTGCTGCTGCCATTCTCAGGAGCGTCCTCCTTGGACAGGCCGGGCTGGGCCTTCTTGCGGTTCTGGCGTTTTTTGGTGGCTGGCAGAAAGCCCTTCTTCTTCCGTTTGAGGGACCCAACCGCAGTTCCGTTTGCAGGCTGGACGACGACTTTCGCCTTCACAGGCCGCCTGCAAAATCAAGAAGAGGAAAGGACCTGTGACATCCACCCCTTAAACGCAGTGTTTCTCAATCTCAAGCCACTTTAAGATGTGTGGACTTCAACTCCCAGAATTCCCTTCCATGGATGGCTGGGGAGTTCTGGGAATTTAATTCTAGTTTTTATTTATATTGGATTTGTATTACTGTTTATTGTATTGTTATTGTTGTGAGCCGCCCCGAGACCTCGGAGAAGGGCAGCATACAAATCTAATAAATTATTATTATTATTATTATTATTATTAGTAGTAGTAGTAGTAGTATTAGTATTATTATAATCATAGAAACATAGAAGACTGACGGCAGAAAAAGACCCCATGGTCCATCTAGTCTGCCCTTTTACTATTTCCTGTATTTTATCTTACAATGGATATATGTTTATCCCAGGCATGTTTAAATTCGGTTACTGTGGATTTACCAACCACGTCTGCTGGAAGTTTGTTCCAAGGATCTACTACTCTTTCAGTAAAATAATACTTTCTCATGTTGCCTTTGATCTTTCCCCCAACTAACTTCAGATTGTGTCCCCTTGTTCTTGTGTTCACTTTCCTGTTAAAAACACTTCCCTCCTGAACCCTATTTAACCCTTTAACATATTTAAATGTTTCGATCATGTCCCCCCTTTTCCTTCTTTCTTCCAGACTATACAGATTGAGTTCATTAAGTCTTTCCTGATACGTTTTATACTTCAGACCTTCCACCATTCTTGTAGCCCGTCTTTGGACCCGTTCAATTTTGTCAATATCTTTTTGTAGGTGAGGTCTCCAGAACTGAACACAGTACAGTGATCCCCCGCTCTTTGCGAGGGTTCCGTTCCAGGACCCCCCGCAACGAGCGGGTTTTCGCGAAGTAGCGCTGCGGAAGTAAAAACACCATCTGCGCATGTGCAGATGGTGTTTTTACTTCCGCAGCGCTAGCGAGGAGCCGAAGATTGGGGGCGGCGCGGGTGTTTTAAAACGTCCCCGCCGACATGGGGGGCTCGCTAGCACCCCCCTAACCCGGGTTGGGGGTTCGGGGGTGTGCTAGCGAGCCCCCCATGTCGGCGGGGATGTTTTAAAACACCCGCGCGACTTTCCAATGAGTCCCGAAGACAACGCGTTTGTCTTCGGGACTCATTGGAAAGTCGCGCGGGTGTTTTAAAACATCCCCGCCGACATGGGAGGCTCGCTAGCACACCCCCGAACCCCCAACCTGGGTTTGGGGCTGTGCTAGCGAGCCCCCCATGTCGGCGGGGATGTTTTAAAACACCCGCGCGACTTTCCAATGAGTCCCGAAGACAACGCGTTTGTCTTCGGGACTCATTGGAAAGTCGCGCGGGTGTTTTTAAAACATCCCCGCCGACATGGGAGGCTCGCTAGCACACCCCCGAACCCCCAACCCGGGTTTGGGGGTGTGCTAGCGAGCCCCCCATGTCGGCGGGGATGTTTTAAAACACCCGCGCGACTTTCCAATGAGTCCCGAAGACAACGCGTTTGTCTTCGGGACTCATTGGAAAGTCGCGCGGGTGTTTTAAAACATCCCCGCCGACATGGGAGGCTCGCTAGCACACCCCCGAACCCCCAACCCGGGTTTGGGGGTGTGCTAGCGAGCCCCCCATGTCGGCGGGGATGTTTTAAAACACCCGCGCGACTTTCCAATGAGTCCCGAAGACAACGCGTTTGTCTTCGGGACTCATTGGAAAGTCGCGCGGGTGTTTTAAAACATCCCCGCCGACATGGGAGGCTCGCTAGCACACCCCCGAACCCCCAACCCAGGTTTGGGGGTGTGCTAGCGAGCCCCCCATGTCGGCGGGGATGTTTTAAAACACCCGCGCGACTTTCCAATGAGTCCCGAAGACAACGCGTTTGTCTTCGGGACTCATTGGAAAGTCGCGTGGGTGTTTTAAAACGTCCCCGCCGGCATGGGGGGCTTCCTAGCAGCCCCCCAAACCCGGGTTGGGGGTCCGGTGGGTGCTGGTAAGCCCCCCATGCCGGTGGCGACGTCGCGCCGCCCCCAATCTTCGGCTCCTCGCTAGCGAGCAGGCAGGCGGCTCCTCGCTAGCGGGCAGGCAGGCGAGAGCTAGCGCCAGCGAACAGCTTGTCCGCGCTCGCTCTGGCCGCGAGAATGAACGGTGTGGGCGGGCGAAGGGCGGGCGGCAGCGAGGAGTTTGTGTGGGCGGTGGGGAAACTCCTTGCTGATGCCCGCTGCTCGCCCTCTCGCCAGCAAGAGGGGGAAGACCCAGGGAAGCCGCCCAGCAGCTGATCTGCCGGGCACCATCTACGCATGCGTGCCCATAGAAAAAAGGGCACGCATGGGCAGATGGTGTTTTGACTTCCGGGTTGAAAAATCGCGAATTACCCTGTTCGCAATGGTCGGGGACGCAATAACCGGGGGATCACTGTACTCCAAATGTGGTCTCACCAGCGCTCTATATAAGGGGATCACAATCTCCCTCTTCCTGCTTGTTATACCTCTAGCTATGCAGCCAAGCATCCTACTTGCCTTTCCTACCGCCCGACCACTCTGCTCACCCATTTTGAGACTGTCAGAAATCACTACCCCTAAATCCTTCTCTTCTGAAGTTTTTGCTAACACAGAACTGCCAATGCAATACTCAGATTTAGGATTCCTTTTCCCCAAGTGCATTATTTTACATTTGGAAACATTAAACTGCAGTTTCCATTGCTTTGACCATTTATCTAGTAACGCTAAATCATTTACCATATTACAGACCCCTCCAGGAATATCAACCCTATTGCACACTTTAGAGTCATCGGCAAATAGGCAAACCTTCCATACCAAACCTTCCCCTATGTCACTCACAAACATATTAAAAAGAATAGGACCCAGAACAGACCCTTGTGGCACACCGCTTGTAACCTGTCTCTGCTCAGAATACTCGCCATTAACAATAACTCTCTGATGTCTATGCTTCAGCCAGCTTGAAATCCACTGAACTATCCAGGGATTAAGTCTAATCTTCACTAATTTATCTATCAGCTCTTTATGTGGAACCGTATCAAAGGCTTTGCTGAAGTCCATTATTATTATTCTGCTGCACGAATCCCAGCGACCAGTTAGGTCCCACAGAGTGGGTCTTCCCCGGGTCCCGTCAACCAAACAATGTCGCTTGGCGGGGCTCAGGGGAAGAGGCTTCTCTGTGGCGGCCCCGGCCCTCTGGAACCAACTCCCCCCAGAGATTAGAATTGCCCCCACCCTCCTTGCCTTTCGTAAGCCGCTTAAAACCCACCTCTGCCGCCAGGCATGGGGGAATTGAGATACGCTTTCCCCCTAGGCCTTTACAATTTTATGCATGGTATGTCTGTATGTATGATTGGTTTTTATAATAAAGGGTTTTTAACTGTTTTTAGTACAGTATTGGATTATTGTTATATGCTGTTTTGTTACTGTTGTTAGCCGCCCCGAGTCTGCGGAGAGGGGCGGCATACAAATCCAATCAATCAATCAATCAATCAATCAATCAATCAATCAATCAATAATAAATAAATAAATAAATAAATAAATAATAAATGCAATTTAAAATTGCTAAATTGGACAAACACTGCCCTAATCCTAATAACAGAGTTGTAAGGGACCAATAAAACAGATCATAAAAACAGAGTTGGAAGGGACCTTGGAGGTCTTCTATTCTAACCCCCTGCTTAGGCAGGAAACCCTACCCCACTTCAGACCAATGGTTATCCAACATCTTAAAAACTTCCAGTGTTGGAGAATTCATAGCTTCTGGAGGCAAGATGTTCCACGGATTAATGTTCTAACTGTTAGGAAATTTCTCCTTAGTTCTAAGCTGCTTCTCTCCTTTGATTAGTTTCCACCCATTGCTTCTTGTTCTACCCTCAGGTGCTTTGGAGTATAGTTTGACTCCTCCTTCTTTGTGACAATAACCCTTGAGTCCACGGAGAGGGGCGGCATACAAATCCAATAAATAATAATCATAATAATAATAATATTGGAACACTGCTATCATGTCTCCCCTAGTTCTTCTTTTCATTAAACAAGACATACCCAGTTCCTGCAACCGTTCTTTATTTCTTTTAGCCTCCAACCCTTAATCATCTTTGTCACTCTTCTCTGCACTCTTTCTAGAGTCCCAACATCCTTTTTACATCGTGGCAACCAAAACTTAATGCAAGTATTTCAAGTGTGGCTTTACCAAGGCCTTATAAAGTGGTATTAACACTTCACGTGATCTTGATTCTATCCCTCTGTTAATGCAGCCTAGAACTGTATTGGCTTTTTTGGAAGCTGCTGCCCACTGCTGGCTCATTCCAAAATTTAAAAGCCTGATTAGGAGGGCCAAGGGGTTGCATGGAGCATGCAGCTTCCCCGTGTGTGTGTGTGTGTGTGTGTGTGTGTGTGTGTGTGTGCATGCCACTTCATGTTTGTGTTGTCTCCTGGCAACTGTTCTAATTCCTAAGGTTTTTGTGGCAAAATTTCAAAATCAGCATTCTTCCCAGAATTATTATTATTATTTATTAGATTTGTATGCCGCCCCTCTCCGAAGACTCGGGGCGTCTCACAACAATAAAAAACAATATTATAGCAAAACAAATGTAATATTAAAAGAAGCATATAAAACCCTATCATATATTTAAAAACCAAACAGCACATTCATACCAAACATGAAACAAAATATAAAGAAGCCTGGGGGAAAGGTGTCTCAACTCCCCCACGCCTGGCGGTGTAAGTGAGTCTTGAGTAATTTATGAAAGACAAGGAGGGTGGGGGCAGTTCTAATCTCCGAGGGAAGTTGATTCCAGAGGGCTGGGGCCGCCACAGAGAAGGCTCTTCCCCTGGGGCCCGCCAAACGACGTTGTTTAGTCAACGGGACCCAGAGAAGGCCAACTCTGTGGGACCTTATCAGCCGCTGGGATTCGTGCGGTAGTAGGCGGTTCTGGAGAGAGAGAGAGTGATCCAAGATCAGCCAGTGACTTGTTGCTGAAGGTGGAACTAAAACTCCCTTTTTCTAGCATGGCACTGTAACCATGACCCCAAACGGGCTCTATAACTTACTTAAATCCCAGGAGTTTCATAACATTCCAGTACATGTTGTCAAGTTGCGTGGACTTCTCAAACTGCTCCAGCTGACCCAGAGTCTGGAGCACGTCACGAAGCTCGGTCAGGTCTATGCTGTATGCCTGAAAAGTAAATAAAAGAATGCTAGAATTGCATTCAATCAAGACCTCACTTAAAGTGGTAGATAGAGAAAGCAGAGTTGCTCTCTTTTCGCAGCAAATTCATTGAGAAAAGGCTATGAATGAATGATTTTCGTTTAGAAGCTGGTGTGCTTTGCTCCAAAAAATATACAGTGTTCCCTCGATTTTCGCAGGGGATGCATTCCGAGACCACCCACGAAAGTCGAATTTCCGTGAAGTAGAGATGCAGAAGTAAATACTCTATTGTATGGATGTTTGGTTTTACAATACAGTAGTCCCTCGCTATACCGCGCTTCACCTACTGCGGCTTCACTTCATCGCGGGTTTCTGAGGAAGTCGATCGGCAGATTTAAACAGCCCGCCGAACTTGATCGGCAGGTTTTTCAAAAAAATATATATATATCTAAAATTGTAAATACTGTATTTAAATACTGTATCTAAATTAAATACTGTGTGGGAAGTGTTTATAAACACTTAAAACAATGAAAACTTACCAAACAATTACAATATAAATACTTAAATAAGTACTATCAGTCGATAAATTTCCCATCGCGGATTTCACCTATCGCGGCCAGGTCTGGAACGTAACACCAACGATAGGTGAGGGACTACTGTAAGGGGTTTTTAGTTGTTTTAGTATTGGATTTGCATGCTGTTTTTTGTTACTGTTGTTAGCCGCCCCGAGTCTACAAAGAGGGGCGGCATACAAATCCAATAAATAATAAATAATAATAATAATATTTTGGCTATGAACAGTATCACAAGCCTTCCCTTAACACCGTTGACTTTGGGGGGGAAACCCCGAAGTATTTTTTAATTAATATATTTGAAAAACCGTGGTATAGACTTTTCGCGAAGTTCGAACCCGCGAAAATCGAGGGAACACTGTATATACAAAAGCTGGAGTGGGGGAGAGGGCATCCTGCAGAAAGGAGCAAGGTTAAAAGTGGTTAGCAGGTAACGTTTGTGTAAATGGGTGCCTTGAAACAGTTCCCACAGAAGTCACATGTTGTCACCTTGCTCACTAGAGATTCTCAAATTCCAAATGTCTCCCCCAATTTTTTTATTTTTAATCGAGGATACCTGAATTGGATGGTTAGATGTACCAACTTGTGCCACTTGTATTGACACTCTCACAAATAGTGAGGAGCCGTGGTGGTGCAGTGGTTAGAGTGCAGTGCTGCAGGCTACTTCTGCTGCCTGCTGGGTGCCTGCAATTTGGCAGTTCAAATCTCACCAGGCTCAAGGTTGATTCAGCGTTTTATCCTATTGAGGTTGGTAAAAGGAGGATCCAGATTGTTGGGGACAAAAGGCTGTCTCTGTAAACTGCTTAGAAAGGGTTGTAAAAACACTATGAAGTGGTATATAAGTCTAAATGCTAACTTAGAAACAGAAGCATACAAGATTGATGGCAGAAAAAGACCTCATGGTCCATCTAGTCTGCCCTTATACTATTTCCTGTATTTTATCTTAGGATGGATATATGTTTATCCCAGGCATGTTTAAATTCAGTTACTGTGGATTTACCGACCACGTCTGCTGGAAGTTCGTTCCAAGCATCTACTACTCTTTCAGCAAAATAATATTTTCTCACATTGCTTTTGATCTTTCCCCCAACTAACCTCAGATTGTGTCCCCTTGTTCTTGTGTTCACTTTCCTATTAAAAACACTTCCCTCCTGAACCTTATTTAACTCTTTAACATATTTAAATGTTTCGATCATGTCCCCCCTTTCCCTTCTGTCCTCCAGACCAGTGATTCCCAACCTTGGCAACTTGAAGATATTTGGACTTCAACTCCCAGAATTCCCCAGCCAGCAAATATCTGAGCTGAGTTTTAAGTTTTAAAAAGCTTCAATTCTGGGAGTTGAAGTCCAAATATCTTCAAGTTGCCAAGGTTGGGAAACACTGCTCCAGACTATACAGATTGAGTTCATTATGCCTTTCCTGATATGTTTTATGCTTAAGACCAGGGGTTCCCAAACCTTTTACACAGGGGGCCAGTGCACTGTCCCTCAGACTGCTGGAGGGCCGGACTATAAAAAAAACCTATGAACAAATCCCTATGCACACTGCACATACCTTGTTTTACAGTAAAAAACAAAATGGGAACAAATACAATATTTAAAATAAAGAAGAAGTAATAAGTAATTAAGTAATTAATAATTAAGTAATAAAGTAATTTATACTTCTTTATTAAGAAGTAAATTTAAACTTAAATCAACAAACTCCATTTCTCCTTCCTTCCTTCCCTCCCTCCTTCCTCTCCACTTCTCTCTTCCCTCTTCCTTTTCTCATTTCATTTTCCTCTCCCTCGTTCTTTCCCTCCATCATTTTCTCATTTTTCTCTTTCTCTATCTCTTTCCATCTCTCCCTCTTCCTTTCTCTCTCCCTCTCTATCTCTCCCTCTTTCTCTTTCTTTCTCTCTCTCTTCTCTCTTTCTCTCACTCACTCTTTCTAACTCTGCCTCTTTGTATCTCTCACACTTTCTTTCTCTCCCCTCTATTTCTCCCTTTCTCTCTCTCCGTTTCTATCTCTCCTCTTCATTTCTCTCTCCCTCTCTATTTCTCCCTCTTATTATATCGATCAGTAAAATCTCGTGTGCTGCCACAGGCCGGTTAAAGACCTCAGCGGGCAGCAGTTTGGGGACCGCTGCTTAAGACCTTCCACCATTTTTGTAGCCTGTCTTTGGACCCGTTCAATTTTATCAATATCTTTTTGTAGGTGAGGTTTAGAGTGTCCAATGCTCTCTACGCTTGGTTGTTGACTTGCAGATGTTTCACTGCCCAGCTAGCTAACATCATCAGTACTAGAGTCTGTAAGTCAATGAAATGTCTGCCAATAAACCAAGCACACAGAGCACCCCCAAAAAAAGATCAACCTTGAACTCCTTCTCTTCTACTCTCTTCTATTGGATTCTTACTTTAGTCCAAAGATTTCCTAAACAAACAAAAAGTAGACCAATGACTTTTAAGTCCAAGGAAAACTTTGCAAGCAGCGAATGCAAACAGGGAAATATTGGCAATACACACATACCTGTTGGGTCACTATTTTGATGAGGCAGCTCAACAACTCCAGACACTTGATGACCTTCTCCCGGTCCACCTTAACTTTGAACTCACCCACTTTCTTCAATGTCTATTAAACAAAAAGAGGGTGATTTGGAATAGAAGATTTTCTGGTTAGTGTTGGGAGCATAGGTTACCACAAGTAACATGTTCCTAACTTCGACTATTAATACTCTACCATCTTCATCAGATGTTGAATATATAGTGGGGGATTCAATAATTTAAATATAGAACTGGATAAATAATAGAGATTGTTTACATTAAAATAGTAAATATTATTGTATTGTGAAGTGTAAATATGAATATTACTCAGTTGCCAACCATTCATATTTTGATCACGTGAACATGGGGATAGTTTGCATTGGTTGCCACTCAGTGTTGGTTATGACCTATAAAGCCCTTCATGGCATGGGACCAGAATACCTTCGGGATCGCCTTCTGCCACACGAATCCCAGCGACCGATTAGGTCCCACAGAGTTGGCCTTCTCCGGGTCCCAACGACAAAACAATGCCGTTTGGCGGGACCCAGGGGAAGCGTCTTCTCTGTGGCGGCCCCGACCCTCTGGAATCAACTCCCCCCAGAGATTAGGACTGCCCCCACCCTCCTTGCCTTTCTCAAACTCCTAAAAACCCATTTTTGCCGCCAGGCATGGGGAAATTGATTCCCTTCGGCCGTTCCATTTTATGTATGGTTTGTTTGGGTTATATGAGTGTTTTTAATCAAGGGTTTTTAACTGTTTCGCTTTTTTAATCATTGGATTTGTATTTTGTATTCCTGTTATGAGCTGCTCCGAGTCTTCAGAGAGGGGCGGCATTCTATTATTATTATTATTATTATTATCATTATCATTATTATTAACAACATTATCATCATCATCATTATTATCATTATTATCATTATCATTATTATTATTATTAATTAGATTTGTATGCCGCCCCTCTCTGTAGACTCGGGGCAGCTCACAATAGTAAAAACAATGTACAATAACAAATCTAATATTTAAAATATCTAAAATTAAATACAAATCAAATGGAATCAAATGGAATATGAATGAATGAATGAATGAATGAATGAATGAATGAATGAATGAATGAATGATGGGGATGTTGCAACAGTCATTCATTAAGTATGAAAAAAAGGGTCACAAGTCACTTTTTCCAGTGCTGTTGCTATCACTGAACGGTCACTAAACGAATGGTCTGTAAGTTGAAGAGCACTTCTCTGCAAGGAGGGATCTTTCTCCTCGGAGTCTTAGAAGCCAAAATTCAACCCAGGGAGTCACAGGAAGGAAAGGTGTGTTCAGAGTCAAAAAAATTAAAATTAAGAAGATGCATCTTGAAGCAGGGAAAAAAAATGCAAATAAAGCACTTAAAGCTTGTCTAGAACAGAACTCCCATCCGAGACAGTCAGGCTGGCTGCTAAACTAGGAAGAAGAAAATTCCAATTACAAAACATCTGAAGGAAGGCGGGAAACTGATTTGACTGCTGTTTTTTTTCTTCACGAGGCCTAATTCTGAATTTTTTGCCTGACAGTTTTGGAAAGGATTCACAAGTGAGAAGGGACTCTGGCCAAGTCATGTATCTTTTAGAGCCCACCCCCACTCACCCGCCATCTTAAAAAGAACAACCGTAGAGATTCAGAATGAAGAAGCTTCACTGAGGCCAACATCTGGCTGCCTTGTGCTGCCTTGTGCCTCCTGGTACGCTGTGGAAACGCCTTCCCCGAGCAAAGGAGGATGCTGGTACCGTCTCTGAGCCGATCGCTTATTGGAGGCCTGCCCGTTTTGCTGGACGCAGCCTTAAGCCTTCAAGCAGGTTACTCCTGGGCTGAGTCATACAAGTGGTCCTCCACTTACGACCGCAATTGAGGCCATAATTGAGATTAGAATTGCCCCCACCCTCCTCGCAGACATGGGGGCAAATGAGATATTCTTTCCCCCTAGGCCAGTGTTTCCCAACCATGGCAACTTGAAGATATTTTGACTTCAACTCCCAGAATTCCCCAGCCTGCAAATGCTGGCTGGGGAATTCTGGGAGTTGAAGTCCAGATATCGTCAAGTTGCCATGGTTGGGAAATACTGCCCTAGGCCTCTACAATTTATGCATGGTATGTTTGTGTGTATGTTTGGTTTTATAAATAAGGGTTTTTTAGTTGTTTTAGTATTGGATTGTTACATGCTGTTTTTATCACTGTTGTTAGCCGCCCTGAGTCCACAGAGAGGGGCGGCATACAAATCCAATAAATAAATAAATAAATAAATAAATATCGCTATGTGCAAAATCTGTTAAGTGAGTTTTGCCCCGTTTAGTGAGTTTTGCCCCATTTTAGGACGTTTCTCCCCACATTTGTTAAGTGAATCCCTGCCTTTGTTACGACCACTAACCCGGTTGTTAAGTGAATCTGGTTTCTCCATTGACTTTGTGTGTCAAGAATGTGTCGCAAAAGGTGGATCTCATGTCCTCAGGACACCGTCATAAATATGAATCAGCTGTCAAGCATCTGAAGGAACTCTGAAGATGCTGCACCGGTTGTAAGGGTGAAAAATGGGACCATTTTTCAGTGCTGTTGAAACATTGGTCATTAAATGAAGCATTGTAAGTGGAGGACTACCTATGGTTGCAACTCATTTTTGTGGCAATGCATTTGAAATCACCTCCAAGAGCTTTAAGTATCTTACTTACTTACTTACTTACTTACTTATTTTTCTATGCCGCCCTTCTCGAGGCGTACAACATTGAATACAATATGTAAGAAATCTAAATAACTATAAAAGATTATGGAAATTTACTAAAAAAAAATTTAAAAGACCCCATGTACAATCACACATATTCATCCAATCCAATTATATCTCCCATTGGCCGGAGATAGTCTCATCACCCACGGCCCCCATGCCTCCCAGCAGAGGTAGATTTTTAAAGCTTTACGAAAGACTAGGAGGCAGGGACCAGTACGTATCTCTGGAGGGAGTTCGTTCCAGAGGGTTGGGGCCGCCACAGAGAAGGCTCTTCCACTAGGCCCCGCCAGTCGGCATTGTCTGCCCAACAGGACCTGGAGAAGGCCGACTCTGTGGGATCTAACTGGCCACTGGGATACATGAGGCAGAAGACGGTCTGGTTCGATGCCATGTAGGGCTTTATAGGTCATAACCAACACTTTGAATTGCATCCGGAAACCAATCTTAACTTGAATTTATTTATTTATTGGATTTGTATGCCGCCCCTCTCCGTAGACTCGGAGCGGCTAACAACAGTGGTAAAAACAACATGCGACAATCCAATACTAAAACAGCTAAAAACCCTTATTTTAAAACCAATCATACATTCAAACATACCATACATAAATTGTAGAAGCCTAGGGAGAAAGAATATCTTAGTTCCCCCATGCCTGACGACAGAGGTGGGTTTTAAGAAGCTTACGAAAGGCAAGAAGGGTGGGGGCTATTCTAATCTCTGGGGGGAGTTGGTTCCAGAGGGCCGAGGCCGCCACAGAGAAGGCTCTTCCCCTGGGTCCCGCCAAACAACATTGTTTAGTTGACGGGACCCGGAGAAGGCCCACTCTGTGGGACCTAATTGGTCGCTGGCATTCGTGCGGCAGAAGGCGGTCCCGGAGATAACCTGGCCCGGTGCCATGAAGGGCTTTATAGGTCATAACCAACACTTTGAATTGTGACCGGAAACTGATCGGCAACCAATGCAGACTGCGGAGTGTTGGTGTGACATGGACATATTTGGGGAAGCCCATGATTGCTCTCGCAGCTGCATTCTGCACGATCTGAAGTTTCCGAACACTTTTCAAAGACAATAAATGCAGCAGATATCCTAACTTTTGTGAATCTCGAATCATCAGAACACATGAGTACACATACACACACACACACACATTACAACCTTCTGGTATGACCCAGCTCCCCAAACACAATAACCCCCCTCTATATTTAAATCAATGATTCCTTTATTAGGAGCGCCAGCAGTCCGGGAAAAAAGTTTCTCAATGCAGGCTAACAAGTCTGTCTGACAGGGAGATGAATTGTTTGTTTGTTTGTTTGTTTCTTTCTTTTTTTGATTTTTATGCCTTCTCCTTAGACTCAGGGCAGCTTACAAAGTGTTGGCAATAATACTTTTTAACAGAGCCAGCATATTGGCCCACAATCTGGGTCCTCGCTTTACCCACCTCGGAAGGAGGGAAGGCTGAGTCAACCTTGAGCCGGGGATGAGATTTGAACCGCTGACCTACAGATCTACAGTCAGCTTCAGTGGCCTGCAGTACAGCACTCTACCTGTTGCGCCACCCCGACTCAATAGTTGTCTGCCACATCTATTCATCTCTGCCCTCTGCTTTTCATCCCGAGCTAGGGTGGGCCTCGCTAAAAATGGTGACTCTCCCGTCCCAAGGATTGATGCACACATTTCCACTGCTTTCCTCTCCTTTGCCTTCTGCGCATCTATGTGTCAGGGCACTAGTCCTCTTCTTCCTCATCAGCCACCTCCAGACTTGTTGACTCTCCATCTGAGGGCTGACAGAGGGCCCAGGCTTCGGCCCCTTTTCCTGACCCCCCAGGAGGAGAACCACTTCTCTACGGCAGTGTTTCCCAACCTTGGCAATTTGAAGATATTTGGACTTCAACTCCCAGAATTCCCCAGCCAGCATTCTGGGAGTTGAAGTCCAAATATCTTCAAATTGCCAAGGTTGGGAAAGACTGCTCCACAGAACCGGTCCCTGGTCCTCAAAAGGTTGGGGGCCTCTGGTGTAGATCACTATTCCCCATACACACATACACAAAATACAGTAGTACCTCTACTTAAGAACTTAATTCATTCCATGACCAGGTTCTTAAGTAGAAAAGTTCTTAAGTAGAAGCAATTTTTCCCATAGGAATCAATGTAAAAGCAAATGATGCATGCAAACCTATTAGGAAAGAAATAAAAGCTGGGAATTTGGGTGGGAGAAGGAGGAGGAAGAAGAAACGGAGGAGGAGGAGGACAGTTGCTGCAGAAGGAAGGAGGGGAGGGGAATTTAAAAAATCCAAAACTTTTAGACTTTTTTTTAAAAAAAAGGGACTCAGAGGCGGTGAGGAGGAGCACGCGCCTCCCATACACCCGGTGCGAGGCTGCCTCCCATACACGACGCAAGAGAGAGAAACTCAGGGGAAATGGCAGGAAACTGGCCGGGCCTTCGTGCCGCTCTCAAATTTCCTGGGAAATTTTTCTGGACTTGGGTTCTTTAAGTAGAAAATGGTTCTTAAGAAGAGGCAAAAAAATCTTGAACACCCGGTTCTTATCTAGAAAAGTTCTTAAGTAGAGGCGTTCTTAGGTAGAGGTACCACTGTACTGTAGGTTTATTTTTTATTTTATTTTTATTTATTTATTTGTCAAACAATTATAGGGTGGTAATTTGTACAAATAAAACATTAGATAAGTAATGATAAAAAGAAACAAAAGAAGACAATAGGACAGGGACGGTAGGCACAATGGTGCGCTTATGCACGATTATAACTTCAGGAATTCCCAAGCAATATGGTGTTAAATATTTTTTAGGGGCACCAGGTTGAAAAAGGCCGATTACACATTCCTGAACGTACATTTTATACACTGTGATCTTGCTCCTGCCTCCTCCATCACCTGAGAATAAGCTCTGATTCCGTTCTCCCCTCCCTTCCCTCTTCCCAATGGATAGGATTATAGGCAGCACGTAGACCAACACATCCACTATCTGCTTTATTTCTGGTTCTCACAAGAATGACGGCTTTAAAAATAGGGCCTGCACCCTGTAGCATTTTCCTAAGGCTTTTTAAAAATTCAGTACACACTGCGGAACATCCAGTCTTCAGGGTTTTAAATAATCAATCACAGAAAACTGAAGTTAATTTCCTTCAGGCCTATTTTTCAAATGGTTATTGTTTGTTTATGAGCCAAGGCCAATAACAAAATATATCAAATACTATATATTTTATACATAATCTCTACAAGTCATATTTATATATCTATACAAACACACCAGGGGCGGGGGGAGGGGGCGGGGTAGTCCTTGACTTAAAACCATATATTCAACTGCAATTCAAAGTTATTGGCAGACTTGCACCAAAACACTGTGGGATAACTACCGCATGAGTCCCAGCAACCGGTTAGGTCCCACAGAGTCGGCCTTCTTCAGGTCCCGTCAAATAGACCAGTGTCTTTCAACCTGTGTGCCATAGCACACTAGTGTGCCGTGAGACATGATCAGGTGTGCTGTGGGGAAATTAAACATGGGTCCCCAAAGTACGGATGGATGGATGGATGGATGGATGGATGGATGGATGGATAGATAGATAGATAGATAGATAGATAGATAGATAGATAGATAGATAGATAGATAGATAGATAGATAGATAGATAGTATCCCATGACTGTGTGTCTGGGACCAAGTGTTGTCTCTTATGATTTAGGATGAACATATTTTTTACAATGACTACGATCATGATTTTATCACTTATTGCTTGTATGGACACTGAGACAAATGCACTGGAGACAACTTCCTTGTGTGTCCAATCACACTTGGCCAATAAAGAATTCTAAATGTTTATAAAAATGCTTTCCTGTTTTCCCAGGCTAGGCACATACTTTATTAACAGACACCAACATACACTTTCCCAAACTCATCTCGGTTGCTCTAAAACAGCCCATTTTCAGTTTCAGCACTCGTGTGTGTGTGTGTGTGTGTTTTCAACACATGAATAGTGTTGTGGTTGGCTCTGGCCCAGCTCCTACCCCAAGGAATGTGGAGGTGGATGCAGGGGAAACATCAACATGTCATAGGTCTGTTTTATTGCCGACAGAGTCAGGTAGTGCAGTTTCCTCGGACGAAGAAGAAGGTGGGGGTGACTTGGAAGAGGGGGGCTTGGCACACAGCCCAGGAAGCCAATCTCCATTATCTTCGGTTGATTCAAATGAAGAAGTGTTAGACCCACGCATGCGCAGAATTATGCATAGAAGAGACCAATTGAAGAAATATTATAGGAGATAAGAGAGGCCACCTGTGTTTGGGTGGGGCTCCAGCAATTAGAGCTGCTGATATAAATAGCAGCATGCTGGCTTGGACGTTGTGGAAGATTATCTGATCATTGTTCTTCAGGACTGTGCCTTGCTGTTTCCGGACTTTTTTGATTTTTCACGACTTTGAAACCAAAGCAGAGCAAAGTGTGTGTGTTTCACTTTGTGGAAGAAGGAGGGCTGTGACGTTCCTTCACAGATGCAAGCTAAGTACTTAAGGACTGATTAAGGGGATTGTACAGACTACCAGGTTGTTTTGGGACCAGTGCTCTTTGCAATACAAAAAAGGGTGCATTGTTTCTTTTGAATTTTTTTGATAAAGAACATTGTTTTTGAACTTTCAAGTGTGTGTGTGTGTGTGTGTGTGTGTGTGTGTGTGTGTCTGAAATTTGTACCCTTGAATTTTCGGGAGACTCATACAATAGAGCCCAGCAGAACAAATAGGGGTTAGAAAAGGAAGAAATATATGATGCATATCAGCAAATGTTAAGTCAGATTGACTCGTCCTACCTCAGTAATTTGATGGGTGCTTTCTCTGATGAAATCTTCCCACTCTTTTTCAGACAACGAGAGCTTAAAACACTTATTCTGCAGGGCTTTCTGGAGAAGCAGACATGCCTGGGCCTGAAACAGAAATTTTTAGGGGGAGAGGGGAGGAAAACAAGGGAGATGGTGAGATATAATACTTTTTCTCAAATGACAAGCAGATAATTCACAGGGTGTCGGTTAAAAAGATTCTTCAGGGCTTGCAGGAATGCTCACAAACCCTTTGTTTGAAACACCTAAAAACAAACAGCAGATGGATTGTTCCCAACCACACAATCCAAGGAAAGGTGCAGTTTTGCAGGATTGCAGGTAAAAACCACAATTGTATAAAGGTGTTCTCCAAAACACCTTTGTTCCTTTGAATCTGATGCACTGCGGAGTTTTGGAAACAGACTCAATTTCTCAAAATTCCAAACCATAGTTCAAATGTGCCCACAGTTATTTAAAACCCCTGTGTAACTAGGTTTTCATACTAAATCGAAACCCTAAATACCTTTGTCTTTATTTCTGATATTTATCAAAAAGGCTTAAAGAGGCAGCCTAATTGGTCAATTGCTAATTGCAATATTGCTTTGCTCTGCATTTTTAAGCAAAATGCCTCATTTATGCTTACAATTCAGTAATTCAGATCAAAGCTCAGTAATATTTTGCATTGCATATTTCTCCAAATAGGAGGAGGAAGGTGTTAGATATTTTGCCATCTAGTTATTTGTAAAACAAAATAATAAAGGTGGCATACAGATGAAACAAAAATCAAAAAATACAATTTTGTAACGTAATTATTGACCCCAAAATTTGTGAAGATGAATACCACTGATACACTTGGCATCCATGAATCTGTCTAATCCTGCCTTGAAGCTATCAAGACTGACAGCTGTCACAACCTCTTCTGGAAGTGAATTTTCTCAGGTAAAGACTGAGAAAATGTGGCTGGATGAGATCCTTTGAAAAATCCAATCATTTTGAAGAACAAAAGGTAATTTAGAGATGTGTGGATTATGTTAGAAGCAAAATTGGCTTTTTTGAAAGAACTAAAAAACACGGGAAAGTATTAGGAATTAATGGGGTTGGTGTAAGCCAGGTTTAGCAATGTTTCCTTTTCTTTTTCTTCTCTCAAGCCTTTAATTCCTCAGCCTTACTCTTTCCAGCTCTTTTCAGCACGCTGCGTAAGGTTGCTTACTCCAAAAATCCCTGCGGGCATGAATGTAAGTAACTTGATTTAGCACAGCTTTCAGCAAATGACTAGGCTGATTAACTTGTATTTATCAATTTTCCTGAATGGCACTGACATATCCACCCCAAGCAGAAGCACACATACACCAAGGCAGAATCCTACGTTGTTCTCTGGGAATATTACAAAAGCAAAATCTAAGACTATGTACAAGTACAGTGGTACCTCTACAGTGATACCTCGTCTTACAAACGCCTCGTCATACAAACTTTTCAAGATACAAACCCGGGGTTTAAGATTTTTTTGCCTCTTCTTACAAACTATTTTCACCTTACAAACCCACTGCCGCCGCTGGGATGCCCCACCTCTGGACTTCCGTTACCAGCAAAGCACCCGTTTTTGCGATGCTGCGATTTCACTGATGCTCCCTTCGCTGGGAAACCCCACATCCAGACTTCCGTTGCCAGCGAAGCACACATTTTTGCGATGCTGGGATCCCCTCGCTGGGATTCCCCTGCAGCATCGCAAAAACACAGAAGTCTGGAGGTGGAGTTTCCCATGGAGGGGAGCCTCAGGGAAATCCCAGCAGCACAAAAATGGGCCCTTCGGCTGGCAAAAGGGGTGAATTTTGGACTTGCACACATTAATCGCTTTTCCATTGATTCCTATGGGAAACATTGTTTCGTCTTACAAAATTTTCACCTTAAGAACCTCGCCCCATAACCAATTAAGTTTGTAAGACAAGGTATCACTGTACAGTACTTACAAACTAAATTCGTTCCGCGGCTAGGTTCTTAAGTAGGAAAGTTCTTAAGTAGAAGCAATTTTTCCCATAGGAATCAATGTAAAAGCAAATAATGCGTGCAAACCCATTAGGAAAGAAATAAAAGCTCGGAATTTGGGTGGGAGGAGGAGAAGGAGGAAGAGGAAATGGTTCTTAAGAAGAGGCAAAAAAATCTTGAACACCCGGTTCTTATCTAGAAAAGTTCTTAAGTAGAGGTACCACTGTACTGTAGTCCTCGGTTTACAAGAGTTCCTTGAGTGATCGTTCAAAAGTTACAACAGCCTGAAAAAAGTGATTTATAAGCGCTTTTTCACACATGATCAGAATAACAGAGGTGGAAAGGACCGTAAAGGTCCAGCTCAGGCAGGAAACCTTATACCAGTGATTGCAAACCTTTTTCCCCTTGGGTGCTGAAAGTATGTGTACCTGCTAGCATGAGTGCGCACGCACCCACAATTCAATGCTCCCCACCCTGTGTATGTATATGTGACTCCCCCATGCTGCCTCGCCCCCCTCAAATGTACGTGGGGAGGGCGAAAACAGTTTCCCCCACCCCCTGGAGGCCCCCTGGAGGGCAGAAACTATCTGTTTCCCAATTTCTGGTGGACCCAGTTGGCTCGTGTTTTACCCTCCCCAGGCTCCAAAGGCTTTCCTGGAGCCAGGGGAGAGTAAAAGTGCCCTCCCCCACCCTTCCGGAGGCTCTCTGGAAGTGAAAAATGGCCTCCCAGAGCCTCACACACATGCGCGTTAGAGCTGAGCTAGGGCAACGGCTTGCGTGCCAGCAGACCTATGCCATTTCATGCAAATAGTTGTCCAAGCTCTTCTTCAAAATTTCCAGTGCTGGAGCACCCACAATTTCTGGAGGCACTAATTAACTGTTATCACTGTCAGGAAATTTCTCCTTAGTTCTAAGTTGGTTCTTTCTTCGAACAGATTCTTTCTATCTTTCTATCTTTCTATCTTTCTATCTATCTATCTATCTATCTATCTATCTATCTATCTATCTATCTATCTATCTATCTATCTATCTATCTATCTATCTATCTATTAGATTTGTAAGCCACCCCTTTCCGTAGACTCAGGGCGGCCTTCGGGTACTTAGAAACATAGAAACATAGAAGACTGCCGGCAGAAAAAGACCTCATGGTCCATCTAGTCTGCCCTTATACTATTTCCTGTATTTTATCTTAGGATGGATTGTATGTTTATCCCAGGCATGTTTAAATTCAGTTACTGTGGATTTACCAACCACGTCTGCTGGAAGTTTGTTCCAAGCATCTACTACTCTTTCAATAAAATAATATTTTATAGGATTGCTCACAATCAGTTTTTACATCAAACCACAAACATAGATGGTCACTGCAACCTACATTTTTGGTACTTTGGGGAATCTCTTTATGGCAATCCCTTGGATAGTGGAAGACTGCTATCATGTCACCTCTAGTCCTTTGACCACTGAAGCATCCCCATGGTCATGTGATCAAAACTCAGATGTTTGACAGCTGACTCATATTTATAATCATTGCAGTGTCCCGGGGTGATGTGACCACTTTCAAAGTCAAAGTCACTTCCAACTGTGTTACTAACTTAACATCTGCAGTGATTCTTGCAATGGCAAGAAATAGCAATAGCATTTAGACTTATATACCGCTTCACAGTGCTTTACAGCCCTCTTTAAACATTTACAGAGAATAAGCATATTGCCTCCAACAGTCTGGGTCCGCATTTTACCGGCCTTGAACCTGGTGAGATTTGAACCGCCAAACTGCAGCTAGCAGTCAGCTGAAGTGGCCTGCAGTACTGCGCCACCTCAGGTCATAAGAAAGGTCATAAGATGAGGCAAAACCCACTTAACTGTCTCCCATAACTACAGAAAGTTTGGGCTCAGTTGCGGTTATAACTTAAGGACCACCTGTAATGGCTGTTATTGAACTGGTTTTCATTTTCATGATGTACCAAGCAAGTCTTGGGTGGGCAATTTGGGAGAAGGTCATGAGACGTTTAATATTCTGAAGATGCTCGAAGGCTCTGTGTTCGAAGTGGTGACAAGAGTAGTTTTGACATTTTTCTTCCTTCTCTCGTTGAGCTACACTACGGTTCTCTTCAGGCTTACATAACATTTGTCATGCATTTTCTGTTTCGACGTGGC
The DNA here is from genome assembly GCF_031021105.1 of Erythrolamprus reginae. Classification (NCBI taxonomy): domain Eukaryota; kingdom Metazoa; phylum Chordata; class Lepidosauria; order Squamata; family Dipsadidae; genus Erythrolamprus; species Erythrolamprus reginae. The sequence goes on from NC_091950.1 coordinate 405,712,858, forward strand.
AGAAAGTCTCAAGCATATTTAGAAGAGGCTCTCTGGCAGCTGAAGAAAAGTATCTTGGGGCCAAACACCCATCGAAGAGGAGTCCAAGCTTGCATTAACTTCACATGGTTCCAATATTTCCTCTTCCACAATTGGAAGGATTGGACTCGTTCCACCTCCAATCAATCCCACAGAAAAACAAGCTTTGTCAACTCTCCAGATCAGGGCTTCTTAATCTTGGCAACTTGAAGATGTGTGGACTCCAACTCCTAGAATTCCTCAGCCAGCATGGGAATTCTGGGGGTTGAAGTCCCAATCATCATCAACTTGCCAAGGTTGAGAATCTCTGTTCCAGATGTTTTGCACCACAATTTCCATGACCTACAGCAGTGATGGCGAACCTTTTCTTCCTTGGGTGCCAAAAGAGCATGGGCGTGCGCTATCACACATGTGCAAGTGCCCCAACCCATAATTCAATGCCTGGGGAGGGCGAAAATAGCTTCCCCGGCCCCCTGGAGGCCTTCTGGAGGCCGAAAATGGTTGTTGTTGTTGTTGTTGTTGTTGTTGTTATTGTTGTTGTTGTTGTTGTTGTTATTATTATTATTATTATTATTATTATTATTATTATTATTATTTATTAGAGTTGTATGCCGCCCCTCTCTGAAGACTCGGAAAGGCTCACAACAACAAAACCGTACAAATCCAATGATTAAAAAACAATTTAAAACCCTTAATATAAAAAACAGTCATACATCTCAGACAAACCATACATAAAATGGAAACGGCCCAGGGGAATCAATTTCCCCATGCCTGATGGCAGAGGTGGGTTTTAAGAAGTTTTTGAAAGACAAGGAGGGTCATATTTCGCCCTCCCCAGGCTCCAAAGGCTGACCTGGAGCCAAAGGAGGGTAAAAACGCCCTCCTCCATGCCCCTTGAGGCTCTCTGGAAGCCAAAAACGCCCTCCCAGAGCTTCTGTGCGAGCCAAAACTCAGCTGGTCAGCACACACATGCACATTAGAGCTGAGCTAGGGCAACAGGAGGATACACTACAAGACCAGAGAGAGGTATTAATACCACTCTATAATGCCCTGGTTGGACCACATCTGGAATACTGCATTCAGTTCTGGTCACCACACTTCAAAAGAGACATAGAAACTCTAGAGAAGGTGCAGAAAAGAGCAACCAAAATGATTAAGGGACTAGAAACCAAGACTTATGAAGAGAGATTGCTGGAACTGGGCATGGATAGCCTAGAGAAAAGTAGGGCCAGGGGGGATATGATGGCAGTCTACAGGAACTTGAGGGGTTGCCACAGAGAGGAGGGGGTCACGCTGTTTTCCAGGGCACCAGAGGGCCAGACCGAGGAACAACGGTTGGAAACTGACCAAGGTCAGCTCTCCGGGGGGAGCTGATTCCAGAGGGCCGGGGCTCCCAGAGAAGGCTCTTCCCCTGGGTCCCGCCAGCCAACATTGTTTGGTCAACGGGACCCTAAGGAGACCAACTCTGTGGGACCTCACCGGTTGCTGGGATTCGTGAGGCAGAAGGCGATCTCGGAGATAGTCTGTTCCTATGCAATGTAGGGCTTTTTAGGTCATAACCAACACTTTGAATTGTGTCCAGAAACAGATTGGTAGTCAATGCAGTCCGCAGAGTGATGGCGAGATGTGGGCATTTCTTGGAAGGCCCAAGACTGCTCACGCGGCTGCATTTTGGACGAGTTGAAGTTTCTGAACACTCTTCAGAGGTAGCCCCATGTAGAGAGCATTGCAGTAGTCGAACCTCGAGGTGATAAGGGCATGAGTGACCTTGAGCAAAGACTCCCTGTCAAAGTAGGGTCGCAACTGGTGCACCAGGCGAACCTGGGCAAACGCCCCTCTTGCCACAGCCAAAAGATGGTGTTCTAAAGTTAGCTGTGGATCGAGGAGGATGCCCAAGATGCGAACCAGGGTGATGGATGGATGGATGGACATGTCCTTGGGAGGCAGTACCCACAGCCACTCCATCTTGTCTGGATTGAGTCTGAGCCTGTTGGCACCCATCCAGACCCTGACAGCCTCCAGACACTGGCATATTACTTCCATGAGTGGACATGGGGTGGAGATGTACAGCTGAGTGTCGTCAGCATACTGATGGTAACTCACCCCGTGCCCTTGGATGATCTCACCTAGCGGTTTCATGTATATATTAAACAGCAGAGGGGAGAGAACCAACCCCTGAGGAACCGACCCCTCATGGCTGGAATCTCCATTTAAAAAATGGGAGCAGCAACCAAATAGGAATCTCTGCGTAAACACCCACGGTTCTATCGTATTCGGCGAGTATTCTGAGCAGAGACAGGTTACAAGCGGTGTGCCACAAGGGTCTGTTCTGGGTCCAATTCTTTTTAATATGTTTGTGAGTGACATAGGGGAAGGTTTGCCTATTCGCCGATGACCCTAAAGTGTGCAATAGGGTTGATATTCCTGGAGGCGTCTGTAATATGGTAAATGATTTAGCTTTACTAGATAAATGGTCAAAGCAATGGAAACTGCAGTTTAATGTTTCCAAATGTAAAATAATGCACTTGGGGAAAAGGAATCCTCAATCTGAGTATTGTACTGGCAGTTCTGCGTTAGCAAAAACTTCAGAAGAAAAGGATTTAGGCGTAGTGATTTCTGACAGTCTCAAAATGGGTGAACAGTGCAGTCAGGCGGTAGGGAAAGCAAGTAAGATGCCTGGCTGCATAGCTAGAGGTATAACAAGCAGGAAGAGGGAGATTATGATCCCGCTATATAGAGTGCTGGTGAGACCACATTTGGAATACTGTGTTCAGTTCTGGAGACCTCACCTACAAAAAGATATAGACAAAATTGAACGGGTCCAAAGACGGGCTACAAGAATGGTGGAAGGTCTTAAGCATAAAACCTATCAGGAAAGACTTAATAAACTCAATCTGTATAGTCTGGAGGACAGAAGGAAAATGGGGGACATGATCGAAACATTTAAATATGTTAAAGGGTTAAATAAGTTTCAGGAGGGAAGTGTTTTTAATAGGAAAGTGAACACAAGAACAAGGGGACACAATCTGAAGTTAGTTGGGGGAAAGATCAAAAGCAAATTATTTTACTGAAAGAGTAGTAGATCCTTGGAACAAACTTCCAGCAGACGTGGTAGATAAATCCACAGTAACTGAATTTAAACATGCCTGGGATAAACATATATCCATCCTAAGATAAAATACAGGAAATAGTATAAGGGCAGACTAGATGGACCATGAGGTCTTTTTCTGCCGTCAGTCTTCTATGTTTCTATATCGTACTTTACAGACAGTTGCAGCCCAATTTCTAAGTTACACTTCATTATCTAATCTAGCCCTGTCTTTCAGAAGAGTCTTTTAAAAAATGTATAGTCAAGTCAGGATGGAGAACTTCACCACTGGTTTGTTTCCAGCTACGAGCGAAAATACACTGCCAATGAACCCGGTGGCTCTTATTATACATAGAAGCCAATGATCGATTTATCATCTATGAATATATCCAAATGATGGGGGTGGGTGGGTTTGGAACCAGAAGTAATAGACTTTTACTATCGATCTTCCTAATCTACATGTTTATATGAATGTCAGTTCTCAAAACCACCCTGCTAGCTTGGCATCAGAATAGACCAGGGTGGGAAAAGCTGTTTCCCTACAATGTATTTGCCAAAAGAAAGAGATTCATCCCCCCAAAATAAATGTAATTAAGGAGGACAGAAATATGCAAAAGGAGGGAGAGAAACCCCAGGAATTGCTTGGCAACAACTGTGGAATCAACATCTTTAAGTAGAAACAACAACAAAAAAGGCCAGTTTTTGCTGATTACTTTAGTTATGGTCTTTCTGCGTACCCGTCATTGGTTTCATACTGTCATTGGGGATGGAAAATCTGGATTCCTCTCATTTTGTCAACAGATTTGTAGTGTTACAAAAACAGCTCCAGTTCCAAGGTTTGTTTGGGGGGAGGGGTCTTTGTTGTTTGGGGGGGGGTCTTTGTTGGTGGTGGTGGGAGGATTTTGGAGATCAGAAAGTCTTGCATAAGACTGAGCTTCATATAACCATAAGATGGGGGTGTCAAACTCGATTGCATTGACGGCTGTCTAAGGGTTGTTTTTGACCTTGGGGTGAAAGAGAGTGTGGCCGGGGGGGGGGCAGCTCGGCATCACTCGGGTCGGTGGCACCTGTAGTGGTCTGAGCGCCCTGCCAGCGAAAATGGGCTCCTGAGCTCAGTTTTTGGCAGTGACGGCCTCCTGCAACCCTCGTCCAACAAAAGGAGAACTTGGGAGTGCCATCCGTTGTCCTCGAGAGTTCAGTTTGTGGTTGTGATGGCCTCTTGCAACAGTCTGCCAGTGAAAACAGAGCTCGGGAGGTTTGCGTGCTGGTTTTTGCACTCTGGAGGGTTCAGAGAAGCTTCCTGAAGCTCCGGAGTGCAAAAAACAGTACAACAGCAAACCGGAAGTTCGGGAAATGCACTTCCGTTTTGCCCATTGTGCTGTTTTTTGTACTCCGGGGTTCCAGGAAGTTTTCCTGAACCTACCGGAATACAAAAAACCAGCACAACGGCAAACTGGAAATGCATTTTTCCAAACTTCCATTTTGTCCGTTGCAGGATTTTTTTATTGCCTCCACCACTTCAGGCAAAGCTTCCCTGAAGCATCTGAAGGATGAAACGGCCTTTTCCAAGGCCAAAAATCAGCTGGCCAACGCGCTAGAGCTGTGAAACATGACAAAGTCTCACATGCCCTCCAGTATAGCTCCGTGTGCTACCTGTGGCATGCATGCCATAGGTTTGCCATCACGGTTCTATATGTTAAAATTCTGGACAATTGAAATTTTCAAAACCTTGGAGTCGCGGGTGACCTGCACAATGAATGTCACATCCCATGCCATTCCCTCTTTCCCTGGAACACCTTCCATAATGTTCATCTTACTTTTCCTTTTTCCTGGACATCTTGAGTGTTGAGTGTTGATTGTGTATTGTTTTAAGATACATTGATACCTTGTCTTACAAACTTAATTGGTTCCAGGACGAGGTTCGTAAGGTGAAAAGTTTGTAAGACAAAACAATGTTTCTCATAGGAATCAATGGAAAAGTGATTAATGCATGCAAGCCCAAAATTCACCCCTTTTGCCAACCGAAGCGCCCGTTTTCACGTTGGTGGGATTCCTCTGCTGGGCTTCCCCTGCAGCATCGCAAAATCCGGAGATGGGGTTTCCCATGGAGGGGAGCCTCAGAGGAATCCCACCAGCACAAAAACAGGCGCTCCGGCTGGCAACAGAAGTCTGGAGGCGGGGCATACCAGTGGCAGCGGTGGGTTCGTAAGGTGAAAATAGTTCAGAAGAGGCAAAAAAAATCTTAAACCCCGGGTTCGTATCTTGAAAAGTTCGTATGATGAGGGGTTCGTAAGATGAGGTATCACTGTAATGGGTTTTAGCTATAATTTTAATTATTAGATTTGTATTTATATTGTGTTATTGTTGTTGTGAGCTGCCCCAAGTCTCCGGAGAGGAGCGGCATACAAGTCTAACAAATTATTATTATTATTATTATTATTATTATTATTATTATTATTATTATTATTTGTTCTGTCGAGCTCTCTGGTGGAATCCTCCCGAAAACGCACAGATACAATTTCAAACACACACACATTTGAAAATTCAAAACAATGTTCTTTATACCGAAAATTCAAATAAATTAAGCGCTCTTTTTATATAGCAAAGAGCACTCATCTCCAAAGAAACTGGTAATTTGTACAAGTCCCTTATCAGTTCTGAGATACTTAGCTTGCAGCTGTGAGGCAATTCACAGTCCTTCTTCTTTCACAAAGTGAAACACACTTTGCTCTGGTTTAGTTTCAAAGCGGGGAAAAATCAGCACACAAAGGTCAAAGTCAGCAAAGCAGTCACGAAACACAACGGTCAGATAATCCTCCACAATGGCCAAACCCACAGGCTGCTATTTATAGCAGCCTCACTAATCACCACAGCCCCACCCAACCACAGGTGGCCTCATTTTCTTTGATAATAATCTCTCAGTTGTTGCTGCCTATGCATCGCTCTCCGCATGCGTGGCTGTATCATTAACTCTTGTTCCGAATCCAAGGAGGAGCTAGATAATTGATCTCCTTCTGAGCTGTCTGCCACACTCTCCTCCTCCCTGTCACTCATGTCCTCTTGGTCAGAGGAGCCTTCATCAGCAGATTCCACCGGGAGCAAAACAGGCCTGCAGCATGTGGATGTCTCCCCCACATCCACAGTCCTTGGGGCAGGAGCTGGGCCAGAGCTAACCACAACAATTATTATTATTGTTATTGTTATTATTGTTGTTGTTGTTGTTGTTGTTATTACTATTATTATTATTACTATTATTATCATTATCTGGGGGGCATTCCCAAACAAAGGCCTGGGATCCTGTCACCTAGCATTTTAATATTCTAAGACTGTCTTGTGAGGCCCTGGGAAATAGATGTTGCTGAAGGCTGATGTTCTGCATTGCAGCAAACTAGCTCCCCATGTATTCATCTGTTTTACCTGAAAGAATCTCTTAGGAAAAGGATGGGACAGAAACTTGGTGGGTATAAAAGAAATATCTATAAATGGTATGCAGGTAAACCACAACTGAGCCCAACACTTCTGTTGCTAAAATACATTTGTTAAGGGAGTTTTGTCCCCATTTTACAACCTTTCTTGCCACAGTCGTTAAGTCGATCCCTGCAGCTGTTAAGTTAGTAACACAGTTATTACGTTGTGGGAAGCCCCCTCCCACTCCATTGTTATGCCTCTGTCGTAAGATTGGCCGAGTATTTGCTTGAACATAAGACTGCATTCGCTGCAAATCCATGCCAAGTTATTTTTCAGGCAGGAATGGCACACAACACTCCACAACTATTAACAGTTCATGGCTGCAGAACCATGTTCAACTCGTTGTCTTTAATGCACCATTATATCTCCTAATACCCTTCTCAGATTAGCCAAGAACATGCTGTCCTTTTAAAGGGAAAAATATGTTACAAAGCCTCCCTTTCCCTTGCTCTCTGCCAAATTCTATCGCCAAAGTCATGTTAGCTCTCCCTATTTATTTCCTCAATTCGCTCATTCCCAGATAATTGGCTGTCTTTATCTTAACAGTTTCTGCAGTCATGAATCGGAATCAGAATAGGGCTGGAGGGAACCTTGGAGGTCTTCTAGTCCACCCCCCTGCTCAAGCAGGAGATCCTATACCCGTGATGGTGAACGCATGGTACGCATGGCACACAAAGTCATATTGGAGGGCTCGTGAGACTTTGCCCTGCACGCGCATGTTGGCTAGCTGATTTTCGGCCTTGGGAAAGGGAGTTTCACTCTCCAGATGCTTCAGGGAAGCTTCCCTGAAGCCCTGGAGGCCAAAAAATTCCCCAACGGCCAAACCGGAAGTTCGGAAAAACGCACTTCCGGTTTGCCGTAGTGCTGTTTTTGAAGAGGGTTCAGGAAAGCTTCCTGAAGCCCCGGAGTGCAAAAAAACAGACCAATGGGAAAATCGGAAGTGCGTTTTCTGAACTTCTGGTTTGCCCGTTGTGATGTTTTTTGCACTCAAGAGCTTTAGGAAGCTTCCCTGAACCCTCCGCAGTATGCTAACTCTGTCCTCTACCCTGTTTCCCCCAAAATAAGTCACCCCCAAAAGTAAGACAGAGGAGAGGTTGCCTAATATAAGACATCCACCGAAAGAAAGACATGGGAGATGTTTTGTTTCGCAGCATTCCTGAACAGAACATATATAACATATATTTGAAGAAAGTATAATTGTTGTACATGGAAATAATGGTTCAAGGAGACAGGGATGGAAAAAGAGAAGATAGTAATAATAGTAATAGATTTTGGTTTTGTTTTATTATTAATTTCTTTTAATAAAAAAGAAGGGTATTTATTTATTTATTTATTTATTTATTTATTTATTTATTTATTTTGTTTTGATGGATGGATGGATGGATGGATGGATCTCTCTCTCTCTCTCTCTCTCTCTCTCTCTCTATCTATCTATCTATCTATCTATCTATCTATCTATCTATCTATTTGGACAAACCAGCAGAAGTCTACTCTAAATGCAATACATACTCAGCTACCAGTGAAGTCTTGATGTAAAATGAGTGGGGTGGACATAAGACCTCTGAGCAATTTTCCTTAGAGGTTCCTTTCAACCTATAACGGACCTTGTAAACAAGTAAAATTTATTTTCCTTAAGCCCGATTGATGGATTCAGTGCTTCTCCCACCTCCGATGTTGGTATAGATTGTTGTCAACCTCATGTCATTTTAAAAGCCAGGTCTCTAGGCTTGAATATAATTCTGACATGTTAGAAAGATTGTTCAGCCGCATAAAGTACCTGTAGATTACCTGGACGCATTGATAAAGTGCATTTTGTCTGTTAAGAGACATGTTACCTAGTGAGCAATTATTCCATTCTTCTTCTTTTAGGCTTGGCACTTTGTGGCCATGAAGTTAAGGCTGTTTTGGAAAATCTTATCTAGACAAACATGAAATGAATTGTACAAATGAGTCTAAAACGAGTCCTCAATCTGAGTACAGTATTGTATTGGCAGTTCTGTGTTAGCAAAAACTTCAGAAGAAAAGGATTTAGGGGTAGTGATTTCTGACAGTCTCAAAATGGGTGAACAGTGCAGTCAGGCAGTAGGGAAAGCAAGTAGGATGCGTGGCTGCATAGCTAGAGGTATAACAAGCAGGAAGAGGGAGATTGTGATCCCCTTATATAGAGTGCTGGTGAGACCACATTTGGAATACTGCGTTCAGTTCTGGAGACCTCACCTACAAAAAGACATTGACAAAATTGAACGGGTCCAAAGACAGGCTACAAGAACGGTGGAAGGTCTTAAGCATAAAACATATCAGGAAAGACTTCAGGAACTCAATCTGTATAGTCTGGAGGACAGAAGGAAAAGGGGGGACATGATTGAAACATTTAAATATGTTAAAGGGTTAAATAAGGTCCAGGAGGGAAGTGTTTTTAATAGGAAAGTGAACACAAGAACAAGGGGACACAATCTGAAGTTAGCTGGGGGAAAGATCAAAAGCAACATGAGAAAATATTATTTTACTGAAAGAGTAGTAGATCCTTGGAACAAACTTCCAGCAGACGTGGTAGATAAATCCACAGTAACTGAATTTAAACATGCCTGGGATAAAAATATATCCATCCTAAGATAAAATACAGAAAACAGTATAAGGGCAGACTAGATGGACCATGAGGTCTTTTTCTGCCGTCAGACTTCTATGTTTCTAAAAAATAGGCTACACACCAATAACAATAAAAGAGGGGTGGCATATAAATCCAATTAATTAATTGACTGATTGATTAATTAAATAAATAATAAAAGCAACACAAATCAGAGCAATATCCTGAAAGATAGACTACAGGCAATCCTCAACTCACAACCATTCCATTTAGTGAATACAAAAACATTGAAAAAATAATAATTGTTGTCGCATCCTTGTGGTCACATGATCAACCTTCCGATATTTGCCAACTGGCATGTATTTAGGATTAGCCATCCGCCTTGTAAACTCACAGGATTCTTTTTTCTCTCACCATATGTATGAATACATTCAAACTACATTGTGATGTTTCTCTGGGTCATATGTGTGTGTGTGTGTGTGTGCATTTGTGTATATGTAAAATGGTTATCTTTTGAGAACCAAATGAAACAAATTTCATTTTGATGTATGCTGATTAGTGTACATACAAAGCGACAATAAAATTCAATTCAGTTCAGTTCTATTCTATTCTTCTCTATTCTATTACCACCTTTTGCAACTTACTTTATTTATCTATCTATCTACCTACCTACCTATCTATCTATCTATCTATTAGATTTGTATGCCGCCCCTCTCCGAAGACTCGGGGCGGCTAACTACAATGTAAACAAATCTAATATTAAAAATAATCTTAAAAAACCCAATTTAAAGAACCATTCATACATACAAGCATACCATGTATAAATTCTATAAGTCATGGGGGAAGGGAAATTTCAATTTCCCCATGCCTGACGACAGAGGTGGGTTTTAAGGAGCTTGCGAAAGGCAAGGAGGGTGGGGGCAACTCTGATATCTAGGGGGAGCTGGTTCCAGAGGGTCGGGGCCACCACAGAGAAGGCTCTCCTCCTGGGTCCTGCCAAACGACATTGCTTATTCCCCAAGCAAAGTCAATAGGGAAACCATCTTCACTTAATAACGGTGTTACTAACTCAACAACAGCAACAACTTAACAACTGTGTAAGAAAAGGTGTAAAAAGGGGGGCAAAACTCACAAATGCAAGTTTTAACAAATGCCTCATTTAACAATGGAAATTTGGGGCTCAGTTGTGGTTATAAGTCAAGAATTACCTGTACTATACTGGAGGGACACTCCAAAAACTTCTAGAAGCCATCTAATTGGGGAAAGGATTGCTAGAAACATTACAAAAAACAGGCTTTTGGAGAGGGGAACCATAATTTATCCCATAATGGAACCCCCCATCATGGTCATAAATTGAGACAGTCATATTTTATGATTTTAGCTTTTTTTGCTGCGGTCATTAAGAAAGCACTGCAGTCATTAAGCAAACTAATGGGTTTGCTATGGGTGCAGTTTTGCCAAAAATTGGAAGTGTCATTTTCACCAATACCATTTGTGGTCTCATGACCACAGAACACTGCAAACAGCCATAAATGAACAACAAGCAGATATAAATTGCAAATTATAATGGAAGAATGAAAAAAACGTGTAGAAACATCCAAATGAAAAGAATGAAGGGAGATTTGATTATCTATTTTTATGGGAACTCAGTTGTCTTCCATCCAACATCAGATTAGTGAGAATCTTATGGAACTTAAAAACTAACCGTATTATTATAGCATAAAGTATCTTGGGTTACAGTTGAGCTGCTAGTAATAAATTCCAGTTTTAAGAAGCCAAAAGATTCTTTCTCATCCCTAATAACATCTTTATGCTTTCATTATATCCTAAAATGCAATGCATGTGTACAATTTTTAAATTGTGAACAACACTAAAATATCTGAAACATACACATTAAATCATATGCTGCACTCCAATTTTCACTGATACTTAAGTAGGGTTGATTAAGGTTACATTAGAATATGCTTGGAACAAATTTCTCCCCAATTCTTACTTTTTGTCAATAGGAAAAAGAGATTCAAGTACAATCACACTTAATTATAGTTTATCAAGAAGGTTAGATTAAACTTCTATGCCTAATTGAAATTAAAAGAACGAGTTGAACATGGTTGAAATTATAGCTAGAGGTATAACAAGCAGGAAGAGGGAGATTGTGATCCCCTTATATAGAGCGCTGGTGAGACCACATTTGGAATATTGTGTTCAATTCTGGAGACCTCACCTACAAAAAGATATTGACAAAATTGAACGGGTCCAAAGACAGGCTACAAGAATGGTGGAAGGTCTTAAGCATAAAACGTATCAGGAAAGACTTAATGAACTCAATCTGTATAGTCTGGAGGACAGAAGGAAAAGGGGGGACATGATCGAAACATTTAAATATGTTAAAGGGTTAAATAAGGTTCAGGAGGGAAGTGTTTTTAATAGGAAAGTGAACACAAGAACAAGGGGTCACAATCTGAAGTTAGTTGGGGGAAAGATCAAAAGCAACATGAGAAAATATTATTTTACTGAAAGAGTAGTAGACCCTTGGAACAAACTTTCAGCAGACGTGGTTGGTAAATCCACAGTAACTGAATTTAAACATGCCTGGGATAAACATATATCCATTGTAAGATAAAATACAAGAAATAGTATAAGGGCAGACTAGATGGACCATGAGGTCTTTTTCTGCCGTCAGTCTTCTATGTTTCTATGTTTCTAAAATATTTTCGGTTCTAATAAAATTATTGTGATAATGAGAGGATTTGTTATATTTTCTTGTGAATGAACCCTGTTTTTATTGTGCACACATATACAAACACATCACATTTATGGGTGGTTTGTTAAGGTAACCCACTTATCATCAATGTGTGATGCAAACCCTGTTAATCCAGGGAATGTTTGAGCTGGTTTGATTCTCCTAACTTGCATCACTCTCATATTTTGAGGTAGGCAAGTGAAGTGTTAATGGGTTTTGGGTCATGGACCTTGATTGATAAGGTAGATACCAGTCAGGATTTGCACTTCCGTCTCCCACATCAAATACAGTGCTCTAACCACTACGCTATCAAGCCAATATAATAATAGACAATCATGGGCTTTCCCAAATATGCCCATGTTACACCAACACTCCGCAGTCTGCATTGGTTGCCGATCAGTTTCCGGTCATAATTCAAAGTGTTATGACCTATAAAGCCCTTCATGGCACCGGACCAGATTATCTCAGGGACCGCCTTCTGCTGCACAAATCCCAGCGACCAGTTAGGTCCCACAGAGTGGGTCTTCTCCGGGTCCTGTCAACTAAACAATGCCGCTTGTCGGGACCCAGGAGAAGAGCCTTCTCTGTGGCGGCCCCGGCCCTCTGGAACCAACTCCCCCCAGAGATTAGAATTGCCCCCACCCTCCTTGCCTTTCATAAGCTTCTTAAAACCCAACTCTGCCGCCAGGCATGGGGGAACTGAGATACTCTTTCCCCCTAGACCTTTACAATTTTATGCCTGGTATGTCTGTATGTGTGTTTGGTTTTATAATAAGGTTTTTTAACTGCTTTAATATTGGATTGTTATATGCTGTTTTTATTACTGTTGTTAGCTGCCCCGGGTCTACGGAGAGGGGCGGCATACAAATTCAATCAATCAATCAATCAATCAATCAATCAATCAAATAAATAAACAAACAAACAAACAAACAAACAAATAAAGACAAGTAATATAGTAGGCGAGCCCCAGAAGACAGAGATGGTGATAGATGTAGTGATGGGAAGTGACAGCAACATCAGAAAAAAGTGATATATGTAGCTGGAGAAATGCCAGGACCTGAAGGAGGAACTCAAAAGGATAGATCTTGACAGACTGAAACATTGGGTCCTATTTAACAAAATGAAATTCAATGTATTGAAAACTAAAGTTTTACCACTTAGGCAAGAAAAACCAAAAGTACACATATGAGAGGGATCTCAAGCTCAACCCAGATAAGACGGAGTGGCTGTGGGTTTTGCCTCCCAAGGACAATTCCATCTGTCTGTCCATCACCCTGGGGGGGGAGTCACTAACCCCCTCAGAGAGGGTTCGCAACTTGGGCGTCCTCCTCGATCCACAGCTCACATTAGAGAAACATCTTTCAGCTGTGGCGAGGGGGGCGTTTGCCCAGGTTCGCCTGGTGCACCAGTTGCGGCCCTATTTGGACCGGGAGTCACTGCTCACAGTCACCCATGCCCTCATCACCTCGAGGCTCGACTACTGTAATGCTCTCTACATGGGGCTACCTTTGAAAAGTGTTCGGAAACTTCAGATCGTGCAGAATGCAGCTGCGAGAGCTATCATGGGCTTTCCTAAATTTGCCCATGTCACACCAACACTCCGCAGTCTGCATTGGTTGCCGATCAGTTTCCAGTCACAATTCAAAGTGTTGGTTATGACCTATAAAGCCCTTCATGGCACCAGACCAGATTATCTCAGGGACCGCCTTCTGCTGCACAAATCCCAGCGACCAGTTAGGTCCCACAGAGTGGGTCTTCTCCGGGTCCTGTCAACTAAACAATGCCGCTTGTCGGGACCCAGGAGAAGAGCCTTCTCTGTGGCGGCCCCGGCCCTCTGGAACCAACTCCCCCCAGAGATTAGAATTGCCCCCACCCTCCTTGCCTTTCATAAGCTTCTTAAAACCCACCTCTGTCGTCAGTCATGGGGGAATTGACATGTTCCCTCCCCCTAGGCTCATAAAATTTATGCATGGTACGCTAGTGTGTATGATTGGTTTTAATTTGTGGTGTTTTTTAAATTAATTTAAATATTGGATTTGTCTTACATTGTATTGCTATTGCTGTGAGCCGCCCCGAGTCTGCGGAGAGGGGCGGCATACAAATCTGATTAAACTTAAACTTAAACTTGGAATCTTAGTGGACGACCAATTAAATATAAGCAAACAGTGTGCGGCAGCAGCCAAAAAACCCAATGCAATCCTAAATTGCATTAAAAGAGGGATACAATCTGGTTCGAGTGAAGTACTCTATAAAGCAGCAGTCCCCAAATTGCGGCCCACTGAGGCCATTTATCCGGCCCGAGGGTGAGTGACAGGAGCATCTGCATCCTTTGCTTCTGGCCACTGTTCCCTCTAGTGGCCAAGGAAGCTGGGAGTTGGAGTTGGGGTGGGGAGCGGCAAGGATAAGTGTGGCGAAGTTTTGCACCAGTTTTCTGAATGGGGATTGAATGGGAGTGTGGGGTTGGAGGGTGGAGGCTTGTCGGGCGAATCCTCCGGGGGAGAGAAGATGGAGGGTGAAAGAGGGAAAAGTGAGAGAGAGACAGAAGTGCAGAGAAAGAAAGAAAAGGGAAAGAGAAGGGGAAAAGAGAGAAGGAAAGAGAAGTGGAGAGGAAGGAAGGAGAGAGGGAGGGGAGGGAGGGAAGGAGGGAAGGAAAGGGGAGAAAGAGAGGGAGAGAGAAAGGGAGGGAGGGAGGGAGAAAGAGAGATAGTAAGAGAGAGAGTGAGAAGGAGAGAGAGAGCAAAGGAGAGAGAGAAAGAAAAAGAGAGAGAGAGAGAAAAGGAGATGAAGTAGGGAGAGAGGGAAGGAAGGAGAAATGGGGGAGGGTGTAAATTTTTTAAAATTTTTCTCTTAACATACATTCAAACAATACAGTGTACCATCTAATTTTCCATGAATAAAATGGGGTATTTTGTTAGTAACTAATATCAATCATCAAAAAGTTGGAAAAGTTTTTTTTCTAATGTTGTCATCCAGTTACATTCATTTTCTTTTAAATTCCCTCCTTAATGTTCCTTCAAAAAGTACAACACCAATTATATTTCTAACTTATTAACCATTATGCCAAAGTGCTTCCATTTTTCTATAAACCAAGAAAACCTTGTATAGACAATCAGATGTTAACAAAAAAAAATTAAAAACAAAACATAAACATATATGAATTTCAGACTTCTCTCCCCCCCCCCCCCCCGCTCTAAATAGTACATTCCCATTTTGTTTACTTTAAAATATGCAGTGTGCATAGGGATTTGTTCATAGGGGTTTTTTGTAGTCTGGCCCTCCAACAGTCTGAGGGACAGTGAACTGGCCCCCTGTGTAAAAAGTTTGGGGACCCCTGCTATAAAGTCTTAGTAAGACTATACTTAGAATACTACATCCAGTTTTGGTCACTACACTGTAAGAAAGATGTTGAGACTCTAGAAAGCGTGAAAAGAAAAGCAACCAAGATGATTAGGGGACTGGTGGCTAAAACATAGGAAGAACGGTTACAGGAACTGGGCATGGCAAGTCTAGCGAAGGACCAGGGGAGACATGATAGCAGTCTTCCAATATTTGAGGGGCTGCCATAGAGAGGAAGGGGTCAAGCTATTTTCCAAAGCACCTGAAGGTCAAACAAGGAATAACGGATGCAAACTGATTAAGGAGAGATTCAATCTAGAATCCCCTCCTTAATATTTCTTCTCTGACACTTGCTCCCTCCGTCTTTGTAAGCGTCTGAAAGAAGGATCTACCCATCGAATATCTGTTTCTCCTTCACTTGAATCTGAGCTCATAGAAATGTCCTGTGAATCGTCTCCCCATTCCTCCTGGGCGTATAAATCAGGCCCTGCCACTAATTCATAAACACTATCCGAATCGGAATCTTCAAAATCTCCAAACTGAACAGGACTATACACCACAGTATGTACAAATGATTGTAAGTGGAGGAGTACCTGTACTGTGTGGAACCCTCTCTGTTAGGGGACCTGAGATTGAACATAGAAACATAGAAACTTAGAAACATAGAAGTCTGACGGCAGAAAAAGACCTCATGGTCCATCTAGTCTGCCCTTATACTATTTCCTGTATTTTATCTTAGGATGGATATATGTTTATCCCAGGCATGTTTAAATTCAGTTACTGTGGATTTATCTACCACGTCTGCTGGAAGTTTGTTCCAAGGATCTACTACTCTTTCAGTAAAATAATATTTTCTCATGTTGCTTTTGATCTTTCCCCCAACTAACTTCAGATTGTGTCCCCTTGTTCTTGTGTTCACTTTCCTATTAAAAACACTTCCCTCCTGGACCTTATTTAACCCTTTAATATATTTAAAGGTTTCAATCATGTCCCCCTTTTCCTTCTGTCCTCCAGACTACAGTGATCCCCCGTTTATTGCGTCCCCAACCATTGCGAACAGGGTACTTCGCTATTTTTCAACCCGGAAGTCAAAAATACCATCTACGCATGCGTGCCGGGCACGCATGCGTAGATGGCAGCGGCTTCCCTGGGTCTTCCCCCTCTTGCTGGCGTCAGCGAGGAGTTTCCCCACCGCCCACGCAAACTCCTCGCTGCCGCTCGCCCGCCCTTCGCCTGCCCACGCCGTTCGCTCCCCCCTCTTGCTGTCGGGAGGGCGAGAAGCCCTCCCCAGCACCCGCTCGCCCGCCCTTCGCCCTGGCGGAGAAATTCCAGCCCCCACCTGGTCCCGCCCGATCCTCCTTCCTGAGGCAGCTCGCCCTCCCATGGCCGCTTCCTCCACCCTCTATTGCAAGCCCTCGCCACCGCAGCCAACGCGCGCTGCGATCTTCAAGCCCGGCTCCTTTCGGCCCAGCATCCCGGGCCAAGCAGCTGCCTTCCGTGACTGAGCCTGGCTGGCCCGGAAGATCGTAGCGCGCGTTGGCTGCACCGGCGGCGACATTGCTGCCGGCTTGGCTTCGCTCGCCGCTGCAGCCAACGCGCGCTACGATCTTCCGGGCCAGCCAGGCTCAGTCACGGAAGGCAGCTGCTTGGCCCGGGATGCTGGGCCGAAAGGAGCCGGGCTTGAAGATCGCAGCGCGCGTTGGCTGCGGTGGCGAGGGCTTGCAATAGAGGGTGGAGGAAGCGGCCATGGGAGGGCGAACTGCCTCAGGGAGGAGGATCGGGCGGGACCAGGTGGGGGCCAGATCGTAGCGCGCCGGACGGGGGTCTCCCGGGCTGCCCGATGCGACGGCCGCCCAGAGCGCTTGGCCAAGGGGGCTCCGCTCCTTCCTCTGCCAAACAGCTTCCCCCTTTGCATCCCGGGCCAAGCGGGGTCGCCCGGTAGCTTCCGCGCAATTAGCTCCAGCCGATTAGGCTAACGAGGGGGACGCGCACAGACACGCACCGCGCAGGCAGGTAGCGAAGGAAGGAAGCGAGCGAGCCGGGGGCAGCCCAGCCGGAGCTCCACTTCAGGTGCCGGCGGAAAAGCCCGGCAGCCAAGCCGGCGTCTTGCGATCGCCGCCTGCCCGCTTCGCCCGGCTCCTGCGGGTCACTTCGGGGGCTCTTCCTCCCTCGGGGCGCAAATAAAAAACCCCCAGCCCTGGAAGTTCGCCGCGTCTGTCAACGCTTCTCTTCCCCTTCCAAGCGCCCGATCGCAGCCTGGCAAAGCCGGTGCAGACGGGGATAAAAAACACCCCCCCTAAAAAAGCCCGGGGCGCCACGCGCAACCACCTGCCTGCGTTCGCGGGGGGAAGATCCCCGCTCGCCGCCAAGGATGCCGAGGCCGCCCGGGAGAGGTCAAAGCAAGCCGGGCCCGGCGGGCGCCCTGGAGCCGCCGGCAAACAAAGGAATAAAAAAGGAGGAAGCCGAGCGCGGGGAAGAAGCGAAAGCGCCAATTTGCACAACTCGCAAAAGCGCGTGGAAAGATCACAAACACACACACACAAAAGCCGCGCGGGATCTGCACGCGGGGCTGGGAGGGAAAAAAGCGCCTCTTTGCAAAGCAGCAGCCGCCCGATCCGGGGCGCGGGACCCCAGGCTCAGTGACGGAAGGCAGCCGCTTGGGCCGAGAGGAGCCGGCCTTGATCCGCCAACGCGCGCTACGATCTTCCGGGCCAGCCAGGCTCAGCGGATCAAGGCCGGCTCCTCTCGGCCCAAGCGGCTGCCTTGATCCGCTGAGCCTGGCTCGCCCGGAAGATCGTAGCGCGCGTTGGAGACAGGCTTTGAGTTTTGGCTGCGGGGCGAGGGAGTTAGGAAAGTCCTACTTCTCCCCCCGCAGCCAAATCTCAAAGCCTGTCTCCTGCTGCCCGGTTTAGCCAGGACACGAGCGGCGAAATGACTTGGAGGAATGTGAAGCTGAAACCGGCCGGTTTCATCTTCACATTCCTCCAAGTCATTTCGCCGCTCGTGTCCTGGCTAAACCGGGCAGCAGGAGACAGGCGGTGGGCTGGGAGCCGCAGGCGAAAGGAGCTCGGGCATTGTTCTCCGGACCCCGCCCGCAGCCTGGAGAGGGAAAGGGCCGCCGCGGGGCTGAGCGGGCGGGGTCCGGAGAACAATGCCTGGCTCCGCGCTCCGATGCCCGAGCTCCTTTCGCCTGCGGCTCCCAGCAGCACTTTGAATCCAGCAGCTTCTGCTGGATACGGGCGGTGGGTGGGACGAGCAACGCGGAAGCCAGGGGCTGTGGCAGCTCGCCCCCCCATCGCCCGTATCCAGCAGAAGCGGCGGGATTCAAAGGGATTCAAGGCTAACTTCTGCGCTTGGCTTGAGGACTCAGCTCGGAAGCTGCACGGGTGTTTTAAAAGGTCTCCGCCGGCATGGGGGGCTTCCTACCACCTCCCGAACCCCCAACTCGGGTTTGGGGGGGTGCTATGAAGCCCCCCATGCCGGCGGAGACCTTTTAAAACACCCGTGCAGCTTCCGAGCTGAGTCCTCAATCTTCGGCTCCTCGCTAGCGCTGCGGAAGTAAAAATACCATCTGCACATGCGCAGATGGTGTTTGTACTTCCGCAGCGCTACTTCGCGAAAACCCGCTCGTTGCGGGGGTTCCTGGAACGGAACCCTCGCAACGAGCGGGGGATCACTGTATACGGATTGAGTTCATTAAGTCTTTCCTGATACATTTTATGCTTAAGACCTTCCACCATTCTTGTAGCCCATCTTTGGACCCGTTCAATTTTGTCAATATCTTTTTGTAGGTGAGGTCTCCAGAACTGAACACAGTATTCCAAATGTGGTCTCACCAGCACTCTATATAGCGGGATCATAATCTCCCTCTTCCTGCTTGTTATACCTCTAGCTATGCAGCCAAGCATCCTACTTGCTTTCCCTACCGCCTAACTGCACTGTTCACCCATTTTGAGACTGTCAGAAATCACTACCCCTAAATCCTTTTCTTCTGAAGTTTTTGCTAACACAGAACTGCCAATACAATACTCAGATTGAGGATTCCTTTTCCCCAAGTGCATTATTTTACATTTGGAAACATTAAACTGCAGTTTCCATTGCTTTGACCATTTATCTAGTAAAGATGAGACAGATCACCCCCATAGGGGTAAAAAGGGCTTTATGTCTAAAAAAATTAAATGACAATTGACTTTTTTGCCTTTGTATGTATGACAGACGCTGACATTCTAAGATGGAAACAGAAGGTTAACTGAATCAAAGAAGCAACTAAATGAAATAGCATTGGTTCTCCTGAATTTTAAGGAGAGAGAGAAAACATGATCTATTGGCTCACTCGAAATTAAAATAGCTTTAAAGCGCTCGCTTGGCCTGAAGCCAGAGTCTTTCCCATTTAGCAGGATTTAACTCTTTTACATTTTGTCTAGGGTAGGCGGCTTCCTTAAAAATAGGAAGAAAGAGACCTAATTAAATATGGAAAACAGGAAACTAGATCTAAGCTCTCCTTGGCTTTTTAAAGACTAGATATTGTTGTTCTCTAGGATTTCAGCCGAATGTACTCTCTGAGAAATTAAAAAAAGAAGCATAAATTGCACATACTTGAATTTTTATGCAAGTCATTTAATCTTTTTTTAAAAAAACATGCACTGAACCTTTTAATCTCAATGAATCAGGATTTCTCTGGCTGTAGCACAGAGTATGAAGTCATCTCCTAATCAGTTATTGATCCGTTTTCTATTTCAAGACATTCCCTGTTTACCCCATCACTCTTTCTGCCAGTTCCCTTCGTCAACTGAACCCTCTGCGTAGTCACTTGCTACGAGAAGACATTGCTATGGGTGCCATATAGCTAATGCATGAGGTGATTTTTACGGTTTGATTTTGCGTGTCGTGTAAAGCCAGCCACTGTGGGTTTTGGGTTTTTTTAAAAAAAAACTGGTTCAGATAACAAAATAACAGAGCTAAGAGGGATTTTGGCAGGGGTGGGCTGCTCTGGGTTCGCCCGGGTTTGGCCGATCCTCTAGCGAAGATTCTGTGCAATTCAGCGAATCCTCAAATCTCACTCCTGACTGGCCTAGCCTGCCCTTCCTCTCTCAGGAATCTCCACACAGCCTGTTTTAGATGCCAGGTAAATGCAGGGTCCATGCAGAAGTTCAGGGAGGGCAAAAAACGGGCTTCCCAGAGGATCTGAATGGCTGGAAACGGGATTTTCAGAGGGCCTTCAGAGTCTGGGGAAGGAGAGCCCCTCTAGAGGCTCAAAAGAAGCCTCCGGAGCTGTGAAGGGCTGCAAAAAATTTTACTAGCACACTGTGGACATGGCTTATTTTGAGGGTGTGGCCTGCTGGTCATGTGACTAGGTGGGAGTGGCTTGCTGATCATGTGACTGGGGGGTGGCTTAAAGGTTATGTGACTGGCTTAAAGGTGACCAACTTGACGTTACTCACGTCAAGGGTTGGGATTAGGGTGCCTGGCCTCTCCTCGCCTCAAAGAGATAAAATTTCCCTATCTTTTTACTATTACTGAACATCCAAAATATACTATTTAATTCTATGTATATATGCCATATCTGTACATACGTATTACACACAGGCACACAAAAATATATATTATCTACTATATAAACTGTATGTGTGTGTGTACACACAAACACACAAACACAGTTCTTCTAAAATTATACACATTCAACTTCATTTACTGTGATAGGAAAAACATACCCAGAGCCCAGAAGGGAAAAAAAGAAAAAAATTCAAAATTTTTCTACTGGTTCTGCGTACCGTATCATACCCCTAGGAGCCCATCACTGCATATAGCTAACACATGAGGTGGTTTCTTTGGTTTGATTTTGTGTGTTGTGTAAACCCAGTCATTGTGGGTTTTTAAAAAAAAAAACCTGGTTCAGATAACAAAATAACAGAGCTAGGAGGAATCTTGGAGATCCAACCCCCTGCACAGGCAGGAAACAAAGTACCATTTCAGTATTTCTGTGTATTAATAAAGTCAATCAATACTGGATCGTTCAATAAACTATGTTTAAATAAACTAGTTTAGCACAGGTGTGCCTAACTGAGTTCTGTGGATCATTTGTACTTGCAGGCCTCCCATACTTAAATGCCATGTCCCTTTCCAGTAATCTGCCAGCAGGTTTTAACTTTGAATGTGATTGAAGAGAAAATGACTGTATCCATATGGGCTGAATTATCTAACTTATTTTAATATAATTTTAATTGCATTTCAATTGTTAAAACTAGTTTTCGTCCTGGCCATGCCAATTTTGTGAGCATATATGGTCCCTGAAGTATAGGCATGGCCCTCAAAATGACATATCCATAGCCTAGCATGAAGTATAACAAACTTATCTGTAGGTCATTGCAAGCAATCCTCAACTTAAGCTCAAATTTTATGTTGTTAAGTGAGAAATTTCTTAAGTGAGCTTTTGCAATATTTTTTGCCAAATCTGTCCCGCCCCCCCCACACATTTATTTATTTATTTATTTATTTATTTATTTATTTATTTATTTATTTATTTATTTATTTATTCGATTTTTATGCCGCCCTTCTCCTTACACTCAGGGCGGCTTACAACATGTTAGCAACAGCACTTTTTAAACAGAGCCAGCCTATTGCCCCCACAATCCGGGTCCTCATTTTACCCACCTCGGAAGGATGGAAGGCTGAGTCAACCTTGAGCTGGTGATGAGATTTGAACCGCTGACCTACAGATCTACAATCCTGACTGTTAGAAATATCTGAAACCCGGTATGCGCATGCTATTATCACAAATTTCCTTGTTTAGCCAGGTTTCAGTAAAGCATAGGGCAGATGTGTTGTGAAAATCAGAATTGCGTCTGTTTAAAAGACGCATTTCATCCATCCTGTTGGCAAGTGAACGTAAATTGGTAAGAAAGATTGAAGGGAGCAGGGTTTATTTCAATTCCCTTATTCCTTAGTCTATTTTAAATTCCTGCCCTTTTATTTCTTAGTCTCTGCCGTTGGGGTTTGCTTTCGGTGATCCATATTTCTGGGGAATTAGTTTCCTCCAGTGTTAGAATCGCCTCCGTGTTTGTAAAGACAGGAGGGGATGAGGTTACAAAGAGTTGCTCCTTAAAGAAACGTTCCTTAATTTTTAGCAGATGATCTCTGGAGTATGAAGTCCCTTAAGAATTGCAGGGAATAGTAGAAAATAAAGAAACCATTTGAGAGCATTTCATAGAGGCAGCCTTCTTCGACGCCATGTTGAATCTACCACGTGCCTATACAACGTATAGATTTAGATTTAGATTTAATTGGATTTATATGCCGCCCTTCTCCGAGGACTCGGGGCGGCTCACAGCATGTACAGAAAAAAAACCCAGGAAACAATAATAACAATCCAATAATACCTTTAAAAACAATCTTAAAATTCTAATTAAAAAACTATCAATATCATTCATTCAGCAGTCAAACTAAGCATTCATCGGTCGGGGGGAAGATCTAAGAACACCAGGCCTGGCGGCAAAGATGAGTTTTTAAACTTTTTCGGAAGGCAAGGAGGGTGGGGGCACTACGAATATCTGGGGGGAACTGATTCCAGAGGGCCGGGGCCCCCACAGAGAAGGCTCTTCCCCTAGGTCCCGCCAGCCATAGAACGTAGCTATTAATCGTAGAACGTAGCTATTAATCATAGAGGAACCCTTTATTTAAATGCCAGTATATTTTTAAATATTTGGATTAGGCTTTAGCTACATTATCCCAGCAAAACAAGACATTTAAAAATTACCACTGCTGATCTAGTTATTTATTTATTATATTTATCAGCTGCCTCAATCAAGCCGATTTCAGTATTTCAAGCACTGTTGTGGTTAAAAAGACAATGGAATATTTCATGGAAAGCCATCCTGATCTTAATTACAGGCATGATTCAGCAGTAAACACCTTCTAAAACTCTGGAAGAGTGACAGCTCCACTCCTGTGTTCACTCATCGGGGAGGAAACACCATGCAATTAACGGTATTTTTGCGCATGAATATGTAAATTGCCCACAACACAGAGATAAATTAAGACTGGAATCAGGGGACCAAGAAAGAAAGAAAAAAAAAGAGAATCCCCCTACACAAACACGCATACACATCAGTAGTGGGTTCTAAAATCCATTGCTACCAGTTCGCGCGCACCCATTAACTTCTGCACATGCACAGAAGCGTCATGGACAGTTCAGCAGAGCCTCCCATCGCCACTGGTTCGCTGAACCGGTGTGAACCAGTAGCAACCCACCACTGATACACATGCTTGGAGGAAAAACTTGCATTGACACAGGGAGAATGATTTGAGAAAACCATTTTGACTCCATCTCCCACTGACTAGAAGAAACACTCCAAAAAATGAAATCAAATTACATGAATGGCAAGTGTTCTGTCAGGCTCTCTGGTAGAATCCTTCCAAAAATGCACAGGTACAAATTTCAGACACACACATGTTTGAAAATTCAAAACAATGTCCTTTATAATAAAAATTCACTTAAACCAAGCCCTCTTTTGATATAGCAAAGAGCACTCGTCTCGAAACAAATTGGTAATTTGTACAAGTCCCTTATCAGTTCTGTGATACTTAGCTTGCAGCTGTGAGGCAATTCACAGTCCTTCTTTCACAAAGTGAAACACACTTTGCTCTGGTTTAGTTTCAAAGCGGGGGGAAATCAGCACACAAAAAGTCAAAGTCAGTAAAGCAGTCACGAAACACAACGATCAGATAATCCTCCACAATGGCCAAACCCTAAATGGCCAAACTAATTACTAATTAGAGAAGGCTGTAATAGCTAGAGGTATAACAAGCAGGAAGAGGGAGATTATGATCCCGCTATATAGAATGCTGGTGAGACCACATTTGGAATACTGTGTTCAGTTCTGGAGGCCTCACCTACAAAAAGATATTGACGAAATTGAACGGGTCCAAAGACGGGCTACAAGAATGGTGGAAGGTCTTAAGCATAAAACGTATCAGGAAAGACTTAATGAACTCAATCTGTATAGTCTGGAGGACAGAAGGAAAAGGGGGGACATGATCGAAACATTTAAATATGTCAAAGGGTTAAATAAGGTCCAGGAGGGAAGTGTTTTTAATAGGAAAGTGAACACAAGAACAAGGGGACACAATCTGAGGTTAGTTGGAGGAAAGATCAAAAGCAACATGAGAAAATATTATTTATACTGAAAGAGTAGTAGATCCTTGGAACAAACTTCCAGCAGACGTGGTAGATAAATCCACAGTAACTGAATTTAAACATGCCTGGGATAAACATATATCCATCCTAAGATAAAATACAGAAAATAGTATAAGGGCAGACTAGATGGATCATGAGGTCTTTTTCTGCCGTCAGACTTCTATGTTTCTATGTAAAGCACTGTGAAGCAGTATATAAATATATAAGTATACTGTATAAGTGTATAAGTATATAAGTCTAAGAGAATCAGCAGCAAAGAATCACAGGTGGCTAGCTCGCCCCCTTCAGGTCGTTAAAGGGTGAACATAACGGAAGAGCCCCTTATGTGCACTATCCCAGTGATTATCAACCTTTTTTGAGCTGCGGCACATTTTTTACATATACAAAATCATGGGGCACATTGAGCAGGGGGGGAGTGGGGGGGCTAAAAAAGTTTGGACAAAAAATTTCTCTCTCTCTCTCTTCCTCCCTTTCGCTCTATTTCTCTCCCTCTTTCTCTCTTTCCCTTCCTTCCTCTCTCTCTCCATCCTTCTTTCTTTCTCTCTTCCTTTCTTCCTCTCTTTTTTGCTCTCTTTCTATCTCTCCCTCCTTCCCTGCCTTTCTTTTTCTCTCTCTCTATCTCTCTCTCTCTTGCTTTCTTTCTCTCTCTTGCTGAGCTTCACGGCACACCTGACCACTGGTTGAAAAACACTGCACTATCCTATTAGGACTACCAGCTGGTAGAGCGGTTTTCGGCAGTGTCAAGCAAGCCATTCTCACCAGCACTAAAGCAGCAAACACTCTGAGCAAAAGGAAAATTTCCCTTAAAGTTACAGGTGCAAAAAAACCAAACAAGCCACAACAAGTATGGGAACTCTCGAAACCCATGTGTATGTCCAAGGGCCAACTAAGTCTTAAAAGCAGAAGTCACAGAGTGATGGGGCGTGTCCTTTACTTGCAGACTCAATCCTGATTGGGTAATAGACGGAGTTAACCCTTGCATGGATGCTGTCTCAGCAAGCATGGAGATTGGTTAGGTTATACGAGCCGGGGTGGCACAGCAGGTAGAGTGCTGTACTGCAGGCCACTGAAGCTGACTGTAGATCTGAAGGTCAGCGGTTCAAATCTCATCACCGGCTCAAGGTTGACTCAGCCTTCCATCCTTCCAAGGTGGGTGAAATGAGGACCTGGATTGTGGGGGCAATATGCTGGCTCTGTTAAAAAGTGCTATTGCTAACATGTTGTAATCCGCCCTGAATCTAAGGAGAAGGGCGGCATAAAAATTGAATGAATGAATGAATGAATGAATGAATGAATGAATGAATGAATGAATCAGAAAAGACAGAACACAAATGTCAGAAGCCCAACAGAAGACTGCGTAGGAGGAAAGATAATTGTGAATTATCCTCTTCTCTTCTCATACCTTCTTCAAAACCCCATTCAGCAAGAGTCCATGTGTGA
This sequence comes from Erythrolamprus reginae, assembly GCF_031021105.1. NCBI lineage: Eukaryota > Metazoa > Chordata > Lepidosauria > Squamata > Dipsadidae > Erythrolamprus > Erythrolamprus reginae. The sequence goes on from NC_091950.1 coordinate 405,738,725, forward strand.
TTGTAATACAGCTGTCATTATCTTGATTATGTTAGGGACTCTGATAGATGCTAATCATAATTAGCAGCGACACAGGTATAATATCAGCCATAAAGGAAATTTGTAAATTAAGGCGGAAAGGAATGAGACAGGAACTCACTCGTAACCTGGGCTCGCAAATTATGTTAAACCGTAATTATTTTTAGATGCAAAAGCCTTAACACCCTGGTTTACCTAACACTAGGGTGGCAAGTATTACAAGCGGGAGTGGCTGGGTTCCAACATTTTATTAAGCTAAAATTTATTAAGCTACAAAAAGATATTGATAAAATTGAACGGGTCCAAAGACGGGCTACAAGAATGGTGGAAGGTCTTAAGCATAAAACGTATCAGGAAAGACTTAATGAACTCAATCTGTATAGTCTGGAGGACAGAAGGAAAAGGGGGAACACGATCGAAACATTTAAATATGTCAAAGGGTTAAATAAGGTCCAGGAGGGAAGTGTTTTTAATAGGAAAGTGAACACAAGAACAAGGGGGCACAATCTGAAGTTAGTTGGGGGAAAGATCAGAAGCAACATGAGAAAATATTATTTTACTGAAAGAGTAGTAGATCCTTGGAACAAACTTCCAGCAGACGTGGTAGACATAGTTCCCTCTAAGCTGAGCAGTGAGCAATTGCTCACTTAAAAATCGTCATCAACTCAGAGTTTTCCAAACCTGCCCAGAAGCTGAGAGGGAAAGAGTGAGAGGGAAGGAGAGAGAGAGGAAGAGAGGAAAAGAGAGAAACAGATAGAAAAAAGAGAGGAAGGAAAAGAGAAAGAAAAAGAATGGGAGTAAGGAAGAGAGAAAGAAAATCAAAATCTAGTTTGAAACTAGCTCAACTATTTAAGTGGCATTTTGATATTGATAGAGTTGCCCTATTATGAGCTCACTGTTATAGACACACAGTACAGTATTTTATTTTGAAATTCTCTGAGGCAAAACAGGGTGGGTTTTTAGTTAGTTAGTTAGTTAGTTAGTTAGTTAGTTAGTTAGTTAGTTAGTTAGTTAGTTAGTTAGTTAGTTAGTTAGTTAGTTAGTTTATTATTTCTGTGCCACCCAGTCCCAAAGGGACTGCCGCTCAGACACTATACTTTTCTGCCCACCCAAAAAAAAAAATTAGAGGGAACACTGGTGGTAGATAAATGCACAGTAACTGAATTTAAACATGCCTGGGATAAACATACAGTATATCCATCCTAAGATAAAATATAGAAAATAGTATAAGGGCAGACTAGATGGACCATGAGGTCTTTTTCTGCCGTCAGTCTTCTATGTTTCTATGTTTCTAAAACCTAAGAAATAAAATTATCATTTAGTGAAAGATGTACGCCTAGTGTACAATCTCTATTGGATCTCCTACTGCCTAAAATACAATTTTTCTTCTCGATTGTTTTGCCTCTGCACTTACCTGCTGGTGCTGCCGAGCCCCATCTGTGATCGACTTGATAACTACCTCAATTAATTGCTTGCACATCATCTGTCAGGAAACAAAATACTGGCAATTAATAGGCCTGAATCACATTCGGAAATATATTCTGCAAATAGACAACAAAAACTCCCTTAAAAAATACACACATTCAGTTCAATTGATAAAGAGATGTCGATCAGACAAAAGGAGGAAGATAATTAGTGGAACTTGCTGTCACAACATGAAGTGGAAGGGATTTTAACAGCAGATTAGGCAAATTTGTAGCAGAAACAATCAATATTATTAAGTGGGATGGCGCATACATCCCCTACGTTCAGAGATACTGCCTCTGAATACTAATTCTGAACACCATTTCTGAGCAAACCACCACAGGAGAAGGCTGTTTCCTTCATGTCCTATTCTCCAGGTCCCGTCAGCCAGACAATGTCGCTTGGCGGGGCCTGGAGACAGAGCCTTCTCTGTGGGAGCCCCGGCCCACTGGAATCAGCTCCCCTTGAAGATTCGCACTGCCCCCACCCTCCTTGCCTTCCATAAGAGTCTTAAGACTCACCTATGTCGCCAGGCTTGGGGCAATTAGGTCTCAACCCCCTGGCCAATGAAATGAGATATATGTTATATGATTGAACTGGTATGATTGTTGGTTATGATAAAGCCCTTCATGGCATCGGACCAGAATATCTCCGGGACCGCCTTCTGCTGCACCAATCTCAGCGACCAGTTAGGTCCCACAGAGTTGGCCTTCTCCGGGTCCCGTCGACTAAACAATGTCGTCTGGCGGGACCCAGGAGAAGAGCCTTCTCTGTGGTGCCCCCGACCCTCTGGAACCAACTCCCCCCGGATATCAGAGTTGCCCCCACCCTACTTGCCTTTCGTAAGCTCCTCAAAACCCACCTCTGTCGTCAGGCATGGGGGAATTGAAATTTTCCCTTTCCCCTAGGCTTATAGAATTTATACATGGTATGTTTGTATGTACGATTGGTTCTTTAAATTGGGGTTTTTTAGATTATTTTTTATATTAGATTTGTTTACATTGTCTTTTTTTTATTGTTAGCCACCCCGAGTCTGCAGAGAGGAGCGGCATACAAATCTGATTAATAAATAAAATAAATAAATTTAAATATTGGATTTTTAGATTGTAATTTTAAATTTAATTAGATTTGCCATTGTACTGTTTTGTTATGTTATATGCTGTTAGCCGCCCCGAGTCCTCGGAGAAGGGCGGCATACAAATCTAATAAATAAATAATAAATATCCTGTGAGAAACAGGATGCTGCATTAAAAGGTTATTCTTCTCGGATTCTACTGACATCACGGGCATTGTCCAGGACGTGCCTCTGATATTTGTGCCACAATGCCTATGTGCCACTCTGTGCCACAATGTCGGAAGAAGGAACCCTACAAGAAAAATCAGCTCCATCACAGATGAGCTTCCGGTCACAATTCAAAGTGTTGGTTATGACCTTTAAAGCCCTACATGGCATTGGACCAGAGTACCTCCGGAACCGCCTGCTACCGCACGAATCCCAGCGACCGATAAGGTCCCACAGAGTTGGCCTTCTCCAGGTCCCGTCGACTAAACAATGTCGTTTGGAGGGCCCAGGGGAAGAGCCTTCTCTGTGGCGGCCCCGGCCCTCTGGAATCAACTCCCCCCCGGAGATTAGAATTGCCCCCACCCTCCCTGTCTTTTGTAAACTACTCAAGACTCACTTATACCGCCAGGCATGGGGGAGTTGAGACACCTTTCCCCCAGGCTGTTTTATACTTTGTTTTATGTTTGGTATGAATGTATTGTTTGGTTTTTTAAAATAATGATAGGGTTTTATATGTTTTTCAATATTAGATTTGTTCTACTATAATATTGTTTTTATTATTGTTGTGAGCCGCCCCGAGTCTTCGAAGAGGGGCGGCATACAAATCTAATAAATTATTATTATTATTATTAGTTCCCAGGTACGCAACTATGGTAACTTTACAACTTATGGACTTCAATTCCCAGAATTCCTGAGCTGGCCATGCAGGTACATCCTTCCAGGATCGTTGCGGGAGCATGTGTGCCCGTCGGCGCGAGATTTCGCTTCTGCGCGTGCAGAGCAAGCGAAATCTCAAGCAAAGATTCTCTTGCCCGGGAGAATTTGCCGATTTTCGATGATTTCTTTGCTTCCACGCATGTGTGGCATTTTCGCCACCGGGACACCAATCTCAGGTGTACTGGCTGCAACCCACTACTGGTCCTCAGGTCATGAAGTTGCCATAGTTACCCACCCCTGAATTATTCTGTCCTGTATGGGCTACCTTGAAATGTGTTAGCTACGGCTCTTAAAATTTTCAGCCAATTTGGGAATTTTGGGAGGGGATGAAGCCCCAATACACTTTAAAGTTACCATCCTAGAGAAGATTAATTGTGATATGGAAAACTACCCTTTGGGCAATATAATTAAAAACCGCCTTTTCCTTGAGGGAAGATGCTTTCCTCACATTCATCTGATGGGCAACAAATAAACATGCATTTACCAAGGTCAATACAGGCAGTCCTCGTTTAATGACTGCCCTTTTTAGCGACTGTTTGAAATTAGAGTAGCAATGAAAAAGCAACTTTTATGGTCAATCCTCACCCTTAAAACTGTTGCAGCATTCATCAGTGATCAAGATTTGGATGCTTCACAGCTAAAAGGTATTTAGGAACACAAGTGGCATCCCAGAGTTACATCACTGCCAATTACGTGTTTCACAGTTGTCTTTTGACAATGGAGAAGACAGCGTTAAAACTGCAAATTGTGGTGATACGAGTCTCTCCAACACTCCATAGTCTGCACTGGCTACCAATTGGTTTCCAGACTCAATTCAAAGGGTTGGTTATGACCTATAAAGCCCTACATGGAATGGGACCAGATTACTTACAGGACTGCCTCGTGCCACATGAATCCCAGCAACGGTTAGGTCCCAGTCGGCCTTCTCCAGGTCCCGCCAACTAGACAATGTCATTTGGCGGGATGTAGGGGAAGAGCCTTCTCTGTAGAGGCCCCGGCTCTCTGGAATCAGCTGCCCCCGGAGATTTGTACTGCCCCCAACCCTCCCCGCCTTTCGTAAGAGTCTAAAGACTCACCTATGCCGCCAAGCTTGAGGTTATTAGATTCTCCCTCTAGCCGTTGAATCTATACAGTAATCCCTCCCTAGTTCGCAGTTCATCTTTTGCGGATTCACTACTTCACAGGTTTTCAAAGGGGGCTTAAATCCATTAAATCCATTAAAAAATTTAAATCCATTAAAAATTCATAAAATTCTTCTATATTCAGTTGATACATTCAACATCTGATGAAGATGGTAGAGTATTAATAGTCGAAATAAATTTGGGTTACAGTAATCCTTCGCTACTTCGCGGTTCATCTTTCGTGGATTCGCTACTTCATGGGTTTTCAAAGGGGGCTTAAATCCATTAAAAATTCATAAAATTCTTCTACAATACTACTGTACTCTATAAAAAAACTGGTAGGATATCACATGTAGTTCCAGCTGAGTAACATTATAGAATAACTGTTTAATGCAAAGGGTAGGTTTTAAAAGTCCAAATACTCATTAAATACATAAAAAAATATCTTTCCTCTACTTCACGGAAATTCGTTTTTCACGGGTGGTCTTGGAACGCATCCCCCACGAAAAATGAGGGATTAGTATAGTGTATTTGTCGTCTGAATGGTTATGTATGTATTTTAATTGGTTCTTTATTTTTTTTAGTTGTAACTGAATTTTAATTATTTGGATTTCGACATATATTGTCTTTTTTATATGTTGTAAGCCGCCTCGAGTTCTCAGAGAGAGGCGGCATATAAATCCAATAAACTTAAACTTGCTTAATGACAGCAGGTGATTTGCTTAACAACAGAAATGGAAATGAGGTTCTTATCCCATCGCAGTCACATTGATGTCTCTTTAAAGAACACGTCACCTAGTGATGAAGTTGCCAAACTTGATTGTGGTCATTAAGTGAAGACAATGGGAAAACGAGGCCTTTCACCTACCGGGTGGCGTTCAAACAAGTCAAGGAACATGGCTCCAGTCAGCGGGCTCTTGCGTTTTGTCAGAAACAAGTTCAAAGCTTCTTTGTATACGACAGTCACCCGTTCCAGGTCCACACTGCCAAGATCAATATGCTAGAGCGGTAAAAAAAAAAGGTGGAGGATGAAATGTTTTGCAAGTCATCTACCGTTATCTCAATTCAACAGTTCCTAAGAATAGCTCTGCGCAAGAGGTGACACAAAGCAGGAAATATAAAATTATGATTTACAGGTAGGCTTGCCTGTAAATGTGCGAAAATAGGGAATGCGTATTGAAGTCACAGGTTTCAAAAAATTGTTAGAAAGAAACAGACTGGATTTCGCGTGGGTCGGGGGGGGGGGGGAAATGACGCGGATTTAATGAATCATCTCATTGAATTAATAAGACTTTTAAATCAATGGTGGCATTTTTTGGAGGTTTGCACAGAAACCTGAAATCAATGATTTGATAAATAACACCGAAGTGCCAAGCACGTGCAAAACCCAAAACACTTCCAAATAATTTGTAATACCTGCACAGCTCTATTTCAGACATGCACCTGTATTTTTCAGAGTATAAGACACACTTCCTTAGAAACATAGAAACATAGAAATCTGACAGCAGAAAAAGACCTCATGGTCCATCTAGTGTGCCTTTATACTATTTCCTGTCTTTTATCTTACAATGGATATATGGCATGTTTAAATTCAGTTACTGTGGATTTACCAACCACGTCTGCTGGAGGTTTGTTCCAAGGATCTACTACTCTTTCAGTAAAATAATATTTTCTCATGTTGCTTTTGATCTTTCCCCCAACTAACTTCAGATTGTGTCCCCTTGTTCTTGTGTTCACTTTCCTATTAAAAACACTTCCCTCCTGAACCTTATTTAACTCTTTTACATATTTAAATGTTTCGATCATGTCCCCCCTTTTCCTTCTGTCCTCCAGACTATACAGATTGAGTTCATCAAGTCTTTCCTGATACGTTTTATGCTTAAGATCTTCCACCATTCTTACAGCCCGTATTTTGACCCATTCAATTTTGTCAATATCTTTTTGTAGGTGAGGTCTCCAGAACTGAACACAGTATTCCAAATGTGGTCTCACCAGCATTCTATATAGCGGGATCATAATCTCCCTCTTCCTGCTTGTTATACCTCTAGCTATGCAGCCAAGCATCCTACTTGCTTTCCCTACCGCCTGACTGCACTGTTCACCCATTTTGAGACTGTCAGAAATCATTACCCCTAAATCCTTTTCTTTTGAAGTATTTGCTAACACAGAACTGCCAATACAATACTCAGATTGAGGATTCCTTTTCCCCAAGTGCATTATTTTACATTTGGAAACATTAAACTGCAGTTTCCATTACTTTGACCATTTATCTAGTAAAGCTAAATCATTTACCATATTACAGACCCCTCCAGGAATATCAACCCTATTGCACACTTTAGAGTCATCGGCAAATAGGCAAACTTTCCCTACCAAACCTTCCCCTATGTCACTCACAAACATATTAAAAAGAATAGGATCCAGAACAGACCCTTGTGGCACACCGCTTGTAACCTGTCTCTGCTCAGAATACTCGCCATTAACAATAACTCTCTGATGTCTACGCTTCAGCCAGCTTGAAATCCACTGAACTATCCAGGGATTAAGTCCAATCTTCACTAATTTATCTATCAGCTCTTTATGTGGAACCTTCTTGCCTAAAAGTGGGTGAAAATTTTGGTGCATCTTATAGACCGAATACGGGCCTGTTTGTGGGCTCCTAAACCATCCATATGTCACATTTTTGCCCTGCATTAAGAGTTTAAAAAATAACAACGATAATATTATTTAGCAAGCAAGGGAGAAAATGCCATCGCTTTGATGGTTCAGTGTCGGATTCCTCACAAATCAAGCCAAGATACAGCTGTGATTGGAAATTTCTACTGGTGCATTTCCTTACTAGGTTTTGATTGTTGAAGAGCATCAGGATGAGGGAGGCATCTTTTTGGTGACAGCTCCAAAATACCTATATAGAGGTACCTCTACTAAGAACTAAATTTGTTCCATGACCAGGTTCTTAAGTAGAAAAGTAGAAGTAGAAGCAATTTTCCCCATAGGAATCAATATAAAAGCAAATAATGCGTGCAAACGCATTAGGAAAGAAATAAAAGCTCGGAATTTGGGTGAGAAGATGTTGTAATCATAGGTTTATAGGCACTGAACTTTAGGAATGGAATATTGCTGGAGAGTGATGTTTTAGCCTAATTGGGTGCTGAATAAAACCTTATTCTTCCTCTATAGAAGGGGCAGCAAAGTCCAGGCTGAGTAAGCATCCTGCAGAATCCATGACCACGTGGAAAATAATTAACTTGATATACAGCATGAAGAAAACCTATAGCTAACTTCCATATAAGGAAATATATGCCTTACTCTCATTCCTTTGCTAATCACCAGTAAACACACAATGCAGGAAAAGGCAAAGAATGGAGCTTCCGTTAATTATCTATAGGGAAGTCACGAGAAGATTGCCTTATACAGTGCAAGAGTGAATGGTAGTTGGAGGATGGCTTAATGTATGTGGCGTTCGCGAATTGGTTATTCTGTACATGTCAAGAAAAGTGAAATACAATAAAGGAGCAATCTTGATACAACCGAGGTCATCTCATTGAGAGAAAATTCTCTATGTTGCTTCATTTTGATGTGGCAATTATGGCATCCTGTACTTCCCTAGAGGTCGACCCACTGGGGGAGGGCAGTTTGCCTTCAATAGGAGGAGGGGGAAGAAGAGGAGGACAGTCGCTGCTCAGAGCGAAGGGAGCGTTTCTTTTCTCTGGGCGCTGGAAGAAGTTTATTCCTTCTCCAAACACCCAGAGAAAGGAAAAAGCTCTATTCACTCTGAATTGCCTCCTTAAGCGCCACCAAAAGTCTCCTCTGGCAGCTCAGAAAAGCCCTAGATGGCCAGGATTAAAGGGGCAATGGCAGGAAACTGGCAGGGCCTTTGTGCCATTCTCAAATTTCCAGGGAATTTTTTCCGGGATCAGGTTCTTAAGTAGAAAATGGTTTTTAAGACGAGGCAAAAAAATCTTGAACACCCGGTTCTTATCTAGAAAAGTTCTTAAGTAGAGGCATTCTTAGGTAGAGGTACCACTGTATTGGCAGAACAGAGCCGAATTTATCATCCCAGAGTGGTAAATGGAAGAACCGTCTTACCTGTCCAGGTGACCCTTCATCTTCCTCTGGATTTTTCTTTTTCTTTTTTGTCTGTGCATCTTCTACAGCCATTTCGTCAGCTGGTGCGTTGCCCCTCAATACTCGGAAAAGGTACAATGATCCACTAAACACAGAATGAAAAAACAGCCACAGAAAAGTGCTGTTAAATATACAACATTCTGCAGCAAAAATCAATATAACTTTACATAGACACAGGAGCCTAACCTCTGCATTTGCAGCATAACAAAGAGCCATGGCACCACAGTGGTTAGAATGCATTACTGCAGGCTATTTCTGCTGACTTCCATCTGACTGCAATTTGGCCACTTGAATCTCATCAGGCTCAAGGTTGACTCAGCCTCCCATCCTTACGAGGTCAGTAAAATGAGGACCCAGATTGTTGGGGGCAATATGCTGACTCTGTAAACCGCTTAGAGAGGGTTGTAAAGCACTGGATATAGGGTATATACGTTTAAATACTATTGCTAAGTGCTATAATATTAGGTATCAGTAGTGGCTCATAGATACCATTTATAAAATTAAAAGGAAACCCAATTAATAAAGCAAGCAAAGGGCTAATCAGAGAATTCTACCCTGAGAATGCAAGTTTATTATTTATAATGCAAAGCAGAGGCAAACATTTATTTTTAGCCCGTACTGAGGAATGTGTGATGTGAGCCTTCAGGGGAAGTTTATTCAATTAATAAGAAAAGGCGCCTCCTTTAATCACCTCCAGATTTAGATAACAATCCAAAGAAAGGTCTCTGATGAAATTTTCAATGCAAGGGCTAAATGTTGTTCATTTATTTCTTTTAAGAGTCAGTGGTTTTGGATAATGAGATTGGGGCGGGCATGTAAATTTAGTAAATAGATAAATGATCATTAAATGTTGGCTATTTCCTTTCCTATTATCTAAAGGAAAGAACAGATATCTTGTTTTTCGGAAATGCAATCTCAAAGGTTCAGGCTTTGGGTACTAGGATAAGAATATAGCAGTGATGAAATCCAATTTTTTTTTTTTACTACCGGTTCTGAGGGAGTGGCTTGATGGGCGTGATTTGATGGGCATGGCAAAATCTCCATTCCCTCCACACTCCAGGGGAAGGATACTGCAAAATCCACATTCCCTCTCTACTCCGGGGGAAGGATACTACAAAATCCACATTGCCTCTCTACTCCGGGGGAAGGATACTGCAAAATCTCCATTCCCTCTCTACTCCGGGGGAAGGCTACTGCAAAATCCACATTCCCTCTCTACTCCGGGGGAAGGATACTACAAAATCCACATTGCCTCTCTACTCCGGGGGAAGGATACTGCAAAATCTCCATTCCCTCTCTACTCCGGGGGAAGGATACTGCAAAATCTCCATTCCCTCTCTACTCCGGGGGAAGGATACTGCAAAATCTCCATTCCCTCTCTACTCCGGGGGAAGGATACTGCAAAATCTCCATTCCCTCTCTACTCCGGGGGAAGGATACTACAAAATCCACATTGCCTCTCTACTCCAGGGGAAGGATACTGCAAAATCTCCATTCCCTCTCTACTCCGGGGGAAGGATACTGCAAAATCTCAATTCCCTCTCTACTCCGGGGGAAGGATACTACAAAATCCACATTGCCTCTCTACTCCAGGGGAAGGATACTGCAAAATCTCCATTCCCTCTCTACTCCGGGGGAAGGATACTGCAAAATCTCCATTCCCTCTCTACTCCGGGGGAAGGATACTACAAAATCCACATTGCCTCTCTACTCCAGGGGAAGGATACTGCAAAATCTCCATTCCCTCTCTACTCGGGGGGAAGGATACTGCAAAATCTCCATTCCCTCTCTACTCCGGCGGGAAGGATACTGCAAAATCTCCATTCCCTCTCTACTCCGGGGGAAGGATAATGCAAAATCCACATTCCCTCCACACTCCAAATTCTTCCTCCTTCTAAACACTGACACCTTCGACATTAATTTTGTCTGCAAAACATGGCTCAAGGCATCCCTCCCTGACTTCATCACCACAGTAAGAAACTACCTGGTCTTCCAAACTGACTATGAAACCCGCAGAGGAGGCAGAGTAGCTATATTCTAGAAAAAGAAACATAGAAACATAGAAGATTGATGGCAGAAAAAGACCTCATGGTCCATCTATACTATTTCCTGTATTTTATCTTACAATGGATATATGTTTATCCCATGCATGTTTAAATTCAGTTACTGATTTTAAACTAAAACTAAAACTAAAAAAATATCCAAGTTACACATGATCTCACCCTTCCTGAAACCATCGTTTGTGATCTGTCCTTAAATACCACACTTCACTTCCTACTTTGTTACAGAGCCCCACACTACGACATCACACATGCAAACAAATTAACCTCACTGCTAATGTGGGAAGCCTCCTCCCCATACCCCCTCAATCTACCTCTCATTAACCGGACCCTAAACGAATGCACGACTGAAACCATCCATAGAACCCTATACAACGCTGTTACCAATCTAGAACTTTACCAACTAATAACAAACAATACTAGACTCAACAATTGCCTTGACCTTATATTCTGCAACCGCAAAAGCGCAACTTATGGACTACAAATTAAAGAACCCTTTTCCAACAACAACCACGGCATAGAAACATAGAAGATTGATGGCAGACCTCATGGTTCATCTAATCTGCCCTATACTATCCCTTGTATTTTATCTTAGGATGGATATATGTTTATGCCAGGCATGTTTAAATTCAGTTACTGTGGATTTACCAACCACGTCTGCTGGAAGTCTGTTCCAAGCATCTACTACTCTTTCAGTAAAATAATATTTTCTCACTTTACTTCTGATCTTTCCCCCAACTAACCTCAGATTGTGCCCCCTTGTTCTTGTGTTCACTTTCCTATTAAACTTCCCTCCTGAACCTTATTTAACCCTTTAACATATTTAAATGTTTCGATCATATCCTCCCTTTCCCTTCTGTACTTCAGACTCTACAGATTGAGTTCATGAAGTCTTTCCTGATACGTTTTATGCTTAAGACCTTCCACCATTCTTGTAGCCCGTCTTTGGACCCGTTCAATTTTATCAATATCTTTTTGTAAATGAGGCATGATAGACTTCAGCCTCAATCTACACCGTTGCAAGAATCACCAAGAACCATTGTAAGATGAAGACTCCTTACATTCAAACAGAACTTTAAAAAGCATTTCCTCCACCCCCCCCATGCGTGCACGACGCTCTTGTGCAGAAAACTCACCTGAAGTAATAAAGGGCTACTGAAGAGTCGTTCTGCTTGCAGCTTCTCTTCACCAAACTTTCTAGGAGATTATGAAGTTCCTCCCGGATGGAGGACACATTTTTGCAGTATTGCTTGGATCTACACAAACTGTTCCTAAAACCAAAAAAAAAAGTAATAATCATTAAACAAACAACATTAACTATCACAGAGAAATCCCACAGTTGTGCTGAGCCTTTCTTTCACACTGGCTCTAAGCAGGACATAATTAAAATCCATGTAACTGGTACAAGAATATACAGATAAAGTGTCGGGGAGGAAGTGGGAATAAGGTAGAGGGAATTCCATGGGCGGAGCTTTGACGTCACAAAGACGTCTTTCCTGGAGGCCACGTTTCGGCCAACCAGGAAGGATGTTTTCGTGATGTCAAAGCTCCGCCCATGGAATTCCCTATTGGGATTCCCCACCTCGGTTTCAGCCTCCAGATTGGCAGAAAACGCCGCTGCTGATCGCAAAAACGGCGCTCCGCCATGCGGCGGCGCCTGGCTGTAACCTTCTGAAACAACCGGGCGCTTCTCGGCAGCCTCCGGAACCCGAACTCGAACCTGAACCCGAACTTTTGCCAAACTTCCGGGTTCGGCGTTCGGGAGAACACCGAGAAGCCCCCCCCCCCCCCCCCCCCCCCCGGCTGTTTCAGGAGGTGACAGCCGGGCAGCGGCGCTTTTCAGCGGCCTCCCGAACCCAAAAAGTTCGGGTTCAGGAGAACACCAAGAAGCCCCCCGGCTGTTTTAAAAGGTGACAGCCAGGCGGCGGCGCCCAGCGGAGCGCCATTTTGCGATCTGTGGTGGGTTCATAAGCCAGAAAAAGCTTGTAGCAAGAGGCAAAACATTTCCGAACTCCGGGTTCGTATCTCGAGATGTTCGTATCATGAGGGGTTCATATCACGAGGTACCACTGTATTTGCTTTTGTATTTTATTCTATGATCTAATCAAATGTTATTTTAAAAAATTAAAAAAGATTTTAAGATGCTGGCTGGGGAATTCTGGAGTTGAAATCCACACATCTTAAAGTTGCTGAGATTGAGAAACAGGTGGTCTAAAGCAGTGGGTCCCCAATTTTTCCACCATTGCGAACTGGTGGCAGCAGTGGCGAGGGAGGGGTCTGTTCTGCGTGCGCCCACAGCGGACGCGCACACGCAGCTCCATTTGCATAAATTCAAATGGGAGCTTCGCGCACAAGCTGGAACAACCACTGCCTTGTGCAAGTGGAGCTTCGTGTGTGACTGCCAGTTGAGCAAGTAGAGCTGTGGTATATTGGGCCACGTCAGGGGTTTGGGGACTGCATTAAGCGCAGGTCAAGATAATTAAAAACACTGCAAGTTGTTGTGGTTAGCTCTGGCCCAGCTCCTGCCCCAAGGAATGTGAAGGTGCATGTGGGGGAGACATCCACATGCCGCAGGCCTGTTTTGCTCCCAGTGGAATCTGCCAACGAAGTCTCCTCTGACCAAGGAGGCATGAGTGATGGGGAGGAGGGGAGTTTGGCAGACAGCTCAGAAGGAGATCAATCATCTGTATCATCCTTGGATTCTGAACAAGAATTAATAACACATCCACGCATGCGTAGAGTGATGCATAGGAAGCAACAACTGAAGGATTATTACAAGAGAAAATGAGGCCACCTGTGGTTGGGTGGGGCTCCAGTAATTAGTGCTGCTGCTATAAATAGCAGCGTGTGGGTTTGGCCATTGTGGAAGATTATCTGATCGTTGTGTTTCAGGACTGCCTTGCTGACTTTGTTTGTTGATTTTTCACGACTTTGAAACCAAAGCAGAGTAAAGTGCGTGTGTGTTTCACTTCATGGAAGAAGCAGGGCTGTGACTTTTCTTCACAGCTGCAAGCTAAGTACTTAATGATTGATTAAGGGACTTGTACAAACTACCAGGTTGTTTTGGGATGAGTGCTCTTTGCAATACAAAAAGAGTGCTTAGTTTGTTTTGAATTTTGTGATGAAGAACATTGTTTTGAATTTTCAAATGTGCGTGTGTCTGAAATTTGTACCCTTGAATTTTCGGGAGGCTCATACCAGAGAGCCCGGCAGAACACAAGTTAGCACAGGTAACTTGGCTTAATGCAGTCCCCAACCCCTCGACGTGGCCCAATATACCACAGCTCCACTTATTTTATGTATTTATTTATTGGATTTATATGCCGCCCCTCTCCGAAGACTCGGGGTGGCTAACAGCAATCATAAAAACAGTGTACAATAGTAATCCAATACTAAAAACGAATTAAATATTAAATATATTTGCACAATTGGCAAGTCAGCACAGATAACTTGGCATGTGTATAGTTCTCTCTTTCTCCTCCTCCTCCCTCTGAGACACACACTCACCTACATCCATACACACACACACACACTCACACACCACAAATGCTTCTCTGAAACTCACGTGAAAATATCAGCAGTCTTGCGGAGATAATCTTGTTCTTGCTTGTTGGAGTCTGAGCTCATACTGTGCTCAATCACCGAAAGAAGAGGGTCAATGACATTGAAAACAAGAGGATTCCCCGCCTGCTTCGTCAGAAATAATTCAACCAAATCCAGGACCTGAAAATGAAAAGCAAACAGAGGCATATCACATTAACAGCAACCCGACCACTGTAGGGGGAAAAAAAATCCTGGAAAGTGTTACGCAGAAGAAATCCACGGTTGAACGCCTTTGCTGATTAGCATCCAATCCAGGGGAGACATTTATGAAATTGAAACAAAAAAAAAGACATGAAATCCAGTGATTTTTAAATAGTTTAACACACTACAGTAATCTTTTATGGTTAGCCAAAAAAAGGAAAGAATTGCTAATTAAATATCCCTCTCCAGTTTATAGTAATATTGGTAATCATAATTAAAATAGCCCAACTGACAGCTAAGAAGTGAAAGTGAGAGTTTCGTTTTCTTGAGCTCAAAAACAGATAAAGATGGACAACGCCCTGGATAAGTAAAAAAAAAAGATTGAAAGGAAATTATCAAACACAAAGGATAAGGGCATTTCAGTGACAGCCTCACCAAAAATGAAGTGTTAAAGCAATTATCTTTACAATGAGAATGGAGATTTTACAGTATCCTTCCCCTGCCATGCCCACCAAGTTTGAAAAAAGCGTCATAAGATTTTTTCAATGCCATTTTAACTTTGAATGGTCACTAAATGAACTGTTGTAAGTTGAAAACTGCCTAAAATGTCTTCTATTCTTCTGGAGGGATACAGATAATATCTTGGAATCTATTGTCTCACTTTTGCCATTGTTTTCCTTTTTACTTCTTCAAATCTTGACAAACATAATAATTTGTTCTACATTTGGAATACTGTGTTCAGTTCTGGAGACCTCACCTACAAAAAGATATTGACAAAATTGAACAGGTCCAAAGATGGGCTACAAGAATGGTGGAAGGTCTTAACCATAAAATGTATCAGGAAAGATTTAATGAACTCAATCTGTATAGTCTGGAGGACAGAAGGAAAAGGGGGGACATGATTGAAACATTTAAATATGTCAAAGGGTTAAATAAGGTTCAGGAGGGAAGTGTTTTTAATAGGAAAGTGAACACAAGAACAAGGGGACACAATCTGAAGTTAGTTGGGAGAAAGATCAAAAGCAACATGAGAAAATATTATTTTACTGAAAGAGTAGTGGATCCTTGGAACAAACTTCCAGCAGACGTGGTTGGTAAATCCACAGTAACTGAATTTAAACATGTCTGGGATAAACATATATCCATCCTAAGATAAAATACAAAAAATAGTATAAGGGCAGACTAGATGGACCATGAGGTCTTTTTCTGCCATCAGTCTTCTATGTTTCTACTGCACATTCCACTTAAGATACCCAAATTGTGTGAGTTGCTGCTCAAAGGAATAGCCGGTTTATTTGGTCCATGTCTGATTGATTGGTTCTTTTTGGTAGCCCAAATAATGTTTCCAAATCTCTATTTCAAAGAGATCCTATCTTCTTTCTCAGTTTTAGTCTCCACGTTTTTGTGTCTATATGTTCCCATCCCACTCCAGGGGAAGGTTACTGCAAAATCCCCATGTCCTCCTGATCAGTTGGGACTCAGGAGGCAGAGAATAGATATAGCCTGTTCTTTGAATCTGCTTTACTTCACGTTTGGAGACCTTTCAAGGCACAGAAAGTTTGGAGGACTTGGAGAAGCAGAGGGGCATCTCGAGACACAGCGTGGTCTCTCTTATCCCATGCGGAATCAAGGTATAGTTATTTTAAGTCTCTTTCTTATGCTTAACTTACTTTCCCAAGGGTGAGGTGTCATTTACTCTTTAATATTTATTTGTTTGTTTGTGTTTGTTTGTTTGTTTGTTTATTAAATTTGTATGCCGCCACTCTCCGTACACTCGAGGTGGCTCAAGGCAGTGATAGAAACAATGTACAATACAAATCTAATAATACGAAATTAAAAACCCATAATTTTAAAAAAACCATGCACACAACACACCATACATAAATTATATAGGCCTGGGGAAGATATTTCAATTCCCCCATGCCTGACGGCAGAGGTGGGTTTTTACATTACATTACATAATTATTTACATTAATTGTTAATGGCTCTGTCATTCTTTGCTCAACATGACCTTAGCCTCTCACTATGTGATTCCCAAAATTCCCAAAGCTTCTTACATGGCAGAAACTGACAACATAGAATTCTAAATATTTCTAGATAGCTTTAGTGGAAAAATTATTATTTTTTAAAAATCCAATGACTGAAATGGCGCAATGAAGAATGTTCAAGCTAGGGCAATAATTTAGAAACATAGAAACATAGAAGATTGACGGCAGAAAAAGACCTCATGGTCCATCTAGTCTGCCCTTATACTATTTCCTGTATTTTATCTTAGGATGGACACATGTCTATCCCAGGCATGTTTAAATTCAGTCACTGTGGAATTACCAACCACGTCTGCTGGAAGTTTGTTCCAAGCATCTACTACTCTTTCAATAAAATAATTTTTTCTCATGTTGCTTTTGATCTTTCCCCCAACTAACCTCAGATTGTGCCCTCTTGTTCTTGTGTTCACTTTCCTATTAAAAACACTTCCCTCCTGAACCTTATTTAACTCTTTAACATATTTAAATGTTTCTATCATGTCCCCCCCTTTTCCTTCTGTCCTCCAGACTCTACAGATTGAGTTCATTAAGTCTTTCCTGATATGTTTTATGCTTAAGACCTTTTGAAATTTTGATCCTCGTGTATGATTGCACAAGATCTCACGTACAAGAGAAGAACAAAACAAAAAACCCCACCATTTTGGTCATTGAATATTTTCACTTATTTGCATTTGGGGACATGGTATTCCATGCAAGAGAT
The DNA here is from genome assembly GCF_031021105.1 of Erythrolamprus reginae. NCBI lineage: Eukaryota > Metazoa > Chordata > Lepidosauria > Squamata > Dipsadidae > Erythrolamprus > Erythrolamprus reginae. Next base: position 405,756,001 of record NC_091950.1, read on the forward strand.
TGGCCACCAGAGTGGCCAACATCTGAAATCAGTATTGATCTTAATCATAGGCCATAAAAAAAGATGGATTCTTACCTTGATTTTGAAATCCCGGCGCAAGATTTTCTCCTTGCGCAACTTTTCTTTCTCATCTTTTTTGGCTTGGATGCGTTTCTTCTGCTCGGTGAAGAGAGATGAAAGCTTCTCATCGAGGGACATCATAGTCTCATCATCCACATCATCACTATCATCTCCTTCCTTGGATGTAAAAAATTTAATAAATAGGTCAACAAAGCAAAGGTTCGTAGGCCAATTAGGCCATTCCAGCAATAAATTATGAAATTTAATAATCCAACATGTCACAAGAACAGGAGTCTTCGGAGAGGGGCGGCATACAAATCTAATAAATTATTATTATAAAGTGTGAGAAAAGCACCAATATACTAATAGCAAACTTATCCCACATACTTAAACTCAATTGGCATAATCAATAACAAACTCATCCTTGGAGCATTTAGTATTACCATATTCAGTCACAGAAAAGCTGAGAATTTTAGGTACCAAAATGAACCTTAAAAATTGGGCTTGGCTTATTTGCAGGTGGCTTAGCTGCAAGTACATACTATAATCCTTTTTAATTTAAATATTTTCCATTTAAACAAGCCCATCCATGGATAAACAGACACTTGAATGCCATGAAAGTTCAGGTTGGCTTATCCATGGATGGCAGTTTTTATGGCATTTTGGTTAAACATTCAAGGGTTGGCTTATTTGTGGATGGTCTTATCCACAAATATAAGGGATGGGTTTGAAAAGATTCAGGTTCCATCACAGAATTTATATGAATATTCTAGGGTAGTTCCTACTGTTCAGCCCCAGCTATCCAGAGAGTTTCTGATGCAGGCAAAACCGAAATTATTTTACCAAAATGCCCCACTTAAAAGCAAAGCAGGGTACACCCCGAGTCCTCAGAGAGGGGCGGCATACAAATCCAATAAATGAATGAATATAATGAATATAATATAATATAATATAATATAATATAATATAATATAATATAATATAACATAACATAATAATATTATAATATAATATAATATAATAATATTATAATATAATATAATAATATAATATAATAATGTAATATAATAAATACAATACAATACAATATAATACAATACAGTATAATATCATATCATATCATAAACAAATATGAAATCTAGTGCCATAGATTTCACCTAGCTAGTTCTGCACAACAGAATACCTATCAGCCCACTGCAGGCTACAAGATTTGTGCAAAGCAGATAACAAATCCTTCAAAAAATAAATATGTAGGGTGGGTATTATTTAAATAATAATAATTTAATTTAATTGACTTCTATGCCGCCCAGTCCCATAGGAATCTTCCCATTGAAGTCTAAAATTGATCAGCAGCCACTGAAAGATAGATGACATTGAGCTAAGCTTTAATACCAGCTTACCAAGCTGAGATCCAGCACAAAAAAACCATGTTGCCTACAAAATGCCATGAAAAAAATGAGCATCTTTCCTACAGTTGCATTATTAAACATCCCAGAGCACTTTTTTTTTTGGTACAACACTCAGCAGACTGTGCGATGCCAGCCGGAGGCAGTAGCTCATCATCTCTCTCATACTGTGTTGTACATACTCTTGGTCAGTTGGAGGATGATGAAGAACTTGAGGAGTTTGATACAGATAGTGTTTATGAATTAGTGGTGGGCCCGGGGTTACAGGTAGTAGAACAGGTGGGAGGCCAGCCACAGGATGTTGCTATGAGTCCAGAATCTAGCCAGGAAGAATCAGACGTTCGCTGGGTCAATCCTAAATTCAGAAGGGTCCAAAAATGTAAGGAACAGGTGTTTGGAAGAAGATATTAAGGGGAGGAATTGGTTAAATACTGGAGTGATGTATTTGGTACGTCAGGGAGTCAGTGGGGAAGAAGGGTGGAGTTTCAATGTTGTAGGGCTAAAATGAAAGGTGTTTCCGTTCAGCTCCCAAGCAAGCAAATGCATTTTGTGTTATTTTACAGTCATTTCTGCTGTTTTTGAATCATACTGTGAGTACATAAATCTTGTTAAACAGAGGAGGCTGGGAGGAATGCATGAGGAATGCAATTAGATAACGGGAAGAAAAGGAATGTGCTAGTATGAACTGTAATTTGAATACGGAAGGGAAGAGAATAAAGATGGAGTTTCTTTGTTTATGAAATACTGCATTTAGTAAGAGTTATTTGTAATAGTTAAAGTTCTACCAGAAACCAGAACATACTGTATACTCATTTTAGGCAGCCCAGCTGAACATTCTTCATGGAGGATTGTGTTTCACTCAACACAGGAGCCTCACTGTTTACCCCAGTAAAAACTAAAATCCTCTTCTTCAGCACCTACCATTGCATTCTCGGCTTTTAAAACATTCCTCAGCATGGCACGGAAGTTTTCGTCGGGTTCGTCCTCACCCTCACTATTTGTCTCAACAGCCTCCTGGTCGCTCTCGTCGCTTTCTTCAGAGCTGTCTTCATCAGAGCTCTCCCTGCTTTCTTCATCTTGATTCTGCCAGACAATAAAATAAGGTTTTCAGCTATAATTCCTAGTCCCACTTCAGTTTCATCTTACATACAGAAGTACCTCTAGATACGAGTTTAATTCGTTCCAGAATGGAGCTCATATGTCGATCAGCTCGTATCTGGAACAAATGGCTTTAGACTTTGTTTTTCCCTGTGGAGATAACCAGAAGCAAGGATTCTTGCGCCACCTAGTGGAAGCTCGGCTCGTATCCCGAATTTGAGCTCGGGTCTGGAACAGAAATTTCGCTCCCATCGTGGCTCGTATCTTGGAATACTCGCATGTGGAGCAGCTCGTATCTAGAGGTACTACTGTACTATAAGAGAGAAAGAATTGTATTGGTGGAATGGGAGCTCATACAGATCAAGATAAATTTGAAAATCAAAATAATCCATGGAACAGCTTGCCTCCAGAAGTTGTGAATCCTCCAATATTGGAAACACACACACACACACACATTTAAAACAAAAAGAAAAAATAAAACGGAGACACACACATAAGAAAAGATATACAGACTAAGATATACAAAGAACATAACGTAATAAAGCATACTGCTTTATGCTATAAGTTACATTGGTATCAGAACTTCTAACAGATAACATAAATGCCAGCTGCTCTGTCTCACAAAGAGACGGAAACAAGGTAATTTTCAAAGCTTAGTTCATAATAAATTAGAAAATGAAATAGAAGAAAACATGGATAGGCTGTAAATAATAAGGTCCAGCAGCAAAATACTGGAAGTTTTAAAGAAGCTGTTGGATAACCATTTGTCTGAAGTGGTGTAGGGTTTCCTCCCTAAGAAGGGGGTTGGACTAGAAGACCTCCAAGGTCCCTTCCAACTCCTGTATTCTATTCTATTCTACTGTAATCTACTATATTCTACTGTATTCTATTCTATTCTATTCTATTATTTTCTTTTCTTCGGAGGGGGGAGGCATACAAATCTAATAAATTATTATTATTATTATTATTATTATCGTTGTTGTTTAGTTTATTATTATTATTATTATTATTATTATTATTATTTTCTAGAAAACAAGTGATGGGTAGGGAAAATGAATCACTCCCAAGAACTAGAATGATTGAGCAGGATTCTATATCCCATTAATAGCAAAAGAAATTAAACATATATACTGCTTCACAATGCTTTATACCCCTCTCTAAGTGATTTACAGAGTCAGCCTATTGCCCCCAACAATCTGGGTCCTCATTTTACCAACCTTGGGAGGATGGAAGGCTGAGTTAATATTGAGCCTGGTGGGATTCGAACTGCCAAATTGTAGGCAGCCGGCAGTCAGCAATTAGGTGTCTCCTGGGCCAGGGTGGTGTCACTAGCAAATAATTTCAGCCCAGGAGAACCGTTCAATTTAACTTTGTAGAGGCTTTTGACATGAATATGGACACTACCCACAATGATTCGCTTAATGAATGTGGCAAAAAAAAGGTCATAAAATAGCAGTAGCAATAACACAAGACGTATACCGCTCCACAGTGCTTTACAGCCTTTTCTAAGCGGCTTACAGAGTCAGCCTATTGCCCCCAACAATCTGGGTCCTCATTTTACCCACCTTGGTAGGATGGAAGGCTGAGTCAGCCTTGAGCTGGTGAGACTCAAACTGCCAAATTGCAGGCAGCCAGCAGGCAGTCGAAGTAGCCTGCAGTACTGCATTCTAACCACAGCGCCACCACGCCACCATAGCTGCTAGGACTCTTTTCGGATGACAAAGCAAAATACTAAAAAGTCTATTTCCCAAGATAAATGAAGATTCACATGTTGTAACCAAACTATAAAATAATAATGAAAGCATTCCAGAGATTGCTGGGTATCAATGAGAGCTCTCTCTATATTTTACAACCAATACAGTGTTCCCTCGATTTCCACGGGGGATGTGTTCCGAGACCGCCAGCAAAAGTCGAATTTCCGCGAAGTAGAGATGCGGGAGTAAATACATCATTTTTGGCTATGGACAGGGTCACAGGCCATCCCTTAACACTTTAAACCCCTAAATTACAATTTCCCATTCCCTTAACAACCATTTTACTCACCATTATTACTGGTACTCACCATTGAATAAGACACTTAGTGATCCTGATATTTATAAACATAATTATTTATTAACAATAACATTTTTTTTGTTATTTATTTGTAAAAATTATTAGTTTGGCGATGACGTATGACGTCATTGGGCGGGAAAAACCATGGTGTAGGAAAAAACCCGGGAAGTATTTTTTAATTAATATTTTTTGAAAAACCGTGGTATAGGCTATTCGCGAAGTTCGAACCCGCAAAAATCGAGGGAACACTGTATTCCAATGTTTATACTTCTTTCTCTCAACCTGTCCATGTGATGGGTTAGAAACAATTCCATTTAGGCAGGAGACCGATTTTAATATGGGTTTGTTGACTTTTAACCATATGATATCTATAGTTCACAATAATAGAACTTACCGTATTTTGGGGTGGCAATTTCTTCTTCTTCTTCCCTGTTTCTTCCATTACAACAACAGCGTTTTCTTCATCCTGTTCTTGTTGTGAATCCAGAACCTTTTGAGAGAATTTTACTTTTGATTAAATTCCAATGCATTATCTCTAGAAAGAAACAAAGCAGCAGACTCTTCTCAAAGCAGGCCTGCTACAATACAGGTTTGTGTTGAACGTGAAGCAGACATACTGTTAACAGATTAATAGAGTTGGAAGGGACCTTGCAGGTCATCTAGTCCAACCCTCCCTGCCCAAGGAGGAGACTCTACATCAGACTCTACCTAGGATTGAACTGACAACCTTTTGATTGTGGGGCAAGAGCTTTCTGACAAATGGCAGTCCATTCTCCGGAACCGCCTGCTACCGCACGAATCCCAGCAACCGGTTAGGTCCCACAGAGGTGGCCTTCTCCGGGTCCCATCGACTAAACAATGTCGTTTGGCAGGCCCCAGGGGAAGAGCCTTCTCTGTGGCGACCCCGGCCCTCTGGAATCAACTCCCCCCGGAGATTAGAATTGCCCCCACCCTCCCTGTCTTTCGTAAACTCAAGACTCACTTATACCGCCAGGCATGGGGGAGTTGAGACACCTTTCCCCCAGGCTCTTTTATACTTCATTTTATGTTTGGTATGAATGTGTTGTTTGGTTTTTTAAATAATGATAGGGTTTTATATGTTTTTTTAATATTAGATTTGTTCTACTATAATATTGTTTTTATTATTGTTGTGAGCCGCCCCAAGTCTTCGGAGAGGGGCGGCATACAAATCTAATAAATAATAATAATAATAATAATAATAATAATTATTATTATTATTATTATTATTATTATTATTATTGTTATTATTATTATTATTATTCTCTTCTTGAAAGCTCCCAGTGATGAAGCTCCCACAACTTCTGACGGCAAGCTGTTCCGTTGGTTGATTATTCTCACTATCAGAAAAGTTCTCCTTATTTCTAGGTTGAATCTCTCCTTTATCAGTTTCCATCCAATATTCTTGTCTGGCCTTCAGGTGTCTTGGAAAATAGCTTGACCTCCCTCCTCTCTGTGGCAGCCCCTCAGATATTGGAACACTGCTATCACATCTCCCCTGGTCCTTCTCCTCTCTAGACTAGCCAAGACCAGTTCCTGCAATGGTTCATCGTATGTTTTAGCCTCCAGTCCTCTAATCCAGTGATTTTCAACCTTTTTTGAGCCACGGCACATTTTTTTACATTTACAAAATCCTGGGGCACACCACCAACCAAAATGACACAAAATGACACTCTAAGACACTCTCCTCTCTTTTTCCATCCTTGTCTCCTCCCCCCCTTGTGTGTGTGTGTGTGTGTGTGTGTACACACTCTTGAACCATTCCCAAAATTAAGTCAGGGCTGGGGGGTTTTTCTCTCTTATTCTTTGGGTGCTTTTTATCATATGCTTTAAATCAAGAGTCACTTCTCTCTTTTGTTTCTCTCTCTCTCCTCTCATTCTCTGCCTCAATCATTTTCTCATTTTTCTTTTTTTCCTCCCTTTTTTGCTCATTTCTCTCGCTCTTTCTCCCTTCCTCTCATTTTTTCTCTCTCTCTTGCTTTCTTTCTCTCTCTCTTGCTCTCTCTCTTGCTCTCAGCAAAAAGTTGCAAGATTGGAACCTGAGCTTCCTTCTTCCCGGCACGCCTGACCATGTCTCGCGGCACACTAGTGTGCCTCGGCACACTGGTTGAAAAACACTGCTCTAATCATCCTGGTTGCTCTTCTCTGCACTTTTTCTAGAGTCTCAACATCTTTTTATACTTTGGTGACCAAAACTGGATGCAGCATTCTAGGTGTGGTCTTACTATGGCTATATAGAGTGCTATGAGCACCTCACTTGTTCTTGATTGTATCCCTCTATTATTTTTTTATCATTTTTTTTAATTTTTAATTATAAACAAACAAAACAAAACATATAGACATACAAGAATACAAATTGAATTTGCTTAATACTTTATACTTTACAATTCTGTTTCTATTAATTCATTTTCTTTTTCTTTGAACGTTAGTGCAATTCTTTTTTCTTTTCTATCCAACTATACAGTCTCCGAGTCTACGGAGAGGGGCGGCATACAAATCCAATAGATAGATAGATAGATAGATAGATAGATAGATAGATAGATAGATAGATAGATAGATAGAGATAGATAGATAGATAAAATAAATAAATAAATAAATAAATAAATATAATTTTCCCCAAACTGTATACAGTAGTACCTCTAGATACGAGCTGCTCCACATGTGAGTATTCCAAGTTACGAGCCGAGACACGAGCAAAATTTCTGTTCGACACCAGAGCTCAAATTCGGGATACGAGCCGAGCGTCCACTAGGCGGCGCAAGAATTCCATGTTTCCAGTTATCTTAGCGCGAAAAGCAAAGTCTAAAGGCATTCGTTCGAGATGCGAATTGATCGACATACGAGCTCGGCTCTGGCACGAATTAAACTCGTATGTCGAGGTACCACTGTAGTAGTCCTTATTTTGTTTATTCTGTAATTCATATGTTAATTGACTTAATTTAGCAGTCTAGCATTTTCCTAATCACCATTTCTTCATTTGGTGTATTTTCTTTTTTCCAAGTTTGTGCAAACACCAACCTTGCTGGTGTTAATATATGTGTTATCAAGTAGTAATCTTCCTTGCTATGCTGTCCTCTGATTATTCCCAAAAGATACGTTTCCGGTTTCATTTCCAATTGATAATTTAATATTTCTTTCAACCAATTTTGAATCCTAGACCAAAATCTTTCCGCTTCCGGACATAACCACCAAATGTGATAGTACGTACCTATGGCAAATTTGCATTTCCAGCAGTTATTACTTATGTTGGGATGGATTTTGGCTAGATGTGCTGGAGCATAATGCCACCGATAAAACATCTTGTGTAAATTCTCTTTATACGATAACGACAATGTCATCTTGTAATTAATTTTCCTATATTAATGCAGCTAATCCAGACAGAGCAGCAACCAACTCTTAATACGACTCACGTTTAGGATGAGCTGCAGAGCACCCTTCGTCATGTGTTGGCAGACGAGCCCAAATACGTTTTTACAGACTCGTCGAATCAGCCCACTGGATTGAGCTAGGAGAGAAAGCAGAACCTCCACAATCACTTCAACCCACGCTGGCTCTTCTTCGTCCTCTGAGCAAAACAAAGCAAAGCAAAGAAAACCGTATCATCAGCATTGATGTCTATTAGACAGGTCTTGCCGTATCTTACGTCCTCCAGATAAATTGGGAAAGGCTCTTGCCGATGTCCAAATAGGCAATTATCACACTGCCAGGAAAAAATAGAATAGAAGAATCACCTAACCCCCCAAGAAGTAGTTGGTGCATGGAACTCACTACCTGACTCTGTAGTATTATCACCTAACCCCCAAAACTTTACCCTTAGACTATCCACTGTTGACCTCACGCGATTTCTAAGAGGTCAGTAAGGGGCGTGCATAAGTGCACCAGCGTGCCTACCGTCCCTGTCCTAATGTTTCTCTCTTACTAGTATCATGTATATAAACATTCTTTATATACTACCAATATATAAATATATTGAAAAAATTAATAAATAAAGTAAAATAAAATAAAAAGGATAGGATAGGATAGTCAACAAAGCAGTGGAAGTGATGTGCTGGTGCCTGGAGGCTGTTGGGGTCTGGATGGGTGTCAACAGACTCAAACTCAACCCTGATAAGACAGAGTGGCTGTGGGTTTTGCCTCCCAAGGATAATTCCATCTGTCCATTACCCTGTGGGGGGGGGGGGAATTACTGACCCCCTCAGAGAGGGTCCGCAACTTGGGCATCCTCCTCGATCCACAGCTTACATTAGAGAACCATCTTTCAGCTGTGGCGAGGGGGGCGTTTGCCCAGGTTCGCCTGGTGCACCAGTTGCAGCCCTATCTGGACCGGGACTCACTGCTCACATTCACTCATGCCCTCATTACCTCGAGGTTCGACTACTGTAATGAGGGCATGAGTGAATATGAGCAGCTACCTTTGAAGAGTGTTCGGAAACTTCAGATCATGCAGAATGCAGCTGCGAGAGCAATAATGGGCTTCCCTAGGTATGCCTATGTCTCACCAACACTCCACAGTCTGCATTGGTTGCCGATCAGTTTCTGGTCACAATTCAAAGTGTTGGTTATGACTTATAAAGCCCTTCATGGCACTGGACCAGAATATCTCTGGGACCACCTTCTGCCGCACGAATCCCAGCAACCAGTCAGGTCCCACAGAGTTGGCCTTCTCCAGATCCCGTCGACTAAACAATGTCGTCTGGCGGGACCCAGGGGAAGAGCCTTCTCTGTGGTGGCCCCGACCCTCTGGAACCAGCTCCCCCCAGAGATTAGGATTGCCCCCACCCTCCTTGCCTTTTGTAAACTTCTTAAAACCCACCTCTGCCATCAGGCATGGGGGAACTGAGATATCTTCCCCAGGCCTATATATTTTATGTATGGTATGTTGTGTGCATGTTTTTTAAATTATGGGTTTTTAACTTTGTAATATTAGATTTGTATTGTACATTGTTTTCTATTGCTGCTGTAAGCTGCCCGAAGTCTGTGGAGAGGGGTGGCATACAGATTTAATAAATAATAATAGTATAGTATAGTATAGTATAGTATAGTATAGTATAGTATAGTATAGGATAGGATAGGATAGGATAGGATAGGATTGGATTTTATTGGCCAAGTTTGACTGGACACACAAGGAATTTGTCTTTGGTGCATATGCTCTCAGTATGCACAAAAGAAAAGTTCATCAAGAATTATAAGGTACAACACTTAATGATAGTCTAGGTACAAATAAGCAATCAAATCATATTAGGAACCAGTCAATATAAATTGTAAGGATAGAAGCAACAAAGTTACAGTCATAAAGTCATTTGTTGGAGGAGATGGGTAATGGGCACGATGAGAGGATTGATAGTAGTGCAAACTTAGTAAATAATTTGACAGTGCTGAGGGAATTATTTGTTTAGCAGAGTGATGGTGTATGGGGAAAAAGTGTTCTTGTGTCTAGTTATAGCATTATTTTGAGGGTAGGAGTTGAAATAGTATATGTCCAGGATGCAAGGGGTCAGCAAATATTTTCTCAGGCCCCTTTTTGACTCGTGCAGTATACAAGTCCTCAATGGAAGACAGGTTGGTAACACTTGTTTTTTCTGCAGTTCTAAGCCATCAATACAATGTAACTGAAGGGTATGAAGTCAGGAAGATGATAGAAACATAGAAACATAGAAACATAGAAGTCTGACGGCAGAAAAAGATCTCATGGTCCATCTAGTCTGCCCTTATACTATTTTCTGTATTTTATCTTAGGATGGATATATGTTTATCCCAGGCATGTTTAAATTCAGTTACTGTGGATTTATCTACCACATCTGCTGGAAGTTTGTTCCAAGGATCTACTACTCTTTCAGTAAAATAATATTTTCTCATGTTGCTTTTGATCTTTCCCCCAACTAACTTCAGATTGTGTCCCCTTGTTCTTGTGTTCACTTTCCTATTAAAAACACTTCCCTCCTGGACCTTATTTAACCCTTTAATATATTTAAATGTTTCGATCATGTCCCCCCTTTTCCTTCTGTCCTCCAGACTATACAGATTGAGTTCATTAAGTCTTTCCTGATACGTTTTATGCTTAAGACCTTCCACCATTCTTGTAGCCCGTCTTTGGACCCTTCCAATTTTGTCAATATCTTTTTGTAGGTGAGGTCTCCAGAACTGAACACAGTATTCCAAATGTGGTCTCACCAGCATTCTATATAGTGGGATCATAATCTCCCTCTTCCTGCTTGTTATACCTCTAGCTATGCAGCCAAGCATCCTACTTGCTTTCCCTACCGCCTGACTGCACTGTTCACCCATTTTGAGACTGTCAGAAATCACTACCCCTAAATCCTTCTCTTCTGAAGTATTTGCCAACACTGAAATGCCAATACAATACTCAGATTGAGGATTCCTTTTCCCCAAGTGCATTATTTTACATTTGGAAACATTAAACTCATGATGATAACCAACCTGGGATGGAAACTCACCAGTTGGAGCTGCCTTTTTCTTCTTGGGCTTCTCACCAAAGGCTCTCTTGATACAATTCTGGAGATCGTTCAGAAGGTGCACACACTCTGCTGGAGACTGTGTGTGAATTGCAGGACCCAAGAGGAAAGAAGGAAGCAAACTTATCAGGATTACTACAACTGGGTTTTGGGTTTTTAAAAATACATTTTAATTAAACATTTTCAACATAAAAAAAACAAAGCACACATTTTCACTCATTACAGCATTTCCTTATCGGTATCAATATGAGCGGTAAGATTAGCTCTGGCCGATACTGTGAGTGATTGGATTGGATGAATGTGGACGATGGTGTTGGGCAGTGATTGGCTACCAAACTTTTTACTACTACGCTGTGGGCGTGGCTTATGCATTTTGTTTCAACATCTTTCAGTGCAAATTGGGTGCTCTGGGGTAGAGCTCCAAATTTTGCTACCGGAACTGCGTTCCTCACCGTTCCCGTAGGAGCCCATCACTGGTGTTGGGATAGATGGGGTGTTTTTAGGAATCTTGTTAAGTTTTATAGTATTTTTAAAATAATTAGATTTCTATACATTATATTGTATTGTATTTATTATGCTGTATGCTGCCCTGAGTCGGTCAAGAAGGGCGGCATAGAAGTCTAATTAATAAATAATAAATAATAATAAATATGTTACCTTGAAGAGATGAATACCAACCAACAGCAGCAAATGTTGGAAGGCAGAGGTCTTCATGCTGTGGCTTTTTCTCTCTCTCTGTTTCAGGGCTTCCACAGTCTGTAACATCCTGTGTCCAGGAGACAAAGTGTTTGAGACTCAACAGTTACGCAATTCGATTTCAATTCTGCACCACAAGCTGTCATGGAAACTCAGAACTTTTATTTATTTATTTTTTATTTATTTATTCATTCATTCATTCATTTAATTAATTTTTATGCCGCCCTTCTCCTTAGACCCTTAGACTCAGGGCGGCTTACAACATGTTAGCAATAGCACTTTTTAACAGAGCCAGCATATTGCCCCCACAATCTGGGTCCTCATTTTACCCACCTCGGAAGGATGGAAGGCTGAGTCAACCTTGACTTTAACACACAACATCCTTGCAGCATTCCAAATAAATTGGGGATCCCTGCCCTGCAGGGAAACTCACTTGTCCCAAGCCTCTCGCTCTTCATCATTAAATGGAGTCACCATCGTAACCTGTTCCTGGTGAGAGAGGAGGAGGTTGGCGTATTCCACGACACAGTGGATCCAGGGATCTCCACTAGCTGTCAAACCATGGAGATGCTTCTTCCTCATTTCTTCCGCTTCGGCCGAGTCTCCCAGGGCAGGCATTGTGTTCAAATGCTGGAGCAAACTGCAGAGGAAAAAAAGAAAGTAATTCAGAAATTGCGAAAGACTCAAGACTGGATTTCAAGCTGACGTTAAGATGTGCTACAAAATGTTCAAATCCTGCCGTGTGATTTTATTCCTGATTTAAACATTCCTGGTTCGGGAATAATAGAGAGCCAACAGAATTCTATCATCTTTCCAACCCTCCATTTCTATATTTCCATGGGCCACTGTGGTCACTGCTAGATGAGCAGATGTTTTTTTCCTTTTAAAACAGCATTTTTGCATTTCATATAGCCTAAGACCGGCACATGTCCTCTTTCAGGGATCTCAATTTGTGCCACAGCGACTCTAAAACCCAATGTTGTGTTATTAAAAAATTAAATTCAAAGCAAGCATCTTCATATATTTTTGTAGCATCCGTATCCCACTTTTTCTCCCCAATTTTAAAATACTATACATGATTCCTCTCCATAACAACTTTGTGAAGTAAATCAGCTAGGGAGTGTTTGTCCCAAAGTCACTTCATGGCTCAGTGGGGATTTTAAATCCCTTTCCAGCCCTAACACAACCCTAAACTATTTTTTCATTTATCAATTATTAGATTTGTATCCCATTCTTATTACTTTATAAGTAATTCAAGGTGGTGAATATATACAACACTCCTTTCTCCTATCTCCCACACAACAATCCTATGAGACGGGTTGGGCTCAGATAGAATCAGTATTGGGTTCCTACCCGGATGTAGTGATAACGGGAGTTCTGGTAGGGAAAATGGCGATGTGGGTGACTGGCGGGCACAGGCACGCATCAGAGCAAGATTTGGTTTCTGCGCAAGAAGCAAAATCTCGTGAGAGGACATGCGGCCGTGTGAGATTTCAATGATTTTTGGTGATTTTTTGCTTGCCCGCATGCGCAAAAGAGAAAACCTGCTCAAATCTCACGAGCACGTGCATCCCCTCATGAGATTTTACTACCTGCGCATGCGCAAAAGCAAAATCTTGTGACGGCGTGCCCGTGCACCCACCGGAGACGTGGCGCAGCACACAGAGCGCACCTTAACTGGATAGATTGACTGGCTTGAAGCAGCGGAGGGTTCCCCCGGTTTGGACCAGTTCTGAGATCCGGCAGGGTTGTTGTCCAGAGGCTCTGCCCACTGCCCAATGCATGAACAAACCGGTAGCAAAATTATTTGCAACACACCACTGGCCTGAAGTCATCCGACTGGTTTCATGCCTAAGGCAGAGTTAGAACTCAAGTCTCCTAGTTTTTAGGCCAGCACCTTAAATTACTCTACCAAACTGACTCTATTATTATTATTATTATGATTATGATTATTATTATGATTATTATTACTATTACTACTACTATTGTTGTTATTATTGTTATTGTTGTTGTTGTTGTTGTTATTATTACTATTATTATAGAAACATAGTACCATAGAAGACTGACGGCAGAAAAAGACCTCATGGTCCATCTAGTCTGCCCTTATACTATTTCCTGTATTTTATCTTACAATGGATATATGTTTATCCCAGGCATGTTTAAATTCAGTTACTGTGGATTTACCAACCACGTCTGCTGGAAGTTTGTTCCAAGGATCTACTACTCTTTCAGTAAAATAATATTTTCTCACATTGCTTTTGATCTTTCCCCCAACTAACTTCAGATTGTGTCCCCTTGTTCTTGTGTTCACTTTCCTATTAAAAACACTTCCCTCCTGAACCTTATTTAACCCTTTAACATATTTAAATGTTTCGATCATGTCCCCCCTTTTCCTTCTGTCCTCCAGACTATACAGATTGAGTTCATTAAGTATTCCCTGATACGTTTTATGCTTAAGATCTTCCACCATTCTTGTAGCCCGTCTTTGGACCTGTTCAATTTTGTCAATATCTTTTTGTAGGTGAGGTCTCCAGAACTGAACACAGTATTCCAAATGTGGTCTCACCAGCGCTCTATATAAGGGGATCACAATCTCCCTTTTCCTGCTTGTTATACCTCTAGCTATGCAGCCAAGCATCCTACTTGCTTTTCCTACTGCCCGACCACACTGCTCACCCATTTTGAGACTGTCAGAAATCACTACCCCTAAATCCTTCTCTTCTGAAGTTTTTGCTAACACAGAACTGCCAATGCAATACTCAGATTAAGGATTCCTTTTCCCCAAGTGCATTATTTTACATTTGGAAACATTAAACTGCAGTTTCCATTGCTTTGACCATTTATCTAGTAAAGCTAAATCATTTACCATATTACAGACCCCTCCAGGAATATCAACCCTATTGCACACTTTAGAGTCATCGGCAAATAGGCAAAACTTCCCTACCAAACCTTTCCCTATGTCACTCACAAACATATTAAAAAGAATAGGACCCAGAACAGACCCTTGTGGCACACAACTTGTAACCTGTCTCTGCTCAGAATTATTATTATTATTATTATTATTATTATTATTATTATTATTATTATTATTATTATTATTATTATTATTATATACTAGTCTTCCCAGTGAGCCAAGCAAGAAGGAAGCCACATCTGATACCTGAAAAACGAGTCTGCAGCTACTGTTCGAGACTGTTCATTCAGAGGAACCGAAGGAGAACTTTTCATTTCTTTTATCTTCGGGAATCGTTTCTTGGTCTCAAAAAAAGCGTGAAAAAAGCAGAATCTGAAAGAGCGAGAGTCTTCTCAATACATGGATAGAAGCTAATCTTAATCACATTAAATAGAAACAATTCCTACCGTGTGATCTGTCATGCACTGCTTAACCATGGTTGGTGGTGAATAAATAAACAAGCTGGATGTACTCAGCCCTCAGCCATATTTCACGGTTTGTAAACCGCACACGTTAAAACTAAACCATTTATTGTTTGTTTATGTTTATCAGATTTGTATGCCGCCCCTCCCCGTAGACTCGGGGCGGCTCACAACACAATAAAAACAGTTTATAACAAATCTAATAATTTACAATTTAAGATATTTAAAAACCCCCATTATTAAGCAGACATACATACAAGCATACCATACATAAATTGTATAGGCCCAGGGGAGATATTTCAGTTCCCCCATGCCTGACGACAAAGGTGGGTTTTGAGGAGTTTACGAAAGGCAAGGAGAGTAGGGGCAGTTCTAATCTCTGGGGGGAAGCTGTTTCCAGAGAGTCGGGGCTGCCACAGAGAAGGCTCTTCCCCTGGGGCCCACCAACCAACATTGTTTAGTTGACGGGACCCGGAGAAGGCCCACTCTGTGGGACCTAATCGGTCGCTGGGATTTGTGCGGCAGAAGGCGGTCTCGGAGATATTATGGTCCAGTGCCATGAAGGGCTTGAAAGGTCATAACCAACACTTTGAATTGTGACCGGAAATTGATCAGCAGCCAATGCAGACTGCGGAGTGATGGCGAAACATGGGCATACCTAGGTAAGCCCATGACTGCTCTCGCAGCTGCATTCTGCACGATCTGAAGTTTCCAAACACTTTTCAAAGGTAGCCCCATGTAGAGAGCATTACAGTAGTCGAACCTCGAGGTGATGAGGGCATGAGTGACTGTGAGCAGTGAGTCCCGGTCCAAATAGGGCTGCAACTGGTGCACCAGGCGAACCTGGGCAAACGCCCCCTCGCCACAGCTGAAAGATGTTTCTCTAATGTGAGCTGTGGATCGAGGAGGACGCCCAAGTTGCGGACCCTCTCCGAGGGGGTCAATAATTCCCCCCCCCCGGGTGATGGACGGACAGATGGGATTGTCCTTGGGAGGCAAAACCCACAGCCACTCCGTCTTATCAGGGTTGAGTTTGAGTCTGTTGGCACCCAACCAGGCCCCAAAAGCCTCCAGACACCGGCACATCACTTCCACTGCTTCGTTGATTGTACATGGGGTGGAGATGTAAAGCTGGGTATCATCAGCGTACTTTTTAAAGTGTAATCCAATCCAAAAAACCTTGTTGGAATCTCTAGAAACTTGATAGGGATACAAGAATACTGGGTTTTGTTTGGAAAACTAGTTCCCTATCCTCATTTGTTATAAGCTTAAAAATGGAACCGAAACATCCATCCTGCGCATGAGACAGTGTGTAACAGAGGCTGGCAAAGTAACGGCTGTAGATCCATTAGCACTCATGATGTTCCCCAAAAGTGTCTGGCGCTACCTAAAATTAAATGATGTAAGATTAAAATGATCAAACACTCCCAAGATCATTAAGCCTTGTCAGTTTTCAGCATTTGTACAATAGCTCTTTCAAGGTCCTGGGGAATGAAATCATTTAAACCTTATATGATTTACAAACTTGAAAAACATTGGCTACTTTTAGAAAACACATTATTACAAACATAAGAACATAAGAAGAGCCATGCTGAATTGGGCCGAAGCCCATCAAGTCCAGCATTCTGTGTCACACAGTGGCCCACCAATTGTCCATGGGGATCTTGAGCAGAAAGAGAAGGCAAAACCCACCCTTTCCCTTGACCCCCAACAAATGGTACTCAACCAACAGAGAGGCGGCACTTGGACATCCCTTTCAATAACCACTGATACACTTGGCATCCATGAATCTGTCTAATCCTGCCTTGAAGCTATCCAGGCTGACAGCTGTCACCACCTCTCCTGGAAGTGAATTCCATAAACCAATGACCCTCTGGGTGAAGAAATATTTCCCTTTATTTGTCCTCACTTTCTTACCTATGAGCTTTAGGGAGTGCCCCCTCATCCTAATATTGTGTGATAGAGAAATGATTTTTTCTCCATCTTTTCTATCCCATACATGATTTAATACACTTCGATCGAGTCACCTCTTAAACGCCGTCTTTCAAGGCTGAAGAGACCAAGGCATTGCAACCTGGTTTCATAAGGGAGGTGCTCCATTTCCTTGATTATTCTTGTTGCCCTTTTTTGCACCTCTTCCAGTTCCATTATATCCTTCATGAGGTGCGGTGACCAGAACTGTACACAGTACTCCAAGTGTGGTCTCACCATCAGTTTGTACAGAGGCAATACAACACTTGCCGACCTATTTTCGATTCCCTTCCTAATCATGCCAAGCATGGAATTTGCTTTTTTTTACTGCTGCTGCTCCATTATTACTACCCACTCCAGGTGCCTAAAATCTTAAAAAGGCTGCCAAGTAGAGAAATTAAATTTTGTTTAAAACTGTTTCTCTTTTTCTTCGAAAACAGTATTCTAAGAGTCTTAACTAGGCCTATTGTGGGAGATGTTGTAACTAAGGAGTGACCATTGTGGCTTTTTGACTTCCCCTCCTCTTAAAATGTCCCTAGCCACTCATGTCGTTTCGTTTACCTGCAAATGTCCATCACAAGCTCTTCCTCCTTGTTGACCTGAGGATGTTCAGCAATTCCGATGAGGCGGCCAATGATCCATTTCCTTAGGCGTGTGATGCTGTGGTCAGTTACGCTGATTGACCGAAAAGAGAGGACCACAATGCCATTAGCTGATCTTATTATTTATTATTTATTGGATTTATATGCTGCCCCTCTCCGATGACTTGGGGCGACTTACAGCATATAAAAAGAACAATACAAAATCTGAAATCCAATATTAAACTAAAACTAACAATCTAAGCAACCCTCAATTTAATTTAAGTAGTCATTTCTAATAGACCAAGCATACATTCCATTTAAGATACAGTGATCCCTCGATTATCGCGAGGGTTCCGTTCCAAGACCCCTCGCGATAATCGATTTTTCGCGATGTAGGGTTGCGGAAGTAAAAACACCATCTGCGCATGCGCGCCCTTTTTTCATGGCCGCGCATGCGCAGATGGTGGAGTTTGCGTGGGCGGCGGGGAAGACCCGCCCACGCAAAGGGGAAACCCCGATCTTCGTCTGCTCGCTGCTGCTGCGCTGCCGAGCAGATCAGCTGCTGGGCGGCCGAAGGAACCTTCCCTGGGTCTTCCTCGCTGATGCCCCCGCTCGCCCGCCCGCCGCCCGCCGCCCGCCCGCCAGCAAGAGGGGGAGCGATAGAGAAAGAGAGAGAAGGAAAGAAAGAGATGAGAGAGGGAGGAAGAGAGTGTGAGAGAGGAAGAAGCAAGATAGAGAAAGAGAGAGAGAAAGAAAGATGAGAAAGGAAGGGAGTGACGTCATCGGGTGGGAAAAATCGCGATATAGCGTTTCACGAAGAACGAGATCGCGAAAATCGAGGGATCACTGTACTGCTCAAAAAAATAAAGGGAACACTCAAATAACACATCCTAGATCTGAATGAATGAAATATTCTCAATGAATACTTCGTTCTGTAAAAGTTCAATGTGCACAACAGCCTGTGAAATTGATTGTCAATCAGTGTTGCTTCCTAAGTGGACAGTTTGATTTCACAGAAGTTTGATTTACTTGGAGTTATATTGTGTTGCTTTTAAGTGTCCCCTTTATTTTTTTGAGCAGTGTATATTCATTCATAGGTAGGGGCTGATGACTAATGTCCCCAGGCCTGTCGGCACAAGTGCATCTTCAGGCACTTATGGAAGGCAAGGTGGGTGGGGGCAGTACGAATCTCTGGGGGGAGCTGATTCCAGAGGGCCGGAGCCCCCACAAAGAAGGCTCTTCCCCTAGGCCCCGCCAAACCACATTGTCTAGTACAGTGTTTTTCAACCAGTGTGCCGTGAGACAAGGTCAGGTGTGCTGCGAAGAAGGAAGCTCAGGTTCCGGTCTCGCAACTTTTTGCAGAGAGAGAGAGTGTGTGTGTGTTTGAGAGAGAGAGAGAGAGAGAGAAAGAAAAAGAAAGCAAGAGAGAAAGAGAGCGATAGAGAGAGAGAAAGCAAGAGAGAGAGAGAAAAGAGAGAAAGAGAGAGAAAGCAAGTGTCAGAGAGAAAGAAAGCAAGAGAGAGAGAGAGAGAGAAAGCAAGAGAGAAAGAAAACAAGAGAGAGAGGAGAGGAAGGGAGAGAGAGAGAGAAATGAGGAAAAGGGGGAGGAAAAAAAGAGAAATGAGAAAATGATTGAGACAGAGAATGAGAGGAGAGAGAAACAAAAGAGAGAGAGAAGTGACTCTTGATTTAAAGCATATGATAAAAAGCACCCAAAGAATAAGAGAGAAAAAAACCCCAGCCCTCACCTGTTTTTGGAAATGGTTCAAAAGTGTGTATAAAAATACACACACAAGGGTGGGGAGGAGACAGGGATGGAAAAAGAGAGGAGAGTGTGCCCCAGGATTTTAAAATGTAAAAAATGTGCCGCGGCTCAAAAAAGGTTGAAAATCACTGGTCTAGTAGATGGGAGAAGGCTGACTCTGTGGGACCTATCGGTCACTGAGACTCATGCGGCAGAAGGCGGTCCCGTAAGTAATCTGGTCCGATGCAATGCAGGGCTTTGCAGGTCATAACCATAGTTTGAATTTCATTCGGAAGCCTATCAGCAGCCAATGCAGCCCGCAGAGTGTTGGAGAAACATGGGCATACCTGGGAAGGCCCATGACTGCTCACGCAGCTGCATTATTCACGATCTGTAGCTTCTTTCATGTTATTATGTGCTTCTTTAAACAACTTAATCTATTGCCTGTCCTCCAGCACCTCTATAGGCAATTTTAACACATTAAAATAATTTGATACCGTACAAAGTACAATAAAAGCCTGCAGGACAGCAATGAAGCAGACATCTATTATCTCCTTTAGTTATACGAAAGAGCGGCTATTAATAATGGGCCAGTGTGATGGCACTTGGTTTAAATGAACCATTTGGGGAAGGAGGCATCTGCTACTCTCAGATGTTCATCACAGTGATTTACAGTATTGTCATCAATTTGCCTAATTTGCATAATAGCATCCTTACGCAACTGGTGCCAATTGTATCCTAACTGTAGAATTAAAGTTAAATTAATGTGCATTTAACTGCTCATTTAGGTTATTTCCAGGGATGAAATCCTCTCAAGTCTGCTACCGCTTTGCTTCGCGTGTGCTTTGCGAACTGGTAGCAGCGCTGAAAAAGGAGCATTTTGAATCAGAGTAGCGTTAAGCATCTAGTATTTAAACATATATGCCGCTTCACAGTGCTTTACAGACCTCTCTAAGCGATTTACAGAGAGTAAGCATATATTGTCCCCAACTATCTGGGCCCTCATTTTACCGACCTTGGAAGGATGGAAGGCTGAGTCCACCTTGAGCCTACTGAGATTCGATCTGTAAACTGCTGGCAGACGGTGATCAGCAGAAGTAGCTTGCAGTGCAGTCTAACCACTGTACCACCAAAGCTCTTAAAAGTTTGCAAAGGTAAGTAGGACAGTGAGGGGAGGGGGGATAAGCTGTGCCGTGCGATTTAGTTTTGCTAGACAGCAAGAAATCCTGCTTTCTAGCTAATCTAGATTGTGCGGCATAGCTGATTGTTGGATATACTGTACCTGTTCCCCAAACCAATAGCATTTTTTACTACTGGTTCAGGTGAACCAATCTGAACCGGTAGCATTTTACCTCTGTTTTTTTCCAAATGCAACCAATTTGCCCATTACTTTGGAGGATACTTGGAGATAAATATGCCATATTTTGGGGGGAATAAGACACATCTTCCCCCCCCCCCCCAAAGAGGCTTAAAATCTGGGTGTGTCTTATACTCCAAATGTAGCTTTTTATGATACGAACCCCTCGTGATACGAACCGGGGTTCGGAAATTTTTTGCCTCTTCTTACGAACTTTTTTCGGCTTACGAACCCACCGCAGATCGCAAAATGGCGCTCTGTTGGGCGCCGCCACCCGGCTGTCACCTTTTAAAACAGCCAGGGGGCTTCTCGGCGTTCTCCCGAATTCCATGGGCGGAGCTTTGACGTCACGAAGACGTCCGACCGGTCGGACGTCTTCGTGACGTCAAAGTTCCGCCTATTGAATTCCCTATTGGGATTCCCCACCTCCTTTCTAGCCTCCAAATCGGTTGAAAACGCCGCCACCGATTGCAAAAACGGTGCTCCGCCGCACGGCTGTAACCTTTTGAAACAGCCGGGTGCTTCTCGGCGGCCTCCGGAACCCGAACTTGAACCCGAACCTCCGGGTTCGGCGTTCGGGCGAACACCGAGAAACCCTCTAGCTGTTTCAGAAGGTGACAGCCGGGCGGCGGCGCTTCTCGGCAGCATCTGGAACCCGAACCCGAAAAGTTAGGGTTCGGGTTCGGGAGAACGCCGGGAAGCACCCCCGGCTGTTTTAAAAGGTGATAGCCGGGCGGCGGCACCCAGCAGAGCGCCATTTTGGGATTTTTATTTTTTTTTTGCACGGATTAATTGCTTTTACACTGTTTCCTGTGGGAAACAATGTTTTGTCTTATGAACGTTTCGCCTTACGAACCTACTTCCGGAACCAATTAGGTTCGTAAGATGAGGTATTACTGTACTAACAATCTTCCCAGGCTTGCAGACTTGTTTTCACTACTACTCCCTTCTAAGATTTTTTTCCAGACCTAACAAGATGCTAACGATCTTCCCATCTTACAAGATTGTTTCAGCCCTAAGTCTTTGCAGGCTTGTTTTCATTGCTACTCCCTGTGAAGAAGATTTTTTTCCAGCCCTAACCAGGGGATAAAATAATGTGCTGAAGCTGACCAGACTAAGGATGCTAGCCAGACGAATACCTGGTAGGTAGATTTTTCCCCCCTGTTTTCCTCTCCCAAAACTAAGGTGCGTCTTATACTCCGAAAAATATGGTAGTTCATTATATCCAGTCTACTAAGAGGTTTTATTACCTTATCACAAAATGTCAAATGCTAAAAGGGTAAAATTCAGGCAACTTTTATTGAAACTGGGGCACAATGTGATAGATAAAGCTACAGCCTTCGGCCAAGCCTTCCAAATGCTCCCTATCCTGCAATGAATATTCTCCAATCATCCCAAACCTTGGAGGGGCTCACCTGCTTGTCCTCTTCTCGTTCTGTCTCTTGGTAGCAAAGTCCACACAGCAGTCCAGGTCCGGATTGAGAAACATGTTCTTCAGCCAGTCGATGTACTTTAGCAGAGCAGTGGGAAGAAGATGCCTCACCACTTTCCAGAAAGTAGGCACGACTGGATAACCTTGGTTGGTGAGAGTGGAGAAGGCAACCATCACCGCCAGCTGGTTCTCAGGGCTGCTGCATCCCTCAAGGAACGAGTCAACGTAGGCGTCCATCTCTGGGGCAAATTTAAACCTCTCAGGCAGCTGAAATACACAGAATGGGTGAGGACCACAAAGAGGGCTATGACTTTGTGACTTCAAGATTGTTGCATCTTCCAATGTGAACATTCCTTCATTTGCTTTCATGCATTTCTATGGCTGCCCAACTCAAACAGGGCATTAATACTACCGTGTTTCCCCGAAAATAAGACACTGTCTTATATTAATTTTTGCTCCAAAAGTTGTGCTACATCTTATTTTCGGGGGGTGCCTTATATTTCTCAAATAAGACAAATTCACAGGCAGAAAAGCTGACACCCCCAAAGAAAGTGTATCGTACGGTACACTGATTACGGTACGGTACCTGTCAGTATGGCACCCACACGCACTTATATGGTACAACAGTATATTCCCGCTATTGCAGCTTCCGGCCACCAGAGGAACTACAGTCTACGCACTGTAGTGGAGACTGTAATGGCGGTGAGACAGCAGCAGACTGTGTCTGATGTACTGGACGGTACAAAGCAATGGAAGGGGCCAGCAGGAGACGCCACATTATTACGGTACCGCTATGAACAGCTTTGAATGGTACCGTATGTTTTTCCACCGTACCGTATGTAAACTTGACTATGCCTTATTTTCAAGGGGTGCCTTATATTAGCAAATTCTGCAAAACCGCTGACATGCCTTACTTTCGGGGTACGTCTTATTTTTGGGGAAACAGGGTATGTACATTACTAGTTGGGTTTGGCAATATATAACACAAACCAACAATGTATGCTTACTTGCAATAGAACAAGGGTAGGCAAAGTTGGATCTTCTATGACATGTGGACTTCAACTCCCAGAATTCCTGAGCTAGCATGATTGGCTTAGGAATTCTGGGAGTTGAGTCCACAAGTTATAGAAGAGCCAACTTTGCCTACTCCTGTAATAGAACGCTATTACGTTAAGAGCTAGTGTTACAGATTGCCATAAAAGGGAGCCAGAACGGTAATTCTCTCTCTCTGCTATTGCCTGCTATTTCTGTTTTGTCTTTGTGACAATGCTGTAATAAGAACTAGGTGTTCAAATGATGGTTTATGTATTTGTAAGCTGGACAAGTAAGGCTTATAGTTTTCTATATGTATAGATTGATTTAACTGTGTATAGGGCTGTTCTTGACTGAGATATTTGCCAAAGTAAATAATATTTTGTACAATTAATGTGTCTGAATTGTATTACTGGATTATTACTTGTCTCTCTGGGGCTATCAGCTGGATATCTGTTTCCACTGTTGTTGTGGTTAGCTCTGGCCCAGCTCCTGCCCCAAGGGCTGTGGATGTGGGGGAGAAATCCACATGCAGCAGGCCTGTTTTGCCCCCCCCCCCGTGGAATCTGATGATGAAGGCTCCTCTGACCAAGAAGACATGAGTGACAGGGAGGAGGAGAGTGTGGCAGACAGCTCAGAAGGAGATCAATTATCTAGCTCCTCCTTGGATTCAGAACAAGAGTTAATGATACAGCCACACATGCGGAGAGCCATACATAAGCAACAACAACTGAGAGATAATTATCAAAGAAAATGAGGCCACCTGTGGTTGGGTAGGGCTGTGGTAATTAGTGAGGCTGCTATAAATAGCAGCCTGTGGGCTTGGCCATTGTGGAGGATTATCTGATCCTTGTGTTTTGTGACTGCTTTACTGACTTTGACCTTTGTGTGATTATTTTTCCCCACTTTGAAACTAAACCAGAGCAAAGTGTGTTTCACTTTGTGAAAGAAGAAGGACTGTGAATTACCTCAAAGCTGCAAGCTAAGTATCACAGAACTGATAAGGGACTTGTACAAATTACCAGTTTGGTTGGAGACGAGTGCTCTTTGCTATACCAAAAGAGGGCTTAGGTTAAGTGAATTTTCATTATAAAGAACATAGTTTTGAATTTTCAAACGTGTGTGTGTCTGAAATTTGTATCTGTGAATTTTTGGGAGGAGTCTACCAGAGAGCCCGACAGAACAACTGTGTGCATGTATCTTTGACTGCTCAGAAATTACTCTGCACACTCCTTAACACAGGGTTACACACTGGATCAATGTGTAATAAAAGTAAACAATGACAAAAACAACCCCACATCATTGAAACACATACACACAACGCGGGGGGGGGGGGGGGCTAATCACCAAAGAACCATTGTCAAAACAAGTAGAAATATATATCATCTGGTCCTGAATATTTTAGACCAGTGATGGCAAGCCTATAGAACGTGTGCCACTGGTGGCAGGCGATGGCATATATGAGGGCACGTGAGGTGTTGCCCTATGTCAGCCCAAGCTGATTTTCGGCCTTCTTTTCGGCCATTTTCGTTCTCCATTTTTTCTTTTCGGCCCATTTCTTCTGCGGCTGGCAAGGCTTTCCGAAGGTTAGGTTAGGTTAGGTTAGGTTAGGTTTATTGGATTTATATGCCGCCCCTCTCCGCAAACTCGGGGCGGCTCACAACAATAATAAAAAACAGTACAGTACACAATACCAAATCCAATGCCCACCCATCCAGTTCCAATTTAAATTAATAATCTCATAAAAAACAGTATATATAAAAAACAGGCACACAGTCAATCAATCAACAAAACAACATGGGCAAGGGGGAGGTGTTTTAGTTCCCCCATGCCTGACGGCAAAGGTGGGTCTTAAGGAGTTTATGAAAGGCAGGGAAGGCCTCTGCAGCCGATAACAGAGCTCTAGATAGATCCAGAGCTCTGTTATCAGCTACAGAGGCCTTCAGGAAAGCCTTGCAGACCGCAGAAGAAATGAGCCGAGGTACGAGAGGCCTGGTTGCATCTATCTGAAGGTACATAGTGTTGTGGGTAGCTCTGGCCCAGCTCCTGCCCCAAGGACTGTGGAGGTGGATGTGGGGGAAACATCCAAATGTCACAGGCCTGTTTTGCTGCCGACAGAGTCGGCCAGTGAATTATCATCTGAAGAAGGAAGTGTTGGTGGGATGGATGAGGGGGGCCTGGCAGACAGCCCAGGAAGAAGCCAGTCCTCATTATCTTCGATAGACTCTGATGAGGAAACAATGATAGACCCACGCATGCGTAGAGCTATGCATAGGAGAGAACAGCTTCAAAAGTATTACAGGTGATAAGGGAGTCCACCTGTGGTTAGGTGGGGTTCAAATTATTATTATTATTATTATTATTATTATTATTATTATTATTATTATTATTATTATTATTATTATTATATGGGCAGCATGCCGGCCTCGCAGTTTGGAAGATTATCTGATCGCACTTGTGGACCTTGACTTCAGGATTGTTCTCAGGACTCTGTTTGGATTTCAGGACTTTGGCCATAAATCATAGTGAGTTTTACATCTGAAGAGTAGTGGCTGTGACGAATATCACAGTTACTGGTTAATCGACTGGAGTTTTATTGTCTTTGTTATCTCACTGCATTCAAGTGTGTGTGTTTTTTACAAGAAATCCATTTGAATTTAAAAGGGGAGTTTTGCTTCTATTTTTCTTTGGATAAAGAAACTATTGTTGCATTTTCCCGTATGTGTGTGTCTGTTTTGGCTACTTTTACTTTTAATTGAAGGATTGTGTCATAAGCCGGCAGAACACATAGTAGGGCAGTTCCACTGCTTCAGTGAACATAGAACATAGAAGACTGACGGCAGAAAAAAACCTCATGGTCCATCTAGTCTGCCCTTATACTATTTCCTGTATTTTATCTTAGGATGGATATATGTTTATCCCAGGCATGTTTACTGTGGATTTACCAACCACGTCTGCTGGAAGTTCGTTCCAAGGATCTACTACTCTTTCAGTCAAATAATATTTTGTCATGTTGCCTTTGAAGCCTGTGCATATGCGTGGTGGGGGGTGCACACAGCGTCAACCCCCCCCCCCCAATCTTCTTTTCCTCAGACTAGCCAAGCCCCAAACCTGCAGTCGTTCTTCCTATGGTGTAGTGTCCACTCAAATCTCACTGAGATCTCAAAACAACGACTTTACCTTACTTGTGACAACGTGGAATCCATACTGACGCATAGCTTCGCCTTGAAGAACCATCTTTAGCTGGTTGAGAGGAAGAAGTGGGAGGACACTGCCCAGCAACCGAAAACACATGTAGCTGAAGGAAGAACAGACATTTGGGTCAGAAGGAAACATAGAAACATAGAAGACTGACGGCAGAAAAAGACCTCATGGTCCATCTAGTCTGCCCTTATACTATTTCCTGTATTTTTATCTTAGGATGGATATATGTTTATCCCAGGCATGTTTAAATTCAGTTACTGTGGATTTACCAACCACGTCTGCTGGAGGTTTGTTCCAAGGATCTACTTACTACTCTTTCAGTAAAATAATATTTTCTCATGTTGCCTTTGATCTTTCCCCCAACTAACTTCAGATTGTGTCCCCTTGTTCTTGTGTTCACTTTCCTATTAAAAACACTTCCCTCCTGAACCTTAATTAACCCTTTAACATATTTAAATGTTTCTATCATGTCCCCCCTTTTCCTTCTGTCCTCCAGACTATACAGATTGAGTTCTTTAAGTTTTTTAAGGAAATCAAATCTCAGCAACAGAAATACTAATTAATAATAATTTATTAGATTTGTATGCCGCCCCTCTCCAGGGACTCGGAGCGGCTCACAACAAGCAACACAAAATACAAATCCAATATTAAAAACAGTTTTAAAACCTTTATTAAAAAAAAACATGTGACCCCAAACAAACCATACAGCCGAGGGGTATATCAATTTCCCCATGCCTGGCGATACAGGTCGGTTTTCAGGAGTTTACGAAAGGCAAGGAGGGCGGGGACAGTCCTAATTTCCGGGGGGAGTTGATTGCAGAGGGTCGGGCCCGCCACAGAGAAGGCTGTTCCCCTGGGTCCCGCCAGGCGACATTGTTTTGTCAACAGAACCCGGAGAAGACCAACTCTGTGGAACCTAATCGGTTGCTGGGATTCGTGCGGCAGAAGGCGGCACGTGAGACAAGTAAGTAGGGCATTCTGCACTGGTTCTGAAGCAAAAGTCAGACTGAACACACTGAAGAAAACCATTGAAGGCTGCATGAGAGTTTTTTTATTATTTATTTATTTGTTTGTTTGTTTGTTTACTTACTTACTTATTTGACTGATTGATTGATTGATTGATTGATTGATATTTTTTTTATGCCACCCTTCTCCTTAGGGTGGCTCACAACATATTAACAATAGCACTTTTTAACAGAGTCAGCCTATTGCCCCCACAATCTGGGTCCTCATTTTACCCACCTCGGAAGGATGGAAGGCTGAGTCAACCTGGAGCCGGTGATGAGGTTTGAACTGCTGACCTGCAGATCTAGCAGTCAGCTTTAGTGGCCTGCAGTACTGCACTCTACCCACTGTGCCACCACGACTCATTTTAAAAAGTATTCACCAAATTCAAGAAAGTTTAATCCCAACTAAATATCTTGTCTGGATATATACAGTGAACCCTCGATCATCGCGAGGGTTCCGTTCCAGGACCCCAAGCGATGATCGATTTTTCGCGAAGTAGCGGTGCGGAAGTAAAAACACCATCTGCGCATGTGCAGATGGTGTTTTTACTTCCACCGCCGCCCGCAGCGCGTTGCTGGGGAGCGCGCGCGCGTTGCTGGGGCCGCTCCCCAGCTGGGGAGCGGATCTGGGGTTTCCCCAAGCGCGCGCGAGTTGCTGGGGCCGCTTCCCAGCTGGGGAGCGGATCTGGGGTTTCCCCAAGCGCGCGCGCGTTGCTGGGGCCGCTTCCCAGCTGGGGAGCGGATCTGGGGTTTCCCCAAGCGCGCGCGCGTTGCTGGGGCTGCTCCCCAGCTGGGGAGCGGATCTGGGGTTTCCCCAAGCGCGCGCGCGTTGCTGGGGCTGCTCCCCAGCTGGGGAGCGGATCTGGGGTTTCCCCAAGCGCGCGCGCATTGCCGGCTCCGCTTCCCAGCTGGGGAGCGGATCTGGGGTTTCCCCAAGCGCGCGCGCGTTGCCGGCTCCGCTTCCCAGCTGGGAAGCAAAGCTAGGCTGCCCCAAGCTCGCGCGCGCCGCCCGCCCGCCCACGCTGTTGCCGGCTCCGCTTCCCAGCTGGGAAGCGGAGCTAGGCTGCCCCAAGCTCGCGCGCGCCACCCGCCCGCCCACGCTGTTGCCGGCTCTGCTTCCCAGCTGGGAAGCGGAGCTAGGCTGCCCCAAGCTCGCGCTCCAGCCCACCGCCGCTGGGGTCTTACCGGGGCAAGAGGGGGAAGACCCAGGGAAGCCTTTGCCCGGCGGGGAAACTCCACCATCTACGCATGCGTGGAAGGGCACGCATGCGCAGATGGTGGAGTTTACTTCCGGGTTGAAAACTAGCGAAATAGCCCTTTCGCGATCCTTGAGGACGCGAAACTCGAGGGTTCACTGTATATGCCGAGTAATGCAGGAGGGCTAGATAAGATACCAGAATATAATGTGGCAATTAATGAACCAGATACATGAAGAAGACACCTTTGTAGGAAACAATGGTTTTACTCTTCAGTGCAAAAATTTCAGGGCTAAAAGGTCATTTCAAATTCTTTCAACATACCTGCAGGGTCCGACATTTTCCTTAAGTAGCCCATTTTCTACGGCTTCTTTCCAGAACAGTTCAAAAGTTCCCTCTCTCAATGCCACTTTCATCAGGTCCAATCCTACAGCTGGGAGACCTTTGTCCTTCCTCTCTGATTTGGCTGCCATTTTCAAAACTTCCACAATTCTAATGAGAAAAAACCCAACATTATTCTTTTTTGGTGTTGGCATTGTTCCAAAGAGATTTATCATCTAGCTTGACCATCTGTATGAATATGATTGTGTAGGAATGGTATGGACGCATGCTGTTGAGTTGTCCCAAAATGAGTTTTAGTTAGGGTTTTGGTAATTAGATTGGGTTTTTTTCTTGACTTCTTTTTATTGTTGTTGTAATTTTATATTGTAATTTTATATTGTTGTAAGCTGCCCTGAGTCCTTCGGGATTAAGCGGCTTAGAAGTCAAATTAAATAAATGAATAAATGAATAAACGAATGAATGGATGGATGGATGGATGGATGGATGGATGGATGGATGGAAGGAAGGAAGGAAGGAAGGAAGGAAGGATGGATGGATGGATGGATGAATAAATAAACCTGCAGAAGACAACCAGGCTGAGGGTTCAAACACATCATCATTCATGAGTCTCTTTGTGCCCGCGAGAGATCTAAGTCCAGCTCACCTTGAATTCCTTCTATCCAAATGTGGGATTCTCATAATCTCCCTACCGGTTCGCCCAGCACAGACACACTCACTTTCATTATGTGCATGCCTTCCATGCATGCATGCAGCCTTCCATGCATGTGCTTTGCTTGCGCGCATGGCTTGCATGCATGTGTGTGCCTTGATAATGTGGCTAAATAGGATGGCATAGGGGGGGGGCGGGTGCCACAGGTCGCTATTACCGGTTCACCCAAACCTCTGCTTCTAGAAATATAGAAGATTGACGGCAGAAAAAGACCTCATGGTCCATCTAGTCTGCCCTTATATGATTTCCTGTATTTTATCTTAGGATGGATATATGTTTATCCCAGGCATGTTTAAATTCAGTTACTGTGGATTTACCAACCACTTCTGCTGGAAGTTTGTTCCAAGCATCTACTACACTTTCAGTAAAATAATATTTGCTCACGTTGCTTCTGATCTTTCCCCCAACTAACTTCAAATTGTGTCCCTTTGTTCTTGTGTTCATTTTCCTATTAAAATGAAATGAAATTTCCTATTCTACCTTTATCTCCCGCCGATTTCCTTGGGCCGTTAGGTACTGATTCTTGTAGAGAGCTTAAGCTCGCAATAAAACTTTTATCCTCATTTGACCTGCCTGGATCTCCTGGTTTCCCTGGTGCTTGAAATTAAACTGAACTACTAACAGCCAAGAGAAATTAGCAGGAATTAAGAATAGAAGGAATTCAAGAGGGACTGGACTTAGATCAGTTGTGGGCATAGAGGGACTCATCACTGATGACGCATTTGAGCCCTCCCTCGGTTCAGCTGGGTCATCTCTTACACCACAGGTCATTAACCTGTGGCCCATGGACCATTGGTGGTGTGCAAGAAAATTTTGGTGGTCCATGAAGAAACCTTGGCCATGGGCCAGATATGACCGAGAGCAATTAATCCAGTCCAGAAAGAAGAAAGAAGAAAGGAGAGGAGAGGAGAGGAGAGGAGAGGAAAGTTACTTTAATGTATACCTGCATACCTTTCTTTGCCCTACAACCACACTTGGGACTGGAATTTTGATTGCTAAGAGATATGGCCATTAAGCGAATCATGTGACAACCCAATGTATGAGGGTTTTTTAAAAAAACGTTTGTTAAGTGAATCACACAGTCAAGTGGATCACATACAGTAGAACCCCGACTTACGAGACTAATTGGTTCCGGAAGGAGGCTCGTAAGTCAGAACGCTCGTATGACGAAACATTGTTTCCCATAGGAAACAATGTAAAGTCAATTAATCCGTGCAACAACACAAAAAACCGCTGCCGCCGAACGCGGAAGTTAGCGTTCAGAGACAGCTGCGAAGCGGCGCGCGTGTTTTAAAACGTGGCAGCCGGCCTGGGGGGCTCGGGGGCTTCCCCCCGAGCCCCCCAGGCCGGCTGTGACGTTTTAAAACACGCGCGCCGCTTTGCAGCTGTCTCCTGAAGCCGGAATGCTAACTTCCGCGTTCGGCTTCAGAAGACAGCTGCAAAGCGGCGCGCGTGTTTTAAAACGTGGCAGCCGGCCTGGGGGGCCGGCTTCCCCCCGAGCCCCCCAGGCCGGCTGTGACGTTTTAAAACACGCGGGATACGAGCGCCAAGGAGCTGTCTCCTGAAGCCGAACGCGGAAGTTAGCTTTTGGCTTCAGGAGACAGCTCCTTGGCGCTCGTATCCTGAATGTGAGCTCGGGAGGCGAACAAAAATGTCGCTCCCCTCCCAGCTCTTATCTCAAGTAGCTCGTAAGTAGAGCTGCTCGTATGTCGAGGTTCCACTGTAGTTGCTAAGCCAATCTGTCTTCCCCTGTTGATTTTGCTTGCCAGAAATCAGCTGGGAAGGCCGTAAATCATAATCATAGGGCTACAGGATTCTGCAACTGGTCATAAAAGTGAGTCAGCTGCCAAGCACTCAAGCTGCAATATGTGACCATGATGGATTTAGTTTAGTTTAGTTTAGTTTAGTTTAGTTTACTTTTGATTTTATTTTATTTTATTTTATTTTATGCTGCCCAATCTTGTGGAACTCGGGGCTGTAAGCAATAACAATGGATAAGTCATAGTTCACTTTTTTTCCACGCTTTTCCATGTAATTTTAAACTATTGCTAAACGAATGGTAGTTGAGGATTACTGTTGAGTCTATTTCTAGTTGAATAGTTATTTTATTTTAATAGTCATTAATAATGAAGATAGGAATCTGCCATATATGTGGAGTGTGATAGAGCAGAGGTCTTCAAATTTGGCAACTTTAAGACTTGCGGACTTCAACTCCCAGAATTCTTTGGAGAATTCTGGGAGTTAAAGTCCGCAAGTCTTAAAGTTGCCAAGTTTGGGGACCGCTGAGATAGAGGTTTCCCCTGGATACTTCATTAGTTTTACTGACCTTGGGATGTTTTGTGCTGTCACAACAGCAGTTGTGCCCAAGAGAGCCTTCAGCTTTTCTGGTCCAAAAACTTTGGGGAATTTTTGGATGCCCACCAACAGGAGGTACAACTGACCAGGAGTGCTGAAAGCTGCCGTAAGTTCATCCTCCAAGATATTGTAAAGCACCTTTTGAAATACAGTCTCTGGGATCTGGAAACAACAATGCCCCAGGGGGAAAATGTGAACAACAACAATATGATATGAACAATACATATCAGCAGACTTTTTATCTATGTACGGTTATATTTTGCTTTAACATCAATGATGTTTACGCAGTAGAAATTAGCTACTTCACTAGTCAGCAGTCAGTAATGAGGCAGGGGTAGGTTTACAGCTCTAATGAAAAGAAGGAGTAGGGGAGACATGATAGCAGCCTTCCATCAGTTTAAATCACACATAGTTTTGTAATCTGGAAGAAAAGATTAAAACTGCAACAAGGGAATCATATATTCTTACAATAATGATCAAGAGTCTGAACCTTGTTCTTCTTAGGTCTATTTTCTTATTGATGTCATAGCAGTTACAGAATTATTTGCCCTTATTTCTCAACACTGTAAATAGAAGCAGCAATGATGAGATTTTTTTGCCTCTTCTTCCAAACTATTTTCACCTTACAAACCCAAGCCACTGCCACTGGGATGCCCCGCCTCCAGACTTCTGTTGCCAGCGAAGCGCCCGTTTTTGCACTGCTGGGATTCCCCTGAGGCTCCCCTTCATGGGAAACACCACCTCCGGACTTCCGTGTTTTTGTGATGCTGCAGGGAATCCCAGCAGAGCAAAAACAGGTGCTTCGCTGGCAATGGAGGTCCGTAGGTTGGGTTTCCCAGCAAGGGGAGCCTCAGCGAAATTGCAGCATCGTAAAAACACAGAAGTCCTCGAAACCCCACCTCCGGACTTCCATGTTTTTGTGATGCTGCGATTTCACTGAGACTCCCCTCGCTGGGAAACCCCACCTCCAGACTTCCGTTGCCAGCGAAGCACCTGTTTTTTCACTGCTGGGATTCCCCTGCAGCATCGCAAAGACACGGAAGTCCGGAGCTGGTGTTTCCCATGGAGGGGAGCCTCAGGGGAATCCCAGCTGTGCAAAAACGGGCGATTCGCTGGCAACAGAAGTCCGGAGGCGGGGCATCCCAGTAGCGGCGGCTTGGGTTTGTAAGGTGAAAATAGTTTGGAAGAAGAGGCAAAAAAATCTTAAACCCCGGGTTTGTATCTCGAAAGGTTTGTATGACGAGGGGTTTGTAAGACGAGGTATCACTGTAGTAGGGCGGTCACCACTGGGGGGGCATCGACCAATGCCGGGGGGGGGGATTAACCGCAGGAATGTGCTTTTTTTTTCTTGCAGGGAGTACAGGTTTTTTGTACCAAACGATAGCAAACAGCAGAGAGCAGGAGATATGATGTGCAGATAATAAACCCTTAAGAGACACCATGGAAAAATATTTAACAGGGATGAAAAGAAAGGAGGAGAGAGATGGAGATAATTAGACAAACGTAAGTCTCCCGAATGCTAAGAGGAGGAAATATGCTGAAGCGCACGTAGCGCTTGGCCTCACTGTGGGAGACGAGGAAAGACCGGTCATTCTCTAACTTCTTACCTTAAAGCAAATGTTTTACAAAAGCTAATAACATGGTCCCCATTTTTGCAATTATCCTCAGTCTTTCTTACCTCAGAAACAATATCGACTAATGTCTTCCTTGGGAGGTCCTTTAGATGGCCATAGTGCTCAGAAAGGCTCTGTAGAAGCTGGACACACCCAAGGAGAGCCTTGGAATCCTAGGGAGATAAAAACAAAAAAACAGGCTTTATAGTGTATTTTGTTGAATCCAGCCAACCCCAATTTGTTTAGCAAATCATGCCCATGTTATGCGGGGGAATTCAGTGGAGAAAGCAATTATGTTTGGAAAAGTTAGCGGTGAAAAGGAAACCAGGCATCAAAGAACAAGGTGTCAGAGTTCCAAGTAACATACCCACAATAAACAACACAGGTATATTCCTTAAAAAATACGTTTATTGAGTATGTCATATTGGCACAGGCTGGTGAAAACCGACCCGAATTTTTCCTACTGTTTTCGCCTAATTAAAGGTTTTTCACTTGCTCAAAGCAATCAAGTCACATAATCCAATCAGGACATTGTCCAGTTGCTAGGTGACTCCAGTCCCCTCCTTCTGAGTACGTGCAGAAATATCCTTGGTTCCCAAGAGAAAAGTATTTTGTTTTGACTACAACACCTCAACTACCTCCAATCGCCCCTCCCTATCCCTCTCCTTCGGTGTGTCAGCACTGAAATCTCAAAAGGGCCTCAGTCAGGCCAGCTTCAGGGTTGATACACGTTGGCTGGACACCATCAAATCTGATACCAGTTAGAGCACAGAAAAACTTAGAAGAAGCAGTGCAAGAACAGAAGATATAGGAGATATAGGAGAGCAATAGGACAGGGGACGGAAGGCACCCGAGTGCACTTGTACTCGCCCCTTACTGACCTCTTAGGAATCTGGATAGGTCAACCATAGATAATCTAAGGGTAAAGTGTTGGGGGTTTGGGGATGACACTATGGAGTCCGGTAATGAGTTCCACGCTTCGACAACTCGGTTACTGAAGTTATATTTTTTACAGTCAAGTTTGGAGCGGTTAATATGAAGTTTAAATCTGTTGTGTGCTCTTGTGTTGTTGCTGTTGAAGCTGAAGTAGTCGCCGACAGGCAGGACGTTGCAGCATATGATCTTGTGGGCAATAGTTAGATCTTGTTTAAGGCGTCTTAGTTCTAAACTTTCTAGGCCCAGGATTGAAAGTCTAGTCTCATAGGGTATTCTATTTCGAGTGGAGGAGAAAAGGGCTCTTCTGGTGAAGAGACCTGAGATAACTCTGTAATCTTACCTTTGGCAGGCGTCTGGATTGAAAGAGAGCTAGTACTCCAAAGAAGTTTCCAAACAGAGCGTTCCTGAAAAGTTTCTGAAATGACAGAAAGCCAGCACACCAGGAATGTTGGTTACAAACATAGGGTGATGAATTGGGGAAATCATCTGACATTTTAACCCAGGTTAAGTCACAAATGCTTGGGAGCATTTGACTTTAAGAAAATGTCTATCTTAAAATGCTCAAATGCTTTAGCTGATGTTTCTCCAAGACTCTCAAATCTACTTCTGATAAAAAATAAATATTTTGGCTGCAAAATGGGGTGTTAAAGTTCCTTGTAGCAAAGGCTGCTATAACTGTTGGCTAAAGGCCTTAAGAAACCAGTTTGTTCCTTATTTTACACTTGAAACGCACAATACTTATGCAGGTATCTACCGCTGCAACAAAAATGAACAGCAAGATTTGACAGCCACACCTTAAAGGGAAATATTTCTTCACCGAAAGGGTCGTTGGTTTATGGAATTCACTTCCAGAAGAGGTCATGACAGCTGTCAGCCTGGATAGCTTCAAGGCAGGATTAGACAGATTCATGGATGCAAAGCATATAGATGGTTATTGAAATGGATGTCCAAGTGCTGCCTCTATGTTGGTTGAGGCAGGCAGGATTCCCTTGAGTACCATTTGTTGGGGGTCAGGGGAAAGGGAGGGTCTTGCCTTCTCTTTCTGCTCAAGATCTCCGTTGACAATTGGTGGACCACTGTGTGACACAGAATGCTGGACTCGATGGGCTTTGGCCTGATTTAGCATGGCTCTTCTTATGTTCTTAAACAAAGCAATCTTTTTTCCTGGACTTCACAGATGACACCTAATCTCCAAAAATGCTGCATTTGGTTTAAGATGTTATGGAGAGGTGTTATTTCTACTACTTTTTGTGCATTGAATAAAGCAATACTTTTCAAGAGTAGGTTTCACTTTAAAAATTTTTGAAAAGAATGCCACAGAATTTATTATTATTATTATTTATTAGACTTGTATGCCGCCCCTCTCCAGGGACCTGGGGCGGCTCACTACAATGCAAACAATATGTATACAAATCTAATAGTTAAAACTATAAACTAAAATCCCATTAATTTAAAAAACAGTCAATTTACTCAATCACACCCACACATAACATTAATGGGGGGGGGGCATGCCTGGCAACATAGATGGGTCTTAAGGCTTTTGCTGAAGGCGAGGAGGGTGGGGGCAGTACGAATCTCTGGAGGGAGCTGATTCCAGAGGGCCGGGGCCGCCACAGAGAAGGCTCTTCCTCTAGGCCTCTAGGCCAAACAACATTGTCTGGTTGATGGGACCTAGAGAAGGCCAACTCTGTGGGACCTGATCGGTCGCTGGGATTTATGCGGCAGAAGGCGGTCCCATAAGTAATCTGGTCCGATGCCATGTAGGGCTTTATAGGTCATCATCAACACTTTGAATTGTGTCCAGAAACCAAGCGGCAGCCAATGCAGGCCGCGGAGTGTTGGAGAAACATGGGTGTATCTGGGAAGACCCATGACTGCTCGCACGGCCGCAAATTTGCAGCAAAGGGAGACAAATTTTGGCAAGCCACACTGCACAGCGATATAATTACAGAAACAGAAGACCATAAACAATGTTCTGTTGCACTGGATCCTAAACCCGTGTTCTCAAGCATTTACTCTCTCAGTGACCAACCAACTTCACAAGGAAGCCAGCTAGTCTCTCGGCAGATGGCCATTACAGAAAGAACAATTTCCCTCAAAGCTAAGAGCCACTGATCTCTACAACCTCCATGAATCGGTACAACATAGAAACATAGAAGACTGACGGCAGAAAAAGACCTCATGGTCCATCTAGTCTGCCCTTATACTATTTTCTGTATTTTATCTTAGGATGGATATATGTTTATCCCAGGCATGTTTAAATTCAGTTACTGTGGATTTACCAACCACGTCTGCTGGAAGTTTGTTCCAAGGATCTACTACTCTTTCAGTAAAACAACCCTTCAACTAGTGATTATGCTGTGGCCAATAAGGAAATTTAGGTCTTCCTAGATTAGATAATTGATTTCCCACGTTTTGAGAGTAGGAATTCCTAAAAAAAACCCTTTTTTTCAAATCTTCTACAAATTTGGGCCTTCCCTCAAACTAACTGTCATGGCAGAGGTGGGTTAAGTAGAATGACCACAGCCTCTGAATCTGTTTGTGCATAGCAATGGCATTTAGACTTATATACCGCTTAACAGTGCTTTTACAGCCCTCTCTAAGTGGTTTACAGAATCAGCTATTGCCTGAGGGTGCTGCAAAGTCCCTGAGGGGAACGATGTCTTCAGAGGGACTTAGAGCAACCCCAGCCATGGGGGGTCACTCACGAATGCCAATCCTAGAAAGAAGACTTGGACACATCTCTCTCTGGGTGAAATGACACAGTATTGACCTGTGCACCTCCTTTTATTGGGGGAATATGCAAATGGGAATGATTACACATACATGTCAAGTGATATACAAACATCCAATAACGTAACTCTAAGATATGACACAACTTCCGAGTCCTTCCTATCTCCATATGGCACGTAACCAGTTTTCCACTGAACAAATGTCTCTCATGGCCAATTTCCTGGGACCTTTTGTTGTTAACACAGCTATCTCCTGTTTACCACAAAGCAAGGTCTTTTATCACAGTCTTCGTCCTGTTTATCCCAGGCAATGTAAATTGCATCCTTTGATCACACAGTTCTTTTCTTGCTGACACATTCTTGTTATCCGAGGAGAGTTGCTTGAACCGTTTTATGGCCAGTCACTTCCTTAAGCAGATTTCACCAGAAATGCAGACTCACTATGTGACCTACGTGCAGTCCTGTCCTGGCTAATGGAATCGGAGTGTATAAGGCATTTATTGTTAGAAGTCCAGATATAGTGTAATCCTATCCTAACATGCTATGGCAGCTACAATTGCCGCCAACAATCTGGGTCCTCATTTTACCCACCTTGGAAAGATAGGTGGCTGACTCAACCTTGAGCCGGGAGTGAGATCTGAATTGCTGAACTACAGCTACATGAATTGCCCAATCTGAAGTACCACGTAAGGCCATTTTAAAAATTGATTATTATTATCTTTTTAACTTTCAGTAAGCCCCCCCTGACATTTTGGTGAGTGGACATTCTTAAAAACTGAAATTATAAACAAATCAACAGTCTCACCTTCTTCACTCTACCGAGATCATATTTTTCCTTAATCTGTTGCAGAACTGCCAAGAGATTCAGCTCCTCAAAAACTTGCAATACCTAGGAAAGAAAACATTCAGAATAAATTGGGGGAAAGATCAAAAGCAACATGAGAAAATATTATTTGACTGAAAGAGTAGTAGATGCTTGGAACAAACTTCCAGCAGACGTGGTAGATAAATCCACAGTAACTGAATTTAAACATGCCTGGGATAAACATATATCCATCCTAAGATAAAATACACGAAATAGTATAAGGGCAGACTAGATCGACCATGAGGTCTTTTTCTGCCGTCAGACTTCTAGGTTTCTAAATTATAGAACATTCAGAATAAATTACAGGGCCACTCTTGAAAAAGCAAGGTATTTTTTGATTCCTACTCTTCACCTGTGTGCCAAACCTGTGATTACATTTACAGTTCCCACCTTTTTGGTAAAAAACATTTCTTTTCTTCTAAAACAGTGGTTCTCAGCTTTTCTAATGCTGCGACCGCTTAATACAGTCCCTCATGTTGTGATGACCCCCAACCATAAGTCTAGCGCCAATTCTCCCAATAGAGCTTTAAGCTGATTGGCAAGAAGGTCAGAGGGACACCCCCACTGTAAACGCCTGATTGGTCGGATTGTAAAAATATGTTCCAAGGCGCCAGAATAGAAGCTTTAGTTCCTAACACTATGGGAAATTTGTCTTTCTCGTGGTTTTAGGTGATCCCTGTAAAATGGTCATTCAACCCCCAAAGGGGTCCCAACTCCCTGTTTGAGAACCACTGTTCTAAAAGTTCTGTCTGAGCTCGTATATCACTAAGATTACGGCAAGCCTCCAGTTTGGTAATTTGTTGGCTGGATGAGGAAGTCATGTTTCACTTAAATTGTCTCTGAAAGGCAGAAATGACAACTGTTGTGAAGAATAAAGAATTAACCTTGGTAGAACCAGAGAATAAGAGATCTTCCCAAGCATTCATAATGATAGCTCCTCACAAGGGAACTGTAAAACAGCAATGTCCCTTAGTTGTAAGCACCAGAAGTCAAGGGAGATAAATAAGGAATATGCCAGCTAAACTCAATTTCTAATCAAATTCAGAAAAGTTCAATTGAACTACCTTATATGGCTATTAGAAACCTTCAAAAGAAACAGCTTAATTTGAAAGCTGGTGAGTTTTATCTTCTTTGGATTTAAGGAATTTTAAACAGATGTTCAAGAGTTTAACGCACGAATCCCAGCGGCCGATAAGGCCCCACAGAGTTGGCCTTCTCCGGGTCCCGTTGACCAAACAATGTCGTTTGGCGGGCCCCAGGGGAACAGCCTTCTCTGTAGCGGCCCCGGCCCTCTGGAACCAACTCCCCCCAGAGATTAGAACGGCCCCCACCCTCCTTGTCTTTCACAAATTACTTAAGACCCACCTTTGTCGCCAGGCATGGGGGAGTTAAGTTATCCTTTCCCCCTAGGCTATTACAAGTTATGCATGGTATGTTTGTGTTTATGTTTGGTTTTTTATAATAAGGGTTTTTTAGTTGTTTTTATTAATTGGATTGTTCATGTTGTTTTACCACTGTTGTTAGCGGCCCCGAGTCTGCGGAGAGGGGCGGCATACAAATCCAATAAATAATAATAATAATAATAATAATAATAATAATAATAATAATAATAACAACAACAACAACAACTTAGAATTGACAAAAAGGGGGGAAAAGATTTTTAGAAAGTTTTAAATGGCCTGGGAAACCTGAGAGATTTGGAATATTGATTATTTGTGCTGTAGGATATAAAAAAGCAAATATATAATTAAATAATATGCCTGTAGGAGATGACTGAAATGGAACTACAGTGATCCCTCGATTTTCGCGATCTCGTTCTTCGTGAAACGCTATATCACGATTTTTCCCACCCGATGACGTCACTCTCTTCCTTCCTTTCTCATCTTTCTTTCTCTCTCTCTTTCTCTATCTTGCTTCTTCCTCTCTCACACTCTCTTCCTCCCTCTCTCATCTCTTTCTTTCCTTCTCTCTCTTTCTCTATCTCTCCCCCTCTTGCTGGCGGGCGGCGGGCGGGCGGCGGGCGGGCAAGCGGGGGCATCAGCGAGGAAGACCCAGGGAAGGTTCCTTCGGCCGCCCAGCAGCTGATCTGCTCGGCAGCGCAGCGAGGAGCCGAATCGGGGTTTCCCCTTTGCGTGGGCGGCGGGGAAACCCCGATCTTCGTCTGCTCGCTGCTGCTGCGCTGCCGAGCAGATCAGCTGCTGGGTGGCCGCAGCAGCAGCGAGCAGACGAAGATCGGGGTTTCCCCGCCGCCCACGCAAAGGGGAAACCCCGATTCGGCTCCTCGCTGCGCTGCCGAGCAGATCAGCTGCTGGGCGGCCGAAGGAACCTTCCCTGGGTCTTCCCCGCCACCCACGCAAACTCCACCATCTGCGCAAGCGCAGCCATGAAAAAAGGGCGCGCATGCGCAGATGTTGTTTTTACTTCCGCAACCCTACATCGCGAAAAATCGATTATCGCGAGGGGTCTTGGAATGGAACCCTCGCGATAATCGAGGGATCACTGTAAACCCATATTAGGAACTGAGGCTTGATGAAGTTTGCAAATGAACACTAGAGGGAACTAAAGGACCAGGCAAAAAAAACTTGGCTAAGCTAGTTATAATTTTTTAGTTGTCTCAAATAATCCTTCAAAAATGGACTAAGGTATTAATAACCTATATCTCAAAAATGATACAAAATTCAAGAAACATTTCATGAGAATTTTTTAAATAAAAAATAGATATCATAGAATTTAAGGTACAGAAGGCAACAAAACTTACTTTATCAAAATGGAAATACAAACAATAACATCAAGACAATTATACGGACATGGAATAGCTATGCCAAGAAATCCTGGATGATACCTTTCTATGGATTTTACAAAAGAGACTGGTGAAAACTTTGAAGCCTTTTTTTGAATGTCAATGGTCGATGAAAGATCTAATCTTACAACGCCATTGAAATTATTTAAAGAATAAAAGGAAGGTATATAAAGTTGGACTATTTGATCAGAGATAAACAATATGTTTTGTGTTCTGGTAAATCATAATGGATGTTTTCCTGAAATAGGACTGAAAAGCGGATGACTCTCGGACTACGTATGGATAAAAGTGACATTTGGGAAATAAGAGGGATTGTAATTTTAAAAGAGGGTAAAAAGTTACTGCAGTAACTTATGCTTGATGTCATAAAGGCTGGAAGCTTTTTCTTTATTATTCTTTTTGTTTATTTTTTTGTTTTTATTTCCTTTGCACCTTCGGAGAGTTTCTTTGACTTTTCTTTTTCCTTCCAGTTTAATTTATATTAGCTTTTACTATGTTTACCAAAAATGTCAATAAAACTAAATATAATTCCCCCCCCCTCTCTCTCTCTGTGAGTGTGTGTGTGTGTGTTTCACCGAGGAACACCAACCTGTGCCAATGCCAAACTGAATCCAGGACGGGCCGTTTCTCGAGTTGCTCCCAATCCATCAATCAAACGCTTCAATGTATACTTTAAAAACTCATCATCCTAAAAGAAATCGGAAAGACATTCAAAGGAAATAAATTGGCAAGGAAATTGGGTTTACCAACCATACTACGTCATTACAGCTTCTTGGCTTTTAATATGCTACAACTCATCCAATTCAATTTTATTCAATTAATCAAGCAACCCACATAGTAGGGAGATTTATGTGCAAGATTAAAAAGATTCTATTTTAATACTAAAAGCAAGTTTCACAAATGCTGCATTGCAGTGACTTAATCTTCGACCATTTCTCCCCGGTAACGTTTGCAAAATATGGGTAGAAATGAAAGATCCTGGGGAAGAATTAAATTAAGATTTTTTAAATCAATCATAATAGAATAGAATAGAATTCTATTCTAATCTATTCTATTCTAATTCTTTTCAATACAATAGTGTTGGAAACCGAGTCTACAGAGAGTCGGGGCCGCCACAGAGAAGGCTCTCCCCCTGGGTCCCGCCAGACAGCATTGTTTAGTTTGGTGTTTTTCAACCAGTGTGCCGTGAAACATGGTCTGGTGTGCCACGAAGAAGGAAGCTCAGGTTCCAGTCTCGCAACTTTTTGCTGAGAGAGCGAGAGAGAGAGAGAGAAAAAGAAAGCAAGAGAGAGAGAGAAAGACAGAGAAAGAAAGCAAGAGAGAAAGAGAGAGAAAAAGAGAGTGAGAGAAAGCAAGAGAGAGAAAGAAAAGAGAAACAGAGAAAGCAAGAGTGATAGAGAGAGAAAGCAAGAGAGAGAGAAAGCAAGAGAGAGAGAGAGAAAAGGAGAGGAAGGGAGAGAGAAATGAGCAAAAAGGGGAGGAAAAAAGAGAAATGAGAAAATGATTGAGACAGAGAATGAGAGGAAAGAGAGAGAAACAAAAGAGAGAGAAGTGACTCTTAATTTAAAGCATATGATAAAAAGCACCCAAAGAATAAGAGAGAACCCCCCCCCAACCCTCACCTGTTTTTGGAAATGGTTCAAGAGTGTGTATACACACACAAGGGTGGGGAGGAGACGGATGGAAAAGGAGAGGAGAGTGTCTTAGGGTGTCATTTTGGTTGGTGGTGTGCCCCAGGATTTTAAAATGTAAAAAGTGTGCCGCGGCTCAAAAAAGGTTGAAAATCACTGGTTTAGTCGACGGGACCCGGAGAAGACCAACTCTGTGGGACCTAACCGGTTGCTGGCATTCATGCGGCAGAAGGCGGTCTCATAGATAACCTGGTCCGGTGCCATGAAGGGCTTTATAGGTCATAACCAACACTTTGAATTGTGACCAAAAACTGATCGGCAACCAATGCAGACTACGGAGTGTTGGTGTAACATGGGCGTATTTGGGAAAGCCCATGATTGCTCTTGCAGCTGCATTCTGCACGACCTGAAGTTTCCGAACACTTTTCAAAGGTAGCCCCATGCAGAGAGCATTACAGTAGTCG
This sequence comes from Erythrolamprus reginae, assembly GCF_031021105.1. Classification (NCBI taxonomy): domain Eukaryota; kingdom Metazoa; phylum Chordata; class Lepidosauria; order Squamata; family Dipsadidae; genus Erythrolamprus; species Erythrolamprus reginae. Next base: position 405,799,150 of record NC_091950.1, read on the forward strand.
AGCCTCGAGGTGATGAGGGCCTTTTGTAACCTTTTGCAATCTTTTGACAAGTAAAAGCAATGGGGGAAATGACAGTCACTTCACAATGTTACTAACTAAAGAACTGCAGGGATTCACTTAACAACTATGGTTTTTAAAAAACAGGGCAAAACTCAGTTCGCAACAGAAATTTTGGGCTCAATTGTGATCACTAAGTTGAGGACTACCCGTACCACAATCTGTTTTAAATCTTCCTGATCACTTGAACTGTCTGAACTGAAAGAAATTTTTAAATCCTTTTTTTTCCAGATATTGCTATCAGGGGGGAAAAAGTTTTTTAAAATTTTGTTTATACTGAGCAGTTTACCTGATTCGATGACTGATATAAGGATGCCCTAAAAATGACAATACTCCTTATATTTTTTTAAACCACTAGTGAGCATGTATCCTAAAAGAATTTGAAAAAGAAGCTTTTTGGGAGGGTGATCTTTCCCACTAGACTCATGACAACCATGTAAAAGGAGAAATTCCATATAGTTGCTTCAAATGAGTGGCAAATAAATATAATAGCCTGCCAGACGTACCAGATTAAGAGGGTGGGGTGGGGTATCCAAGTATTAATCTGCTCTACACCAGGAGAGTTCCCTGGATTGGTTTATATCAGCCACCCTTAACCCTAGAGCTAACATGGAGCAATGGTGAGGGTGCTGGACTAGGAGTAGAGAAAGCCAGTTTGTACTCATCCTTGACCACTATAGTTCCCAAGGTGGCTTGGGGCCAACTGCATTCTCTTGGAATTGTCGGAAATGGTGCAGGAGGGTTGGACTAGATGACCTACAAGTTCCCTTCCAACTCTGTTACTCTGTATTCTCTCAGCCCATCTACCTCACAGGGTTGCTGTTGTGGGGACAAATAGAAGAGAGTACATGTGTGAGCAAGATGTATGAACTAGTATAGTGGCTGAGGGTAAGAATAGGATAAATAGTGTATGTCAACCGTGGCAACTTTAAAGTATTTGGACTTCAACTCCCAGAACTCCCCAGCCAGTTAGAAGCTGAAATCCAAATATCCTAAAGTTGACAAACCACTGCCTCAGGGATAAATCCAGAATAGGATTATGATTGGGATTGGGATTGGAATAGAATAGAATAGAATAGAACAGAACAGAATCAAATCCTTTATTGGCCCAGTGTGATTGGACACACAAAGAATTTGTCTTTGGTGCTCTCAGTGCAAATAAGATACACTTGTCAAGAATCATGAGATACAACACTTAATGATTGCCATAGGGGTCAAATAACCAATCAGGAAACAATCAATATTAATTTAAAAACTTAAGAATACAAGCAACAAGTTACAGTCATAAGTGGGAGGAGATGGGTGATAGGAATGTTGAGAAAAAACCAGTAGAAATAGTAGTGCAGACTTAGTAAATAGTTTTACAGTGTTGAGGGAATTATTTGTTTAGCAGAGTGATGGTGTTGGGGGGAAACTATTTTTGTGTCTAGTTGTCTTGGTGTGCAGTGCTCTGTAGCGACCTTTTGAGGGTAAGAGTTTAATTTAATTTGTCAAGTACATATTGGAAGCACACAAAGAAATAACACTACAGGTATATACTGTACATGATATTGGTGCTAATATCTGGAGGTTTTTTAAGACAGGACATTTGTCTGAAATGATATAAGAACAAGGGGGTTAGGCTAGACCAGGGATAGGCAAAGTTGGCTCTTCTAATACTTATGGACTTCAACTCCCAGAATTCCTGAGGCAATCATGCTAGCGCAGGAATTCTGGGAGTTGAAGTCCATATGTCATAGAAGAGCCAACTTTGCCTACCCCTGGACTAGTTGACCGCCAAGGTCCCTTTTCAACCCTGATAATTCCGCTATTTATGCTCTCTGCAACAGCCCGCACTTTCCCCCGGGGAACAACGCCCATCTATGCCTTACTTTCTTGTTTTCCTGCAAGTAGTTCAGCAGCCCCTCCGTGGCCTTCAAACGGATCGCCTGATCGGGCTTGGCGATGTCCCAGAAATAATCCAGAAACTGCCGACTCTGCCCCAGGAGCCTGGCCGGCTGCGAAATGGAAGCCGAAGCCGCCCGCCCGCTCTTCGGGCTGCCATCGCCAGCCATGCTGGTTTCTGCGAAGGCTGCGGCACGTGGAAAAGCCCCCGTGATGCACCGGAGGAAGCACGTGGAAACCTCCCCTTCCGGGTTCAAGGAGGGGGGGGGGGAACGTGCTGCATCCCGCTTCCTTTCCCACGTACCTAGTAGACATCCTCGCTCGGAGATATTGGCCTCAAGGGAGCCTGATCTTTGGCCTCCGTGTCACCCTTTCCCGAGCCGTAATTCTCGAAATCCTGGGAACTCCAACTCCTATGGTCCTCAGCCGGTGGTGATTGGAGAAACGGACCTTCAGCGGTGGTTTTAGCCCAGGGTTTTTAAAGTTGTGTGGACTTCCAATTCCCAGAATTGATTGGTTGGTTGGTTGGTTGGTTGGTTGGTTGGTTGGTTGGTTGGTTGGTTGGTTGGTTGGTTGGTTGGTTGGTTGGTTGGTTGGTTGGTTGGTTGGTTGGTTGGTTGGTTGGTTGGTTGGTTGGTTGATTGATTTTGTCCAATACGCAATGAGGGTTTTAGTGGGTATACACATAGTAAAATACATAATGAAGGTTATAGAGGATATACTCATAGTAAAATATATCTAAGAAAGAATAGAAGAAAAGATATAGGAATAAAACATCAATGAAAAAAATAGAAGAAGAGATATAGGAATAGAAGAATGGTATAGGAGAGCAATAGGACGGGACGGAAGGCACTCTAGTATCAAAGACACAAAACTGTTGTAAAGAAGGAAATTATATAAATTTACAATTTTTTTACATGTGTAATAAAAATTTCAATAAAAAAGAAAAGAAAACGTTTAGCTTCTCTTCCAAGAAGCATCTTCTCTACCTTGCTGATCTGAGAAATGATGGATTTGGAATAGTTTTCTGTACATTGTGTCTCACCAATTTTTTAATGGGAGAGACACTCTTCATCTGGTTTCTTTGACGAGATCTGTCCAGTATGATGAACGTCTGGCATAGCTTTCATCCTCCCGAGAACATGCAAATCCCACAAGGTAATATCTATTATTACTATGTCTTTTTATCCTAACTTTTTATATTTAATTCAAGGCAACAAACATACCCAATGCTCCTTCCTTTTTTGCCCCAACATCATTGGGTTGGACTGAGAGAGAGGGACTAGCTCTAAGTCACCCAACAAGTATTTGTGCCACCTAGAACTCACATTCACCTGGTTTTCAGACTATTTCGGCATTTATTGATACCTGGGTTTTGATAGAGGAAATCAATGAAACTGCTGAAGGAGTTTAAAGCTGTGAGTAAAATCGAAAGAAAGAAAGAATGAATCACTGCTGGTTTGGTGAGCGGTGGTAAGTTTCTGCTACCGGTTCTAAAGAAATTTCCATACTGCTTCTAAAGGTCTGAACTGGCAGCATGGCTTCAAAATGTTGTACTTCTTGATGAATGTATTTTATTCTCCTTATGTACACTGAAAGCATATACATCTAGGACAAATTCCTTGTGTGTCCAATAACACTTGGCCAATAAAGAATTCTATTTTATTCTATTCTATATAAAAAGATTCAGATTAACATATTGATTACTGAGAAGATTCTATAGAAATACTATATGATGAATACAGTCTGAAGAATGAGCGAAGACTAAAGTTTAAACCCTCAACTTTGTAACAACAAAATTCAAGGAAAATTTCAAGCAGATGTTTCACCTATATTTATTTATTTGGATTTGGATTTATTTGTTTGTTTGTTTGGATTTATATGCTACCCCCATTCCCAAAGAACTCTGGGCGGTTTACAACCAAATACACATAAAGCACAATGTAAGACGCAATATTTACAGAAATACAGTAGTAATTTTTGAAACATATGTTCTGTAGCATTTATCTGAATTTTCCCTGGATTCCTGCAAATTCTGGATTGTAATCAGAGGCTTGCCCCTAATTCTGCCTTTTTTCATAAAAAGATGAAATATTTTATGTCTCCTTCAGAGAGAGGGGTTAGGATATCTGTGTAGGTATTCGTCAACTAACAGACTTATTTTCCAATTTATTCATCTAGTTTACTTCAAAGAATCTTTAGAAAAAAGATGCAATAAAAAAAATTATGAATGGTATATAGATAACCTTTGACTTATGACCACAATTGAGCCCAGCGTTTCTGTTGCTAAGTAAGACAGTTAAGTGAGCTTTGCTCCATCTTACAATCTTTCCTGTCATAGTTGTTTAGTGAATCACCGCAGCTCTTAAGTTAGTAACACAGTTGTTAAGTGAATCTGGCTTCTTAACCATTGACCTTGTCAGATTTCAAAAGATGATAACATAGCAATAGCATTTAGACTTATATACCCCTTCACAGTGCTTTACAGCTCTCTCTAAGCAGTTTAAAGAGAGTAAACATATTTATAAATTTATTTTATTTATTTATTTTGTCCAACGCAAAATAATACACAATGAAGCAGTGTTCCCTCTAATTTTTTTTTGGGGTGGGCGGAAAAGTATAGTGCCTGAGCGGCAGTCCCTTCGGAACTGGGCGGCACAGAAATAATAAATAAACAAACAAACAAACAAATAAACAAAAAACCCACCCTGTTTTGCCTCAGAGAATTTCAAAATAAAATACTGTACTGTGTGTCTATAACAGTGAGCTCATAATAGGGCAACTCTATCAATATCAAAATGCCACTTAAATAGTTGAGCTAGTTTCAAACTAGATTTTGATTTTCTTTCTCTCTTCCTTACTCCCATTCTTTTTCTTTCTCTTTTCCTTCCTCTCTTTTTTCTGTCTGTTTCTCTCTCTTCCTCTCTTCCTCTCTCTCTCCTTCCCTCTCACTCTTTCCCTCTCGGCTTCTGGGCAGGTTTGGAAAACTCTGAGTTGATAATGATTTTTAAGTGAGCGATTGCTCACTGCTCAGCTTAGAGGGAACTATGCAATGAAGGTTATAGAGGTTATACTCGAGTAAAATATATTAGAGAAAGAATAGAAGTGAAAATTTAGGAATAGAATAGAATATATCAATCAACTGCGGGAACTGGGCATGGATAGCCTAGAGAAAAGGAAGGCCAGAGCGGACATGATAGCAGTCTACAGGTATACGAGAGGTTGCCACAGAGAGGAGGGGATCACTTTATTCTCCAGGGCACTGGAGGGCCAGACGAGGAACAATGGCTGGAAGCTGACCAAGGAGAGATTCAACCTGGAAATAAGGAAGAACTTCCTGATGGTCAAAACGATCAACCAGTGGAACAACCTACCAGCGGACGTTGTGAACTCCAATACTCTGGACATTTTAAAGAGGAAATTGGACTGCCATTTGGCTAGGATGCTATAGGGTTCCTGCTTAGGCAGGGGGTTGGACTTGATGACCCGCAGGGTCCCTTCCAACTCTAACAATAAATAAATAAAATAAATAAAAATTAGAGAATAGAAGGATATTATGAGAGTAGTATAAGAATAGAATAGAAGAATAGTAAATACGATATAGGAGATATAGGTAAGATAATAGGACGGGATGGGAGGCACGCTAGTGCACATGCACACCACTTACTGACCTCTTAGGAATCTGGATTAGGAATTTTAGGAATCCCCCAACAATCTGGATCCTCATTTTACCGGCCTTGGAAGGATGGAAGGCTGAGTCAACCTTGAGCCTGATGAGATTCGGTCTGCCAGACTACTGGCAGCTGGTGATCAGCAGAAGTACAGTACTGTAACTTGCAGTACTCTAACCACTACACCACTGCACCACTAGATCCCAGGACCCTATAATCATGATAAATATGAATTAGTTGCCATATAGGGTCTGAATTTTAATCACGTGACCATGGGGATGCTGCAACAATCATAAGTGTGAAAAAGTCAGAAGTCACTTTTTTCAATGCCATTGTAACTTTGAATGGCCCCTAGCCAAATTATCTTAAGTCTAGGACTATCATTGTGTACGCCAAAGATCATTACCTCATAAAATCATAAGGTTGGAAGGTGTCTTGGAGACCTTTTAGTTCAATTCTCAACCCCAGGCTATATTTTTTGTTTATTTATTAACTGAATTTATATACCTACCCACCTCACAAAACAATAAAAATATTAAAATATTTTTAAAGTATTAAAAAAGTCCTTATTAAAAAGAAATTCTTTTAAAAAACAAAGTATAGTGGTACTTCTACTTAAGAACACCTCTACCTAAGAACTTTTCTAGATAAGAACCGGGTGTTCAAGATTCTTTTTGCCTCTTCTTAAGAAACATTTTCTACTTAAGAACCCAAGCCCGGAAAAATTTCCCAGGAAATTTGAGAGCGGCACGAAGACCCGGCCAGCTTCCTGCCATTCCCCCTGGGTTTCTCTCTCTGACGCAGTGGGTTGTTTTTTTGTTTGTTTGTTTGTTTAGTCCAATACACAATGAGGGTTTTTGTGGGTATATATCTATATACACATAGTAAAATACATGATAAAGGTTATAGAGGAGATACTCATAGTAAAATATATCTAAGAAATAATAGAAAAGAAGGTATAGTAATAGAACATATCAATGAAAGAATAGGAGAAGAGATATAGGAATAGAAGAAAGGTATAGGAGATATAGGAGAGCAATAGGACGGGATGGAAGGCACTCTAGTATGCACTTGTACTCGCCCCTTACTGACCTCTTAGGAATCTGGATAGGTCAACCGTAGATAATCTAAGGGTAAAGTGTTGGGGATTTGGGGATGACACTATGGAGTCCGGTAATGAGTTCCACGCTTCGACAACTCGATTACTGAAGTCATATTTTTTACAGTCAAGTTTGGAGCAGTTAATATTAAGTTTAAATCTGTTGTGTGCTCTTGTGTTGTTGTGGTTGAAGCTGAAGTAGTATGGGAGGCAGCCTCGCACCGGGTGCATGGGAGGCACGTGCTCCTCACCGTCTCAGTCCCTTTTTTTTTTAAGCCTTAAAGTTTTGGATTTTTTTTTATTCCCCTCCCCTTTTTCCTTCTTCCTCCTCCTCCGCCTCCCTCCCAAATCCCAAGCTTTTATTTCTTTCCTATTGGGTTTGCACGTATTATTTGTTTTTACATTGATTCCTATGGGAAAAATTGCTTCTGCTTACAAGCTTTTCTACTTAAGAACCTGGTCACGGAATGAATTAAGTTCTGAAGTAGAGGTACCACTGTATTTTATCAAACCCCACTGAGAGAGTAAATATATCAACCACAGTAGAGCCATCTCTGAATGTCACTTGATTTCCTGGGGCCCCCCAAGCCTGCTAACATATTTAGCCTTGAGGGACTTTCAAAAGGATAGCCGGTATCCTCCAATCATCCCAAATAAATGGCTTTAATTTTTGATAACCTGAGCAATGGGCAAAAGCAGCCCCATGAGATTCTGCTGGAAACAAGACATGGAATTGGTCTGCATTAAAGGAAATCCTAACATTTGTTGGAAAATGACAATACTTCTGTGCCACAATCCTGAGAAATATTCCAATAGAAAAAGTATATATTTTAAATCCAGTTATTGTTGTCTACTTTGACTGACAGCAGGATTTCAAGGATTAAGTTCCCCCATTCTTCTAAACTTTATATGTCACTTTATATGCAAAACTAAGGTAAACGTACTCTCAAACCTGCTTAGCTGATGAGGCAAAAGCACAAATATAACATCATAAAATAAAATGACAATGAGATCGCACTTTTTTCCCCCCAAGCTAACCTTCTGTGTATAATTTTGGGAGTGATGGTTTTATTTTCTTTTTCCCTTTTCAATCACAATTTTAATGAAGTTATTTCTTTACGGTATTGAAGTCATTCCTGTAATTGAATGTTCCTCGTTTTTAATGATGAAAACAGGAGGGTTGTTTTATGAATAAATAACGGAGGGCAACAAAAATAGCATAGAACAATGGTAACACATAAGTAAAGGTAATCGGAAACCGTCCAGCAACATACACATTTATTTATTTATTTTGTCAAGTACCTATTGGTAGTATACAAAGATAGAACAAAGCGCATATACATGATACTAGTAAGAGAGAAACATTAGGACGGGATGGTAAGCGTGCTGGTGCACTTATGCACGCTCCTTGCTGACCTCTTAGGAATCGGGAGAGGTCAACAGTGGATAGTCTAAGGGTAAAGTTTGGGGCATTAGGTCAGTGTTTCCCAACCTTGGCAACTTGAAGATATCTGGACTTCAACTCCCAGAATTCTGGGAGTTGAATTCCAAATATCTTCAAGTTCCCAAGGTTGGGAAACACTGCATAAGGTAATGATGCTACAGAGTCAGGTAGTGAGTTCCATGCATTAACTACTCGGTTACTGAAGTTATATTTCCTTCAGTAAAGTTTGGAGTGGTTTACTTTCTGTTGTGTGCTTGTGTGTTGTTGTGGTTGAAGCTGAAGTAGTCATTGACAGGAAGGACATTGTAGCAGATGGGTTTATGGGCTATGCTTAGGTCGTCTTTAAGGCGATGTAGTTCTAAGCTTTCTAAACCTAGGATTGTAACTGTGGTTGCATAGGGTATTCAGTTGCGAGTGGAGGAGTGGAGGGCTCTTCTAGTAAAGTATCTCTGGTGCGGGTTCCAGACAGATGAGCTGTATTCAAGGATTGGTCTGGCAAAAATTTTGTATGCTCTGCTTAGTGTGAGATTACCGGAGCAAAAATTACATAGGATTAGGTTTCTCTTGAAGCTTTTTTGGCAATGTTGTTGCAATGGGCTTTGGCACTTAGATCATTTGCTGCTCCGAGTCTCTGGAGAGGGGTGGCATACAAATCTAATTAATAATAATAATAATAATAATAATAATAATAATAATAATAATAATAATATAATAATAATAATTTGATATCAATATTCCAAGACCTTTTACAGTGTGAGGGTTGTCTGTAAAGTTTTATTTATTCAGCTTGTATTTGTGTTCTGACTCTTTTTGCTAATGTATAGGACAGAACATTTCTTGTGCCTGTGCATTTTAAACTTGGAACAAGACACTTTATGGAAAATCTGCTTTATTGGCCCTTGATTGGGATAAATAAATAAATACGTCGCTTCGGGGTTGTTTTTTTGCCCCCTCTATCTACCCCGCTTTCTAAATCAGATCAGGTAAGTGGGAAACGCTTATATACCCGACCCCAAGCCCCAACATGTGCTCTGCCTCTCTCCACACCTCAAAATGAAAACCTCTTTCCTGTCTCACGAGGTTACTTACGCCTCGCTCTTTTTTTTTCTTTTCCCCCTGTCGCTTTTCAAATCAGGCAAACGCCGAGGGCAACTCTCGCCGCCGCCTGCAAGGCGCAGGCGCAGGAGGAGGCTCGACTTCAGGCGGCGCGACGGGCAGCCCCTCCGTCGGGCCCGCTATATAAACGGCGCGGGGTCCTGCAGCGCGCGCTCGCGCTCGGGGGAGGCTGAGGCGGCAGGAGCGGCGGCAGCAATGGCGGATTTCGATGCTTATGACGACCAGGCCTATAGTAGCTTCGGGGGCGGCCGCGGGTGAGACGGGCTGAGGCGGGCGACCGGGAAACGTAGGGGACGGGCGCTCTGCCGGCCGGAGGAGGGATAGATATACTTCGCCCGGGCACCGAGGCTTGAGGAGAGACATGGGCGACCTCGCCCCCCGTTGGGGAGGGAGCGACGCGGGAAGCGGGGATTGTGATGTGAGGGGAAAGGGGGACCAGGCCGAGCGTATTCGTGACCAAGATCGGTGCGTCTTTGGATGAGGAGCGAGCAACCTCTGCAGAGACCGAAAGGTTAAAAATGCGAGGCAGAAGCGGGAAAATCCTTCGGCTTTTTAAAGTTGATGAACGAGGGTGGGTGGGTTGAAAGAGGAGGAGGGTCCTGAGAAGGAATGCTTGGTATTACATCCAGGAGAAACGAGGACCATGGTCTTTAACAGATATAGTCTTTTTAACAGTCGCTTTCATTGTGGATTAGTCGCCGCCCGACAAAAAGGTAAATTAACGAGGGTGTGAAGGCACCCTTGATCTGCTAACCCAGCGCCTCCAGTTGTGTGTGCTTTCAACTCCCCTAATCGCCAGATGAGGTGTCTGTTCTTGATGGAAAGACTTAATGAACTAAATCTGCATAGTGTGGGGGACAGAAGGGAAAGGGGGGACATGATCGAAACATTTAAATATGTTAAAGGGTTAAATAAGGTTCGGGAGGGAAGTGTTTTTAATAGGAAAGTGAACACAAGAACAAGGGGGCACAATCTGAGATTAGTTGGGGGAAAGATTAGAAGTAAGGTGAGAAAATATTATTTGACTGAAAGAGTAGTAGATGCTTGGAACAAATTTCCAGCAGATGTGGTTGGTAAATCCACAGTAACTGCATTTAAACATGCCTGGGATAAACATATATCCATCCTAAGATAAAATACAGGAAATTGTATGAGGGCAGACTAGAGGGACCATGAGGTTTTTTTTCTGCTGTCAATCTTCTATGTTTATGGAATCCTGACAATTAAAAAATCAGCATACCTGGAGAACAGCAATTTGGGTGGATGGTTCTTTAGAGTAAATAGAATAGAATTCTTTATTGGCCAAGTGTGACTGGACACACAAGGAATCTGTCATTGGTGCATATGCTCTTCTCTCTCTCTAGATCAGTGGTTCTCAACCATTCTAATGTACAACCCCTTAATACAGTTCCTCATGTTGTGGTGATCCCCCCAACATAAGTCTAGCGCCAATTCCCCCAACAGAGCTTTAAGCTAATTGGCAGGAAGATCAGAGAAACACGCCCCCTGTAAACGCCTGACTCAGCAGATTGTAAGATTATGTTCCAGGGCGCCAGAATAGAAGTTTAGTTCCTAACACCATGGGAAATTTTTCTTTTCCCATGGTCTTAGGCGATCCCTGTGAAACGGTCCTTCGACCCCCAAAGGGGTCCTGACCCCCAGGTTGAGAACCACTGCAATAGGTAGGTAGGTAGGTAGATAGATAGATAGATAGATAGATAGATAGATAGATAGATAGATGTGTGTGTATGTACATATATGTATATGTATAGTATATATAAATAGATCTATACTAGTCTCCCTTCATTTTCAAATTCAGCAAAAATATGTTACACAGACACACAAATACACACATGTATGTATGTAACATATTTTTGCTGATGATGAAAAGGAAGGGAGAATGGTATAGATCTATTTCAAGCTATTTTGCTCTCATCAACTAGCCATACTCTTACCAGTATTTGAACTTGGGAATTCCAGAGGGGGCTTTCTCGCACATGCACTCTGTGTGTGTGTATATATATATACACACAGAGAGAAAGAGGGAGAGAGAGAATATAAATAGTGGATTCTTGTGGAGAGCAGTTCATTTAAAACATCTTGGTGTGGTATTGAACATTAGATGGTTGGAATGAAAAAGAAAGGCTAGTTTTCAAGGATTTTTTAAAAATAGTGCTAGAAAGTGAATGCCCATTCATTTGTTCTTTTTAAGCCCCTTAATTAGGAAGTATGACTTGGATGGTCAACCTTGTGCTCAAAGGAATAGGACCTCATCCTTCAAGTAGTTAAGAGGAGTGTGATGGGAAGCTGAGTAAGTGAAGAGTGGAGGAGAAAGAATTTGGGGCCTTTGAACGGGAAGGGTTTATTAGTACAGTGAGGTATGTTACTCACTTTTGATTGTGAATCTGAACAAAATCAAAGTGCATAATGGAAGATGCTTGTGATGTTGCAAAATTAAAGCACTAAGCTATAAACTAGGAGATTGTAAATTGTAGACCTAAATTAGGCATTAAAGTCAACTATAAGTGGTGTAGGACCAGTCCCTCAGTCACATCCTAACCCATCTGACAGGGTGGTTATCATGAAGAAAATAAGTGGAAGGAATATTAGGCATGTTAGCCATCTTATTATTTATAGTTATTTATTTAAAAAAATAATGTGGGAAATAATATTCTGTAATATGCAATATGCCATAACATGTTGACTTCTCCATAACATGCAGAAGTCAACATCTGTAAACCCGTTTGTGATGACTGATATATAAAGATTGGAATGTAAGAGAAGTAAAAGATGAATTAACAAATGAAAGAGAGAAAAACAGTTATGTTTATGTGTTTGGAACAAGAGAAAAGTGGAAAGTTGCTGAAAATTATTTGAACTTGTAATGCATAACTGATTAATTCACAGGACAAAATTAACCCATAGATTTGATTTTAAATGAGAGGTATAAAAAAGTGTCAATTGGTGTTATATAGATTGGTGGTGATTTGAAATAAAAAATCCATACGTTAGTGGCAGCTGAATATTACATTCTAATAACCAGTTAGACTTTAATAATTGAGCATCAAAAATTGTATGCCATCTTTGATTAATGCAATTCAAAAGGTAAAATTATTCTGCTAGGTGACATGATTAGACTGGAGAAAGTGTAGAAAATGATTCCAAGACTAAGTGAGAATATTTATTATTCGGTAAGTAACTAGAGTTAATTTTTAAAAAAAATTAAAATGCATGATCTATATAAATTAAATCTGTAAATACAAAGCATATATAGAATTGGATTTTTTTTTTTAATGTGATAATTTTATTTGGGATGGAACAGCCAGAGAATCACAGAAAAATACAAGAGAGATGAGGTGATTTGAATGTGCTATAGACCATCTAATAATAGCATCAAAAGTGGAACCCGGGGAAAAGGTACATGGAAGAAAAATAAATAAAAGGAGGGAGGTAAGGGAAAAATGCAATATATAAGTTAAGTCATATATGAAAGTAATCTACCAATTCAATAGAGATTGAAACGATTTTAAAGGAAAAGCCATATGGAAGCTACCTGACTGAAAGAATTATGTTCCAGATCACAATAAACATATTTGGAATTATGCTAATAGGATTGCTGCAAAAATTGGAGAAATATATGATTTGTACAGAGATAAAATGATACTCAGAAATAGTCATTGTCAGCCAGGAAAGTTTAAACATGGGGAAGAAAATGTAAAGAAATTTTTATAGGGTTGTTGTTGTACGAAATAGAATGAAAGAAGGATCTCAGAGCAGAATGAATTGGATTAAAAGATGAGAGTGATATCTGAGAATTCTGGAAGAGTATTTGGGAGATTTCTATAGGAATGATAGTAAGATGTGGAAGAATGGTGTTGAAATAAATCCTATAAATATCTTTAAAAAAAAAGAATAATGAAATGAAAGTCATAAATGCTGTCGGAATGCTGAAAAATATTAAAGTTTGTGATGTAAATGGAGAGGACTACATCTGTGCCTAGTAATAGGAAAAATGTTATTGTTCCCCTATACAAAGGAAAAGGTAGCAAGATGAAATGTTTATGTGCCATCAAATTGGTGTCAACTCTTAGCTGTCACATAGATAGTCTCCATAACAGGCTGTCCCTAACCTGTTCTTTCAGGTCTTCCAGTGGTAGAAGAATGAATACAAATGATTAAATTAATAGGCTTGAATTATGCAATGTTCTGCATGAATGTGGAATTGAACATTGATTGCTGCATGCAAGAAGAGCAACAAAGAACGTGAGAGTAAATGGAAATGGTTCAACATCGAGCAGAACATAAGAAAAAGATGTATGGTGTCTCCCTGTCTAACAGCTTTATGAATACATGTACTGTATAGAAATACTTGTGATGTCATTGAAGGTGTGTTCGTTAGGTGTGAATGTACAAGTAGATGATGCTGTATTGTTGGCTGTAAAACTGAATTAATTGAAATGAATGTTAGATACATTCATGAATAGGGACCCAAAAAACAACTAATCAAAGATTCAGTTGGTTATATTTTACTAAAAAAAATAGAGAAAATAGATAACTTTCTCACCTCAATACTGCCTATCATTTTGGTTTTAAGTTTGCATTTTCTATTCATTTTTTAATTTTAATTGTTTTAACTTATATTGTAAGCTGTCCAGATTTGCTGTATTAGTAAAATGGTCAGCATAAATAATGTTCTTTTCTTTAATCAAAGTAATCAGAGATGGGAAGCATAGATAAGCATAAATAAGAAGGAATGAACAGTTATAAGTTCCACATATACCGTATGTTAAAAATGAGTGCAAATATATGAACTTTGTACTTTGATAGTATGTTTATTAGAGGTAGAAATAGGGAAATTTTAAGATGTTCAGATGCCAGAACAGACATGTGTTATGTTGTAAGGAATACATATTTTAGCAGAACATAAGACATTTGAATGTAATAGGAAAATATTTAAGCTGTATACTTTATATGGCACATCAGGGAAGCATTGGTTATCGGTGGCACCTGAACAAGTGTGGTGACTTTTCTTAACTGCTTTTCTACAGTTTGCATAATTTTGGATATGTTGTAATTATGACAAAATAAGATGAAATTTGGGGGAATGTACATGGATTAATGAGGTAAAGTGTCCTTCTGTTTTTTGTAAAAAGATTAAAAGATCAATAGAATTCTCAAGAACAGGTCAAATCTATGTGAATTTAGCAATAGATTTGACCTTGTTCTTGGGAATTCTATTGCTCTGGAAGATTTTCCTAGTAAACAGACATCTTTGCTTGATAAAACCATTAAATATATTTGCTATTAAGGAGGTGAATTATAAATAAATTTGAATTAATTTGTTAGTTTTTTTCTTAAAATATGAAATTTTTATAAACCAGAATGACAATGTAACAAAAGCATGTGAGATGTATTAATAGTAAGAAACAAGCCTAAAACCTCATCTTATATTTTATTAAATTATTTACCCTTAAGCAATAATTTAATAGTTTAAAAAAAGAAAAAGAAAACCGGCTTACATCAAATTTGCCTAATAGCTTTACTTTTGGCATATGATTTCAGTGTAAGCTTGTGCATCTTGTGTGTTTGATCCAAAAAATATTAAGTGTTGAAGACTTGTATCTTACCTCAGTGATTCATTATAAGGTAGCTAAGTATTCCTCTGTATTTTAGTTTTAAGATTAATTCTTTGGGAAGGAAAATACTTCTAACCAGGAATTTATTAATCTGTAGCACAAGGCAAATCAGTATTCTTTGGCTTTAAAAAAAGATTCAGCATTACAGAAAGTGAAAAGGACTAGGATAAACCTGCTATCAGTAACTAACAGATAAGAAGTGCCATTGTATTATTTGGTAGGAATAGTTATTATTGTTTAAAAGTAGTCCTTAGCTCACTATAACAATTGCGACTGGAATTCCTGTTGCTTACCAACAGTCATTAAAGCACATCATGTGTCCATGTTGCTTAGCCACAACAATTTTGGCAGCCCTGATTGCTGTCATTAACCATGGATTGCATCAGCCATTATATGAGGACTTGAGCACAACTTGGGACTTCTTCCTGATTTCCCATTGACTTTGTGGGAAACTGGCAGGAAACATTGGAAAATGCAGTTGTATGACTGAGGCTCACTGTGATATCATTATGTGACTACGGGAACATTGCAACAACCAGAAATATGAGGACCAAGTGTAAATATTCAGTTCCATTGTAACTTTGGTCGCTGAATGAACAGTCATAACCCAAGAACTAGCTGTATTTTTGAGTAACCACATATCTTCTTCCAAAGTCATTTAGCATTTGTTTTAACATGTTGGATGGATGGTACAGGTGATATTAAAGGTAACTTCACAGATTCTGACCTAGTCCTTTAAGTTTTCTACACCTTTATAGATTGGTCATTAATCCAACGTGCAATTTGGGGATTTGCAACTCCTGCTTAATGTCTATGGAGATTCTCATCCAGGTCATGGTTGTCCCAAAGGTGCTTTTTCAGGATGCAATTGAAGACTTTGCTTCTCATCCAAGAAGCATCTCCAGCTCTGATTGGATGGTGGAGAATGGAAGGATTTATATTATTATTTGCAGTCATCTGGCCATTTGCATTGTTTTAGTTGAGGCTACTTGGAGGTGTATGCATGTCCTCAGGGTCTCCTGAGTAATGTGTGGAGCCTTCTTGGAACTGTTGAAGGATTGTGTTGTGGAGCTGAGCTTTCTGCAGGATATTTTCTGCCCTGTGTCCCTTCACTGTTGAACGCAGGTGCAAGGTTGTTGGGGGTGAGTCTGTGTTGTCTGCATCTCAAATTGAAGCGCAAATGATTCTTGTAGTCTGCAATTTTTTCTGAAAATGCATTCATGCTCTCGCACCATTTGAAGCGTATTTATCCTAAAGTGCATAGCTAAATGTCTATGGAGATTCTCAATTATCCAGGTCATGATTGTCCCAAAGGTAATTTTTCAAAGAAATACAAGGAAGTCCAATTGCCTCTTGGAAAAAGCACCTTTGGGACAACAACTGTTTACGGAACAAGGACAGCTATAACCAGGGCGGGGCTTTTGCTCCAGTTGATCCATTTCTTGCACCACAAGTTTCCACTGATAGTCATCATGCTTTAGTTACCTCCTGGTGAATTATTGCAATGTACTCTACCCAAAACTACCCTGGAAAACCAACTAGAAGATGCTGGTTTATAATGCAACAGAATGGGCAATTTCAGGTTCTTCTTAATTTATATGTAACACCTCTGCTCTGAGAGCTGCATTGGTTGGCAGTATGTTTTTGGGTTCAATTCAAGTTGCCAGTGGTCACTTAGGAAGCTTTCCATGGCATGGGGCCAGATAATTTTCAGGCCAGCCTCTCTTGGTTCACATCTATTCATCAAGATAGACAAGAAAGTCATGTTGCTAGTCATGCCCATTAAAAGGTGTCACCTGTCAAACTCCAGGAAGAAAGCCTTTTCTGTCATGCCACCTGTCTTGTGCATTATCTCTCCAGATTGGCTCAATTATATTGATCTTTCACTAAGCTTAGAAGATGTGGCTATGTTCCCAGCCTGAGGATTGAAGTGTTGATTGGAACATTTGAAATAATTGAATCGATGGTCATTTTTTATTCCGACTTCTGATTTTCTGTTTATTTTGTACATTTTGGTGTTTTCTGCTAGGTTATTTATTTATTTATTTGTGGTTAACTACTCTGGGTCACTTGTTTTGAGATGGTCAGCCATATAACTTGAATAAAATAGATTGTAACTATTTATTGGCTAAGAAGCAAAGACCCTCCCCCTAAAATTTGCTATCAAGAGATTTTTTAAAAATGTGAGTTCATAGGCTAAAGCAATAAATTTCATATAAAAAATAAATAAGAATAGGGACTGTAACAAAGGATTTGGAATTGTAGAATCAGAATTGTTCCCTGCATTTTTAATACGAAAAGTAAAATTAAAATTTGCTGGTAAATAAAGAGTATTTTTTGTAGTGTAGAAGGTAGCTAGAGGATCTAAGTAACAGTTCATATTTCTGTCTATTTGGTGAGACTGAGATTCTTTTTCCTCATTCTCTATTGCTTTCCCCCAAAGCCTTTGGCACTTTATTTAGATCAAATACTTGATAACTATAAGAGGTTATGCGTATCTTCTTTACCTTCTGGATGTTTGTTTGGTACCTATAATTTTCTCCCAATTTTTGCCAACTGGCCATATCATTTAGAGTCAAAATCAGCATTGATCTTGATTTCTTAAAAATTCTTTTCTCCCAGCATCAGAAGAAACAAAAGTGAAAAAGATTTCCTTTAAGAATAGGGTGGCAAGGACAAGGCTTGGAACGTTGCTTTTGTTCAATAATAAAGTAGGAATAATAATTTTAGATGGTTTTTTAAAAATGTATTATATTTGTTTACATTGTTGTTATTGTTGTGAGCCGCTTCGAGTTTCCGGAGGGGGGCAGCATACAAATCTAATAAATTAAATTAATTGTCTTTTTAGTTTACTTTCAGATCATGAATTTGTCAAATGATGAGTAAGGAATTGGACCCGCTTGATAAAGCCTATTAAATCAAACACTGATTGTTTATGTACCATGAAATTATTGTCAATGTTTAGTGACCACGTAGATAGATTTTCTCCAGGATCATCAACCATAATCTGATCCTTCCCATCTTGCAACAGAGCATCTCTCACCATATACAGTATGAGTCCATGCTCTTCATGCTGGTTCTTTTCTTTTTCTCTTCCCTTCTATCTTTTTACCATTATAGACTTCAAAGGGAGCTAGACCTTTACATAATGCACCCCAAATATAATAATTTAAGCTGAGTCATTTGTTTCTCAAATAGCAATAGCATTTAGACTTATATACAGCTTCACAGCCCTCTCTATTGCCCCCAACAATCTGGGTCCTCATTTTACCCACCTCGGAAGAATGGAAGGCTGAGTCAACCTTGAGCCGGTGGTGAGATTTAAACTGCTGAATTACAACTAACAGTACTGCATAGATGACTGCATAGATGAAAATTTGCCATTATAGGCAAAAGTCAGCTGCAGTACCTATTCTATATTTCTCTTAGTAATTCTTGGGAACAAACAAAATTAACATCCACATTTCCCTGTTGTTATTTCACAGTTAAGTTCCCTTTATTTTTATAAGAGAATTTCAAAAGTAGTTATAATTATCTTTACTATTAATGTTTTGATTTCATATAGTCGACTGTGTTCATAATGTTTTTATTATTGGTGCCAAAATTGCATTGGGAGTTGCAAGTATATTTCAGCCATCTTATTTCTTTGGGAGAGCTTGAACTATTAGAAGATGGGACATAAAAGAAGCTCTTGCTTAAGGACCAGAGAGTGCTTCACCACCTGCTTATCTTCCCCTCATCTCTGTCCTCTGCTATCCTACCCCTGCCCTCCCCAGCTGATCTTTGCTATCTTTTCCCCATTGTCTAGCCCTTCGTGAGGTATCTGTGTCAGTTCTGGGTGCACGTCAGCAGTGGAGGAAGAAGACGGTGAAGATCATCAGGGGCAGCAGTGGTGTAAAACAGAATATGACGCAATGAAGGGCACAGAAAGGGGAAGCAGGGGTCGGGGAGTTGAAATGGAGGCAAGTGTAGCAGGGCAGTTTAGCCTGAGGTCCGTGCCTAATAGCCACAAGTGGGATTAGCACAATTGCTGTCACTAAGAGGTGCGGTTCTATCATGTTTCAGTGATACTTTTTTGATGGAAATTGTAGTCCCAATTCAAGTTATTAAGCAAGGGTTACCATACTTGTATGAGTGTCGGGATGAGATTTGGAGAGTTATCTTTGTTTCTTTTTAATCAGTATTTCTTGGGAGACGGGTCCTCCTGCAGCAGCGCTGGCGGCTACGGCTTCTCATCCTCCTCATTCGGCCAGTAGCCGCTCTGAGCGCTTTGAGAATGCCTGCCTCGCCCCTCTCACAGTCCCTTAGCTGAGAGCACTTTCGTCCCAGCTATCAGCGAGGGGGCTGCAGGAGAGGTGGGGCAGGCGTTCTCACAGAGAGGGAGAGAGAGAGGGAGAAAGAGAGAGAGAGCAAGAGGGGGGAGAGTGGAAGGTAGAGAGAGAGAGAGAAATGATAGAAAAAGGGAGAAAAAAAGAGAAATGAGAAAATGATTGAAGCAGAGAATGACAGGAAAGAAAGAGAAAGAGAGAAAGAAGTGACTTGGTGATAGAAACATAGAAACATAGAAGACTGACGGCAGAAAAAGACCCCATGGTCCATCTAGTCTGCCCTTTTACTATTTCCTGTATTTTATCTTACAATGGATATATGTTTATCCCAGGCATGTTTAAATTCGGTTACTGTGGATTTACCAACCACGTCTGCTGGAAGTTTGTTCCAAGGATCTACTACTCTTTCAGTAAAATAATACTTTCTCATGTTGCCTTTGATCTTTCCCCCAACTAACTTCAGATTGTGTCCCCTTGTTCTTGTGTTCACTTTCCTGTTAATGACGTATGACGCCATCGGGTGGGAAAAACCGTGGTATAGAAAAAAAACCGCGGAGTATTTTTTAATTAATATTTTTTGAAAAACCGTGGTATAGCCGTTTCGCGAAGTTTGAACCCGCGAAAATCGAGGGATCACTGTATTAGGAATGATCAAATGATTTATTAGTTTTATTGTATTTTATTAATATATGTTCAGATCCTAATTGGAGAGGTTTCCTTCTTTGCTTTCATCCAATATTATACTTACTAAACACTGGTTTTGTTCTCATGTAGTAGTAAAAATTTAAAAGCTTTTGCCATAGCGGTATACATCATGGGAACATTATATCCTATAATTATTTTTGGAAGTTGGTCATCTGTTGTGGTTCTAAAATCTTTTATTATTTTCAAAGACTACAGGAAGCTATCCTTCACCTAACTAGCCAAATAATGAACACCATATTTGTACTTTAGCAGAAACAAAATGATGACCCATGAAATAATAGCAGTCAATCATTACATTATATAGAGACTAGAGAAGAGGTGTATGTATACAAGTACAGATTTTCTGTCAGAATTTTCTGTTATGTATGATAGAGTTCTGTTTATAGTAATTCAGTTGTAGTTCAAAAACTGCCTTTCAGAGCAACATTGACAGATGATCAAAGACAGCCCTGTTAATATGTCTTTTATATTTTGAGGAATATTGAGCATGTTCAGTATTCAAATAGAGCCACCTAAACTGTATTTTAATCTAGGTTATAAACAATTAGCACAGGATTTTGGCCTTGACAAAAGCTATTTTATTTCTTTTATTATTTGGTGAATCAGAAATCTTTGGTGAACTAATCACAAACTATAAAGAACTACAGTATACCAATAGCTTTGACTATTTATGTTCTAAAATATATATAAAATAACATGTAGCCAGCATGTCATGTTTTAACTGGCTGCCTGTCAACAACTTGATCATGAAACTCCCAACTGACAGAACCAGATGGTCCGTCTACCTTGTCATTCCAAATACCTTTCACAATGATGGATTTCTGCACATGAATGTGTGGTTTACATATGAGGTTGTTTTTAAAACATTTTAATAAAATATTTTTTTAAAAAAATTAGTACTGCATTCTAAACACCACACCGTCCACAGTATTTCTATCAGTTCCATTTTGTTGAGCATCCCATTTTTGAGCCACTCTTGAATCAACTTAGTGGAAAATGCATAAAGCATCTTGGATGTTGAGGGCAACTGTCATAAACATCCATATTTCAAGCATTTTATGTCTACAGTGGCATGGTTTATCACAAGTTCTATTTTCTCTATTGTTGTGAGCCGCCCCAAGTCTGCGGAGAGGGGCGGCATACAAATATTATTATTATTATTATTATTAGGTCTTTTTTTCCTGCATGAAAAATTAATAGGAAATAAATGCTTTATTTTAAATTTTAGAGCTGGAATGAACTTTGGAAGAAATGTACCTCAAACTCTAGAATAGTCTTCCGCATACTGTTTTCTTCAGATGAGCTACTTTAGTCTTGCTCAAATCACCCTCTGAGATAATTCTTAAAGAATTCTTACATCATTGTTAATAATAATTACTCTAAACTTAAAACCTGTTCCAGGTTTTTGCAGGATTTCAGCTAGAGACATTTCCCTGACCTTTTCTGGATGTGCTAGATCTGTCACCCTTCTTTTCATGACCCCCAAAATCGGAAATAATATTTTAGTATCCGTCCTTTTCATACTTAACTGTGAATTATGGTAATTCAGTAATTGCAGAAAAGGTAAAGCTACATATAGAGTTAATTGGTATGCATAGAAAGATACTTTCAGAATTTAGGGATACTCTTGAGATGTTGCTCATCCATTGCAGGAACTATGTTGTAGATTCTGAGTTTTGTTTTCTTTCAGTAGATTCAGTGATATTACAAATAACTGCTCGAGTTCTTAAACCTGAGACAAGTGGTCTTATTTTCTGTGCAAGTGTATGAGAGAGAATGTGGCTTTATATGTTTGTACATGAATGTGAGGTGCTCTGGAGGTCCTGGAAATAAATGCATCTCTAAATATAATCCTTGCCCATAAATCACTCCAGAGTGCACTCTGAAATGCGCTGTGCTTTTCCCCCCCCCTCTGAGTAATATAGTAAGTGGAAACGTATGAACTTGTCACAAAACCTGTTCATAGTTGCTGATTTTTATTGGAAGTTAAGGAAATTTATTTGAGAAACTGCATGGACCACAGGTGTTCTATCGTGGCATTTAATCATCCTCAAAAAAATTTGGAGGTTGCATTTTATTGTAGTTGCTAGAGAACTATTGCCCCATAACTGCTCAGTATATAGTTATGTTTTCCAAAATGTTGTACACAAGAAATTGTGTTATAAAGAATGTGACAGATACCATGTTACTAACTTAGGTTTAACTAATAATTAATCTGAATAATTATATGAGCTCCCGTTACTTGTCCCAATTTCTTAGCAGTTCGAAAATACATTAAAATAATACAAATAGAAAAATAGGTGGGAAGGTAACAGTGCTCTGTGCACCTTTGGCATTTAGTCATGCTGGCCACATGACCATGGAGACATCTTCAGACAGTGCTGGCTCTTCAGCTTTGAAACAGAGATGAGCACTGTCCCCTAGAGTTGAGAACAACTAGCACACGTGTGAGGGGAACCTTTACCTTTTTAATCTGAATATGAAACCCCAGTTAATCAGACAGCATACAGATAGTCCTCATTTAGCTACTACAGTTGGGACTGACAGCTTGATTAGTAATTAAAATCAAGACCGTACTAATGTTTTCACTTCAGCTTTCGTTTACATACCTGCAGTGATCAAAAATGCAAACTTTGGTGATAAAGTTACTACTTTTTCATCATTGTCATAATTGAACAGTCGCTAAATGAGGCAGTCACTAAACAAAAACGTCTTTTAATTTAATTCAGGGTATTGTCTTCTATTTCCTGAACTGCTGTTGAATTCTGTCAATTATATTTCATTGTAACTTGCTCAGCATAGGGGTTAATCTTTCTTACATGAATTCTGTAGCTTATAACATTTTGTATGATACAATATATTAATGTTTCTTTGTACTGTTACTTTTTTATAATACCTACATTTTATTTGGTCTGGGATAAAATAAATGTTTGCTTTTTAGTGTTTTAAGGCAGGGTTCTTGTAAGCAGTCAGCATTGATTTCTAAGATTAAGAAGGGCTATCCAAGGGGTTGACGATGTTATTATTTGTAGCATTATTAGTTACAATATAGATTTTAATTAATATATTTTATATATTTACATATATAATTGAGCCGGGGTGGCGCAGCAGGTAGAGTGCTGTACTGCAGGCCACTGAAGCTGACTGTAGATCTGTAGGTCAGCGGTTCAAATCTCATCACCGGCTCAAGGTTGATTCAGCCTTCCATCCTTCCGAGGTGGGTAAAATGAGGACCCAGATTGTGGGGGCAATATGCTGGCTCTTTTTAAAAAGTGCTATTGTTAACATGTTGTAAGCCGCCCCGTGTCTACGGAGAGGGGCGGCATATAATAATAATAATAATAATAATAATAATAATAATAATAATAATAATATAATAATTTATTATATTTGTATGCCGCCCCTCTCCAAAGACTCGGGGCGGCTCACAACAACGATAAAAACAGTATTATACAGGCACAAATCTAATATTAAAAAACTAAAAACCCTATCATAATTAAAACCAAACAGCACATACATACCAAAACATAAATTATAATAAGCCTGGGGGAAAGGTGTCTCAAATTCCCCATGCCTGGCGGTATAGGTGGGTCTTAAGTAGCTTACGGAAGACAAGGAGGGTGGGAGCAGTTCTAATCTCCGGGGGAAGTTGATTCCAGAGGGCTGGGGCCGCCACAGAGAAGGCTCTTCCCCTGGGGCCCGCCAGACGACATTGTTTAGTCGACAGGACCCGGAGAAGGCCAACTCTGTGGGACCTTATCGGCCGCTGGGATTCGTGCGGTAGCAGGCGGTTCCGGAGGTATTCTGGTCCAATGCCATGTAGGGCTTTAAAGGTTATAACCAACACTTTGAATTGTGACCGGAAACTGATCAGCAGCCAATGCAGGCCACGGAGTGTTGTAGATACGTGGGCGAATCTAATTAATTAATTAATTAATAAATAAATAAATAAATATCAAATAAATATCAAATAAATATCAAATAAATAAATAAAGAGGGGATTAGTGAGCAACCTGAAATTTGGTGAAGGGGCTGATGAATTGAAGGGTTGGGGATCCCTATTTATGGCAAGGGGAGGGAAGCTCCTTTTTCCTCATAGATTGCCATTTTGGTGGCTGGTGTCATGATACTGCCGAATAGGTCAAAGTTGATGTTGTTGAACTTAAATTTCTCATTTTTGGAATGGAAGGTTAAATGGTAAAAAGGATGCCTTAAGTCTCTGTGGTGATTTTATTCCTAAAGCAAGGGGGAAACAATGAAAATATTCTGATTGGAGAAAGTGTTTTGAATGTATGCGGTAGCCCCCTGCAAAGTTTAAGGCAATAACTTTGCAATAACTTTACCAAAATAAATGGTCTAGTTTTATACCAGTGTTCATTTTTAGACTTTAGGAGATGTTAATGAGATGCTTGGGGGTCCGCAAGCCACAGATTACCTGGTTTCAAACTTAGCTGTTTAATGCAAAAGTGCTTCTCCAGATCTGAATTTTCTAAGCGTGCCATAGGTGCTATTCCCACAGGGAGCACTCAGGTGTGAATTAAAACCCTACCTTTGTCAACAGGTCTCGTGGCAGTTCCGCCATTGGTGCACGTAAACAGAAAGAGCTTCCAACAGATCCCCCCTTTACAGCATACGTTGGTAACCTCCCCTTCAACACAGTTCAAGGAGATATTGATGCCATCTTCAAGGACTACAATGTAAGAAGTGTGCGACTAGTCAGAGACAAAGAGACAGATAAATTTAAAGGTAGGTCATTTCATAATTCCCCTTCGTCATAAGGTTTTGGGGTTGTGGTAGCTGTTTCTTTGTGCAATTGAATGTACCTTTGTGTGCATGCGTATATGTGATTGGATTGAGGACTATTGTTTGCTGTTCTGTGGTTATTCAGAAAGTGCATTCCAAAGAGTGGAGATGGGGGAAATCAAAATTTAAGTTCATAATAATGTTCATAATAATAAGTTCATAATAATGTAAATTCTAATGTGGTTTCAATGTTTACATATAGAAAATAAAACCATTCCTAATAACTTGCTCTTTTTGCCAAATTAAAGAATACAATTGTCTGCATCTTTAAAGGGATTCTAGGGGCCACTACCACAGCATTAGAATTATGCCAGCTTTTGAGATACTCAAATTAGGTACTAATTGAATGATACAGATAAATGTACATTGTGGCAGTTACCTAACTCGAGTTGGACCACGATGATGTGTGATCTATCAACCAGCATCTTCAAGGGAAATCTTAATGCTGGTAGCATAGACTGTGACATTGAGGGAGAGAACCTCATGCAGCAGTTTAGCTCTTCCCAAAATAACCCATTGAAGATAAAGATGCTGACTGATCACGGAAAATGCCTGCTGCAGGAGTGAAGGAGACCCAGGAGTGAAGGGCTTGTGTAAAGGTATGGCCAGCTGAAACCCTTAATAGGAATAAGCAACATAAACAAGGTTTTCCTGCATATCCAACCATCAATTCAAAGTGTTGGTAATGACCTTTAAAGCCCTACATGGCATTGGACCAGAATACCTCCGGAACCGCCTGCTACCGCACGAATCCCAGCGGCCGATAAGGTCCCACAGAGTTGGCCTTCTCCGGGTCCCGTCGACTAAACAATGTCGTCTGGCGGGCCCCAGGGGAAGAGCCTTCTCTGTGGCGGCCCCGGCCCTCTGGAATCAACTCCCCCCGGAGATTAGAACTGCTCCCACCCTCCTTGTCTTCCGTAAACTACTTAAGACCCACCTATACCGCCAGGCATGGGGGATTTGAGACACCTTTCCCCCAGGCTTATTATAATTTATGTTTTGGTACGTATGTGCTGTCTGGTTTTAATTATGATAGGGTTTTTAGTTTTTTAATATTAGATTTGTACCTGTATAATACTGTTTTTATCATTGTGAGCCGTCCTGAATCTTCGGAGAGGGGCGGCATACAAATCTAATAAATTATTATTATTATTATTATTATTATTATTATTATTATTATTTTCTATCCTTGCTGATAAAAGGTTATGTATTTTGGTAAAGGTGTTGGACTAAGAGCAAGGAGACATGAGTTCTTTGTCTACCTGTGAGCACAGAAGCTCACTGGGTGACCTTAGATCACTTAGATGTCATGCAACCCAACCTACATCAGATTGTTGTGGGGACAGAATGAAACATCTGCAGGAAAATAAAAAAAGGTCTAGAGAACAAAAACAACCTAACGGTTTTACCATAGGAAACCATATTTTTCACAGTATAACATGCATCTTAGTATAAGATTATAAGATGCATCTTAGTTCGGAGGAGGAAAACAAGGGGGAGGAATTCTGCCTCTGCCTACCAGCCCCCATAACCTGGTCAGCTTCACATTAGTTCGCTGATTGTGAGCGTGTGCGACACATTGCACTTAGGCTGTGATCAGCAGCAATGTGCTCTGATGAAAGCCGCATCCTTGAACAGCTCTTAAAAGGAGCATTTGGAGGCTGATAATGCAAGACACGGAGCCCAAAAACGCAATCCATAGTCCGTGGCAATCTCTGCAGCCAGGAAAAAGATGCACAGAGGCTGAAGGGTGGGAGCCAGCAGGTGGGCAGGGCTACATTTGGAGTATAAGGCACACCCAAATTTTCAGCCTCTCTTAGGGGCGAAATAAATGCGTCTTATACTCCAAAACAAACATATGGTAAATAAATTCCCTACTTTTAAAGTTAACTGCAAACACGCACTTATTCAGTAGTGCTGCTTATCTCATTTATGCAAAAA
The DNA here is from genome assembly GCF_031021105.1 of Erythrolamprus reginae. Taxonomy (NCBI): domain Eukaryota; kingdom Metazoa; phylum Chordata; class Lepidosauria; order Squamata; family Dipsadidae; genus Erythrolamprus; species Erythrolamprus reginae. Next base: position 405,825,834 of record NC_091950.1, read on the forward strand.
GACTTAGCAAAGGGATTCTCATATTACCTGTAAGAAAAATTTATGTAAGGAACAAATTTAAAGTACGCATGTAGAAATTTTTCATCTTAAAAAATCTTTCAAATACAAAGCAGCTGTTTTGGTTTTAATAAATGTAACCTATTATTGTTTCCTATAAACTTTACTGAAACTCAGCTTGAAACATTCCAAATACAGTAATATCTCATACAGTATTACGAACTTAATTGGTTCCGGAAGTAGGTTCGTAAGGCGAAAAGTTCGTAAGACAAAACAGTTTCCCATAGGAAACAATGTAAAAGCGATTAATGCGTGCAAAGGGGGGGGGAATCGCAAAATGGCGCTCCACTGAGCGTCGCCGCCTGGCTGTCACCTTTTAAAACAGCCGGGGGGCTTCTCGGCGGCAACCCGAACCCGAACATTTCAGGTTCGGGAGGCCGCCGAGAAGCGCCGCCGCCCGGCTGTCACCTTCTGAAACAGCCGGGGGGTTTCTCTGCGTTCTCCCAAACGCCGAACCCAGAAGTTCGGGTTCGGGTTCCGGAGGCCGCCGAGAAGCGCCCGGTTGTTTCAGAAGGTGACAGCCAGGCGGCGGCACCCGGTGGAGCGCCGTTTTTGCAATTGGCGGCGGCGTTTTCGGCCGATCTGGAGGCTGGAAAGGAGGTGGGGCATCCCAATAGGGAATTCCATGGGCGGAGCTTTGACATCACGAAGATGTCTTTCCTGGAGGCCGAAATTTGAGAGCAGCACGAAGGCCTGACCAGTTTCCTGCCATCCCCCCTTTAATCCTGGCCATCTCAAGCGTTTCTGGGCTGCCAGAGGAGCCTTTTGTTGGCACTTAAGGAGGCTTTGGCAGCCCAGAGCGAACAGAGCGTTTTCCTTTCTCTGGGCGCTTGGAGAGGGAATAAAGCACTTCACTGTGGCGACTCCCTCGCTCTGCCTCCCATACACCTGGCGCGAGGTTGCCTTCCAGAGTGTCTGGGCGAGGAAAGGCAAAAGGGGTACTTTGCCCCGGCCGGATCAACTCGGCTTCGGCCAAACCGAGCAGTCGCCACAGTGAAGGAAATGCGTCGGCTACAAAGCGAGCAAGCGAGAGGAGGGGAGCCCTTCAGCATGGGAAGGAAGCAGGTAGCAGCAGTAACAACAGCCATCTTTCGGTCAAAGGAGTGGGAGGTCCTCTGACCCGCCTGGATTTTTCTCTCTGGTGCAGTGTATGGGAGGCAGCCTCGCACCGGGTGTATGGGAAGCGCATGCTCCTCCTCGCCGCCTCAGAGTCTCTCTTTTTTTTTAAAGCCTTAAAAGTTTTGGATTTTTTTGATTCCCCTCACCTCACCTTCTTCCTTCAGCAGCAACTGTCCTCCTCCTCCTCCCACCCACATTCTGAGCTTTTATTTCTTTCCTATTGGGTTTGCACACGTTATTTGCTTTTACATTGATTTGTATAGGAAAAATTGCTTCTACTTACAAACTTTTCTACTTAAGAACCTGGTCACGGAACGAATTAAGTTCTTAAGTAGAGGTACCACTGTATATGCATTCATTCACACCTTTTTGAGTCAGTCTCGAGTTCTGGTGACTGCCTGGATAATTCCACAGAGCTTTCTTGGCAACATTTCCAAAGTAATTAATCATAGCTTTCTTTCTACACTGGGGAGTAACTGATCCAAATTTACTCAGCTAGCTTTGTGCCTAAAATGGAACTACAACTCATGGTCTTACAGTTCCTAGACTGGCACCTTAACTACAGCAGACTGGCTCTCACATATGTTTATATTTATTTATTTTTTAATTTCAGGATTTTGTTATGTAGAGTTTGATGACGTTGAGTCACTTAAAGGAGCTCTGACGTTTGATGGAGCAGTAAGTATAAATTCTCTTGTGAAATGTAGTTTGAACAGAGGTCACCAGTTTTATGTGCTTCAGAAACATTTTTTTTTTAAATTCAACCCAACAGCTTTATGGTGAACGGTCGCTCCGAGTGGACATAGCTGAAGGCAGGAAACAAGACAAAGGTGGCTTCGGTTTCAGAAAAGGTGGCGGTTCAGATGACAGAGGTGACGTCCCGCATGGCTGTTCTTACGCACTGCAAATTGGAATGATTGTATTAATGCCACCTTAAGCAGGCATGTTTTTGTGTGTAGCATTAAGTGTCAGCTGTGCACACAGGCAATCTTTAGGCATTTATGGAAGATATAAGTGCTCTCTAGCAGAATACAGGAAATTATCTAAAATTCAACCTCAGAGCTAGGCAGATAATTTCATACCATTAAGGAAATATTAGCAAATGGATACCCTACAAAAAATAATCTCATGACACTTCAGCAATCCCTACCCTTCACAAGACAACTGGGTGTCCTTCCATGGAAACACTGGAATACATGAGAAGTGTTTTTTTTAAAAAAAAATACAATGCTTCCCTTCAGCACTAGTTTAGAAGATGATTAACATCCTGGAATCTAGGAATATTTTACTGCTAATAAGAACTTCAAGGGAGGAACCTCGAAGTAGACTGGTAGAAACATAGAAACATAGAAGTCTGACGGCAGAAAAAGACCTCATGGTCCATCTAGTCTGCCCTTATACTATTTTCTGTATTTTATCTTAGGATGGATATGTTTATCCCAGGCATGTTTAAATTCAGTTACTGTGGATTTATCTACCACGTCTGCTGGAAGTTTGTTCCAAGGATCTACTACTCTTTCAGTGAAATAATATTTTCTCACGTTGCTTTTGATCTTTCCCCCAACTAACTTCAGATTGTGTCCCCAAATTGAACATAGTGTAAATTAAAAACTAATATTAAGAAGTTCATTATTAATTTTGATCCAGTAGTGATAAAGAAGGCAAAGTTACAGAATGTGATAATGCAAAGCACTGTTATATCAGTGATAGAGTGTGTTGTTCTAAGTCCTGGATTCAGATAGTCCTTGGCCAAGTCTCACTGGACAGGGTTTTGCTGAGAACAGGAAGTAAATGTTGGGGTGTTTTGGCAAAACTATTGTAAAACACTGTCACATGATTGCAGGATGCTGCAAAACAAATGTGGCTGGTTGCCAAATGCTCTAAGTTTGGCCATATGAGAAAATGGGAGGGGACAACCATAAGCACAAATAGACCCCCTCCCCTTACTCCATAGGTCTGTTATAACTTGAAAAGGTCACTAAATGACCAGTCATAGGTGGAAGTGACATCTGTTTTGGAATTCTAATTAATATGCTTCAGTTACTTTAAACGTAATCCTAGCTAGACAATAGGAAGGAAAAAAATATATTGTATGTTGAACAGTTAGAAAGCTTGCTAAGAGATTGTTGGAGGGTCTTAAGTAAAAGCTATCATTCCAGTAACAGAACTTGCAGAAAATTCTTTTTCCTCCAGTCCATGCCAATTTGGATGCAAAATTCAGAGAAGAAACAAAATATCCCAAGTTCTCCAGAACATTCTGTTCCTGAAATTGTAGGTTTTTGTACATGTGCAGACATTACCCTAGACATGGGGGCGCAATTAGTTTCCTGTGTGTAGAATTGGACTAAGTAGTTTCTGAGGACCCTTTCTGATCTGTGACTCTTTGGAATTTGTGCTGTGCTTCCACTTTGAGTCAAAAAGATGCAGATGAAAATATTTATTGACCCCTCATATCCTGGAAACAAACTGTTTCAAGTCCTACCCTCAAAACGTCACTACAGAACACTGCACACCAATACAACTAGACACAGTAACAGTTTTTCCCCGAACGCCATCACTCTGCTAAAAAAATAATTCTCTCAACATTGTCAAACTTTTTACTAAATCTGCACTTCTATTTCTAGTTTTTTCTCATCATTCCTATCATCCCTTTCCTCCCACTTAGGACTATATGACTAACTTTATTAATATTGATTGTTTCTTCATTGCTTATTTGACCCTTATGACAATCATTAAGTATTGTACCACATGTTTTTTTGACAAATCTATATTTTCTTTTATGTACACTGCGCATATGCACCAAGACAAATTCCTTGTGTGTCCAATCACACTTGGCCAATAAAGAATTCTATTCTATAAAAAGTCACTGCAGACATGCTGGTAAAATACACCAATACTTGTGTACTATGTTCACCGCCAACATACTCTGAAGCATCTTTTTGTAATCACTTTGAAGTGGACAATGCTACTGTAGTAGTCTGGTTATTCTCCTGTCTGTTCAAGCCCATTTGTTATTGGAATTAGCATGGAGACCTGTAAAAAAAGCCCTTTTGAAGATCTGGATGTAGATTTATCTTTATTTTGCCTTCACAAAATATGATTTAATGTTTCTTCCTCTTTCTTTATATACTTGCTTTGGCTGGAAGGCAAATATAAGTATGCTATTGTTGAATAGAATAGAATTCTTTATTGGCCAAGTGTAATTGGACACACAAGGAATTTTTCTTTGGTGCATATTCTCTCAGTGTACGGAAAAGAAAATATACATTTGTCAAGAATCATGAGGTCCAACACTTAATGATTGTCATAGGGGTCAAATAAGCAATCAGGAAACAATATTAATTTTAAAAAATTAGATCTGATTGATTTATAAAAAGTACTTCTTGGGTCTAATAGATAGTATGTACAAGTGTCAGTTATATATACAGGGTAATTACTTATGAAGATAAGGCTGGGTGGCATATATTGAGATTCTAAAATAGAAATTATCAGTAAATGATTTCTGAGTGAACAAATTAACAACTGAACTTCCTTGAATGATTGGCAAGTTTTTCCAAAATAGGTTTTTAATGCCCCTGCCTCTTTTGTTCCAAGACAAACTGAGATCCCAGGCAGCATTAGTTAGCCCCCTGGAATGACCTCTAGCACAACTGTCCAAAATTGGTGGCATTTTTCTGCCCCCCTGTGAAGTGGGAAACAAATAAATGATTAATCATGTTTGCAATGTGGCTTTCTTTTTAGGCATGGGCGGAGGTATGCGGGAATCGAGAGGAGGTGGATGGGATTCCAGAGATGAATTCAGTTCTGGTAGCAGTATTTCCCTCTTTATATATTATATATACATATACATATATAGGCACAGAGATCTAGGAATATTGGGGTTAATAATAATAGCTTTTAAAGGCTTAGTACCATATTTTTCGCACCTGACCACAAGAAGCACCTAGGTTTAGAGGAGGAAGACAAGAGAAAAAAAATCAGGCAGAGCCTGAGAGGACCACAGATAGGTGTCCTCTCATGTGCCAGCTCTGCCTATTGACTCCTGTATTTCAGAAAAGAGACAGAAAAGGCAGGTTTCAGCACTGTAAAAGGACCCCACTGCCACGGCACAGCTGCTATTCACCAAACGACCGGCACTGATGCACAAGCATTACCACCCATTCTCGGGGGGGGGGGGGGGGGGGTGTTATTTCTTATGGAGCAAAAAAATACAGCATATGAATACGGTATGAGGAATGTAAGTATGCTTTCTTGTGTCTTGAATTGTTTTTTTTAAAAAACACCTGACTTGATTTGAATTGTAAAGCTCTAAATTATTCCAGTTTACCATCAGTAGAATAGGTGGTTTGTCTGCCTTCCTTTCCTTACATATATTATTTATTTATTTATTTATTTATTTATTTATTGGATTTGTATGCCGCCCCTCTCCGGAGACACGGGGCGGCTAACAGCGACAATAAAACAGTGTACAATAGTAATTAGCAGTTCCCAGTCCTTTAAAGTTCACCAAGGTAGCTTCTTTGGCTCCCCCCTCCCCGAGAATGGGTGGAAATGTCTGTGCATCGGTGCCGGTCCTTTGGTGAATAACAGCTGTGCTGCTGCAGCGGGTGCTGAACTGCCACTCTTCTGTCTCTTTTCCGAAGTGCAGGAATCAGTCGGCAGAGTTGGCATATGAGAGCTGGCACACCCGCTTTGGAAAGCATGCTCATCTTCTCATCTAACTGGTCTTTACTTATTTATTCAATTTCTATAGCTGCCCATCACAGCCAAGTGACTGGGTGGCATACAGTTTTTACAATTTTAAATGGGGTAAGATCATTGTTTCTTTCCTCATGTTGTCAACAAGGAAAGAAAGCCCATGCATCGTAGATTTATTTCAGTCTGATTTACTTAACTGTTTCAGCTGGGTATGCTCCATGAGCCAAACAGAAGTGTGCTCAAGAAGGAGTTGTGTCCCTTTACTGCTCTTTATCACTGTGTAAAAGGAACGTAGGAAATGTTTTCATATATCATATTTTTCGGCGTATTAAAGCAACCCCCCTCCCATAAAAGAGGGTGAAAATGTACACCAAATGTATCTCCGCCCACTCACCGCCCCCCATCCTCTGGACTCAATTTGCCTCCTTGCATCAGACAGCCTGTTTCAGCTTCAGCACAGCCTGATTAGCACAAGCAGCTGATTCTCCTCCCGACCATCAGCTGTTCTAGGCTACAGGGTTTGCCTTAGCCTATTGCCGCCTCCGCGAGCCCCATTTTTGGCATCTGCACACCCTGTTTTCAGCCTCCGTGCCCATCATTTTCTGCCCATTCCGATCCCCTCTGCCTGGAACAGGCGGGAAATGGGACCCACGAAGGCTGAAAACGGGGCGTGGGGAGGCTGAAAACTGGATGAGGGGGCTGAAAATAGGGCAGATGGAAGCGGCAATAGGCTATGTCAATCCTTGTCTCCTGAAACAACCAACAATAAGCTGCTTGTGCTAATCAGGCTGTGCTGAAACTGAAGCAGGCTGTTTGCTGCAAGGTGGCAAATTGCTGGGAGACAGAAGCAGATGGGTTTTTTTCTTGTTTTCCTCCTCAAAAGCTATGTGTATCTTATACTTTGGAGCGTCTTATACTCTGAAAAATACAGTAATGCAAACACTTAAATTGTTTCCATTTTATAGATTGGGATTTAAGGCCTCGTTCTTATGCTAAGGTTGTGTTTGGAGAAGGTTGGCAGGAATCTAGATAATGGACTACACCACAGAACAATAAGAGGCTGAAAATACAGCCTCTTATTGCTCTGCTGTACAGTACAGATTGTGTGTTCAAATGTTTCATTCTCTCCAACCTGATGAACTTGAGGTTTTTGCCCTCCTGCATTTATTTTCTTTTTTTATCATCGCTTACATTAATTCTAATTCTTCTCCAAGTCAGATTGAGATTTTCAATATGATCAGTGTGTCGGTGGTAGTTTATCCTTGCATCCTAATTAAAATTTAGCTAGAATAGGGACTGGTCCCCGTTTCAGCCGGCCAGGAAGGACGTCTCCGTGACGTCAAAGCTCCACCCCTGGAATTCCCTATTGGGATTCCCCACCTCCGTTTGAGCCTCCCGACCGGCCGAAAGCTCCACGGCTCTTCTGGGAAGGTGACAGCCGGGTGGCGGCGCTTCTCAGCACTCTCCCGAACTCAAACCTGAACTTTTGCCAAACTTCCGGGTTCGGCGTTCGGGAGAATGCCGAGAAGCGCCCCAGCTGTTTCGGAAGGTGACAGCTGGGCGGCAGCTTCACTTGCATCGGAAGTCCGGATGTGGGGCATCTCGGCGGCGGCAGGTTCGTAAGGCGAAAAAAGTGCATAAGAAGAGGCAAAAAAATTCCAAACCCCTGGTTCGTATCTTGAAAAGTTCGTATGATGAGGGGTTCGTATCATGAGGCACTACTGTACAACTTAAAAAAACAGCAACACGAATACATCCACAGCCATGTAATTGTGCAAGTGTTCTGGTACTAGAAAAGTCACATCTCTCACAGCAAAAGATAAGCAGTGACGGGACCTTATAGAATAAATCATGGATGTGCTGCCAGAAGTGGAAGAATTGGGGGATGAGAGTGGGAAATGTTCATACTCTACTTGTATTATGAACATCCCCTCACCAAACTGATAGAAATTTCTATGGCCCTTGATGCACTCTTTCTTTCAGATGGATTGTTAATAAAAGTCTGTGCCTTAGGGCATGGGTCTCCAACCTTGGCAACTTTACAACTTGTGGACTTCAGGTCTCAGAATTCCTCAGTCGGTGCATTCTGGGAGTTGAAGTCCACAAGTTGTAAAGTTGCCAAGGTTAGAGAGCCCTGTCTTAGAGAATTAAAAACTAGCCAACTTTTAGAATGCTGCTCTTCAGGATGTTTGGATGGCCTGGAAAAATCCTTCATGAGCAAGGTTTTCCCTGGAGCAGAGATATCAAGAGAGTTATTTATTATTTATTTGTTAATTGGATTTATATACCCACCCCTCTCTAAGTTGATAATAAATGCTATATTCTCTTCAATAGGTTTCAGAGATGATGACTTCCTAGGAGGCAGAGGTAGAACACGTCCTGGAGATCGACGAGGAGGAGGCGCCGCACCCATGGGGGGCACAGGTCGTTTCAGGGATGGCCCACCAATGCGTGGGTCTTCTATGGATTTCCGAGAGCCAACAGAAGGTAGGCTGTCTTCCTTTCTCCCCTGTCCCAGGTAAAGAACCAATAGTTATTCAGATGTTGCTGAATTCTTACACTATAATACCCCACTAGTGTCACCCTAGGTAATATGGGCTAGTGGTGCCTGATGCTGGATTTTATAGCTCATCCAGAACACTTCCATTACAGGTTTTAGATATTACAGGAGGATAGCCATGGTAATCTTTGATTGCCTGAAACCTTTTGATGTATGTTAGTTTAGTTCAGATCTCTAATGTGGTGAATCTGTAGTTCACACAAATTATGCCTTTGAATAAAATTTGTTAGTCAGAAAAGTTAATGAGACTTTTTATGCTTTCCTTTATAGATCTGTGTACTTGGGCCATGCTATGTGACTGTTCTAATATAGATGACTCATGGTAGAAACATAAGGAGGTGGGGGGAGTATGGGTGGCTAGATAGATTAGATATATCTATCGATTAGATAAAATAGATTAGGTAGATAGATTAGATCAAGGCTGTCAAACTCCTGGCCCGCTGCGTCACACGTTGGCCATGCCCCTGCCCAGTTTAAGGAAGCAGCGGGTGGAGGTGTCCAATACATCATGTGACATCACCGATAGATTAGGTCATTGATTTTTAACAACTGTCTGTACTGTCCATCTCATTCTGGGGTGGCGCAGTGGTTAGAGTGCAGCATTGCAGGCTATTTCAGCTAACTGCTAGCTGTAATTCAGCAGTTCAAATCTCACCACCAGCTCAAGGGTGACTCAGCCTTCCATCCTTCCGAGGTGGGTAAAATGAGGACTCAGATTGTTGGGGGCAATATGCTGATTCTGTAAACCGCTTAGAGAGGGCTGTAAAAGCACTATGAAGCGGTATATAAGTCTAAATACTATTGCTATTCTCAGAGTAATTCTGATTGCTTTTACTATTCCTAATTTCACTTTTTGGGCACCCTAGGATTATTGTAGTAAATTGAGGGAAATTCTGGGATCACTTCTGATGATTCATAGAGGGAGGAAAAAGGTAAATTCCCCTAAAATCTGATGCTCCCTGTATTGTCTTCCACTTGAGCAGATCTGTCCTGTTGAAACTGCAATAGTGCCCTCTAGTGATAGCTTTGAATTACTTGGGTTACAACAGTGAGGCAGTATTTCTTGTAACCCAAGTAATACTGCCTTTCCCAGTCTGGAGTCTTCCAGATATCATTCTGCAGACTCTCATTCTGGCTAAGAGTCTGAGAATTGATCCGGTACATCTGGAAGGCACTCTGTTGAGCTATAAGGTAATCGTGCAGGTTTTCTTTAACCAGATGTCCTCCAGGCTGTGATGGAATGTCGTCTAAATAGCTAGACAGCCAGAAAGTAAGAAAGGAGAATGGATTACATGGATAATAGCCATCGTGGATGACACCTTGTGTTTTCATATTGCTTTAGTTTGGAAAGTGGTTTGGTTTTAGGGTGGCAGCTGTGTTCTCAGAATTCCACTTGTAATGGAGTGGGCAAACTGAGCCCTGTTGCATGAAATGCCTTGCATGAGAGCCCCTCCAGAGGTACAGGATAGCCATAGGGGAAAAGCCTTCTCTGTGGGGGCTCCGGCCCTCTGGAATCAGCTCCCCCCAGAGATTCACACTGCCCTCACCTTCCTCGCCTTCCGTAAAAGTTTAAAGACCTATCTGTGCCGCCAGGCTTGGGGCCATTAGACCCTAGCCCCCTGGCCGACAAGTGTAGTATGTCTTGCTGTGTGAATGAATGATTTTAAATGTTATGAGAGTTTTTAAAGTTTTTTAGCTACGTTAATTGGATTTTTGGTTGTTTTAATGTATTATTAATTGGATTCATATTACTGTTCTGTTTTTGTACATGCTGTGAACCGCCCCGAGTCCTCAGAGAGGGGCGGCATACAAATCCAATGAATGGATAAATGAATGATAAGGACTGTTATCCATAATCAGGACTGTAGTTCATCCATAACTCAGGTTGAGAAAACAGCCATAACACCTCTCAGCTTCATCTCCTCCTCTTCTTTTTTCTTTTGGCAGAGGAAAGAGCCCAGAGGCCCAGACTTCAGCTCAAGCCCCGGACAGTCGCTACGCCTCTCAATCAAGTAGCCAATCCCAATTCTGCCATCTTTGGTGGAGCGAAGCCAAGGGAGGAAATAGTAAAGGAGCAAGACTGAGGGCACTCGGCGGGCGAGAGTGGGGGAAACGGGATTGAGGGAGGGGCTGGGTGGGGGTGGGAGGAAACGCAAGACAGCCCAGAGTGTCTCACTGAGCTCAGAACATTAACCCCGCAGCCACCATTCCTACCATCTGACACTTGTCCTCCTTGAAACCGAAATGGAAAAGAAAAACAAACAAACAAAACAAACAATCCAGAGCTTGTGAATGCATGTCAGCTGTTAACAAGTGGTTTTTAGCACATTTTTGGCTTCGCTGTATTTAGTGCCTGCATTCTCTTAAGTTCCCCAGCCCCAGACTTCCCTTGTTCCAGGCTCAGGGCTGGCTTCCAGCTGATAGAGCAGCTCTTCCACAGTGGCTTTCTCTAATCCAAGGTGCTGCTTCCCCTTTTTTCTTCGTTTCTGGCTCGCTCTTCTTCCCAGACATCCGAGTCAGGCTCCAGTCCTGCTTCCCTCGTTCCCCTCTGCCTTCCACAGTGCTTTTTATTTTTTTGTCCGTGGCATGTTCAGCCATCCCCAGTGACCCTCAACTCTTTTAAAAGAGTCCTGCCCAAGTGAAAATGTTGCAGGCAAAAAAATAAAACCCAACCACCCTCCTGCAACACAGATTTAAGCCACTGGGCACTTTGGAATAGATCCAAAATCAGCTTCTTCCAGGATAGTTTAAAATGTAAACTGCAGCAAGAGACGCCCTCTGCTTTGGGCCCCTCTGGCACTGCGCGGGGCTCTGCCTGTAGCAGAAGTTGTGTGTCTACATCTGAGTCTAGCATGAAAAATGCAGTTTGATGCATTCTTGACTTGGCCTGTGTCATTCCCACTAGTGCTTAGAGGTTGGTGCTGTTGACATTTGTGCCAACTCGGTGGCACCCTGGACTTTCTTCCAACATACTCTGGCATTTTATTTTGTTTTGTTTTTTTCCACAGGATTGCTAATGGCTTTCTAAGTAATTTCTTTAATAAAGGTTTTTTTTCCTCCCTTTGGGAGGTTGGAGGCGCTTTATTTTGAATGAAATGGTGTCTTGATTTCACCATGCCAGCATTTTGATTCTTTCGGTATGTTTTGTGCTTTTCCTGTTTAGCTCCTCCAATAAGCAGAGGGGAGAGCACCACATTATACAGTTTCAACTGGCATCTTAACAACAGGGAGGCCTAGCACACTGAGCGGCTGACAAACCTTCATTCCCCTTGCGTCTCTGTGTGAATAAATTCTGCTGGAAAAAGCTGGATGCAGCAAGTAACCTAGAAAGAAAGAAGCGCTAAACAGTGATATAAACTTGAAAGAGAAGTTTGTCAGCTGTTCAGCTTATAGGATTCATGGCTCAGTCTGAGCAGAGTTGGGAATACCTGCAGTGCCTGACTTCAGTGCTAACGTATCTTATTTGTAGCTTTCATACAAATAACAGGATAGAAACTGGCAGGTATTGGAGGTTTTCTCTTTTCTGGGGCTTCTCCTTTAGATGCTAAATCTTGTCCAATTCCTAAAAGCAGGTCTTTCAATTTGCAAAATTAATTAGCGGACTTCCAAGGGCAGCTTTTATTTGGATAAATAAAATGATTAGCAAAGATCTTCATGATATACAAACAAGCAAATATTCCTTTTCCTGACCTCCTTGTAATTTGAGCATATTTTTGAGAATAAGAACCATTTGTTTAACACTAACTTTCTTTAAGACATGCACTGTGTGGTTGTGTTCTAAACAAAATCCACCCAATAATCTCTCTTCCGCTGTAAATAAGGAAGAACCAAGATTTTAAGAGCAAAAAACAAGATTTCTCCATGCAAGGCTCACTCAGTCGATCTATTTGATTTTTAAATGTGTAAAGAGAAATTTCCAAACACTTAACACATTCTGCTTCATGACAAAGTAAATTTATGGATATGGTATTTTGTGAATGATCTTTTAAATAAAGAAAACATTAAGTAATATTTAAGGCTGGTCTGTGTTGAAGTTTGTTGGCAATTTTGGAACAGAAAAGCTAGCTTTTACCAACAGATTTCTTCAGTTTTCAGACATGGTTAATATGGAGTGTTTTGGAGGGTTTCATAAGGGTGCCTGTTGTTCCATTGCTGGTTTCTAGACTGAAGACTATCTGTATGCCCCAGTTTTGAAAACACTTTTAAAAAAAAATTATGGTACAAGGCCAGATTGCAAAAGTTCAACCAAATGTAATATGAAAAGGCAAGCTAAAAAATGCAAGTAAAACAATCTTGTAATGAGAAACCTAGTTCTGTTGTCCATTCTGAACGTGCCAGTACCCAGTGGTCAGTCTTATAGGTGTATTGATACCAGTATAAGTGTTCTTTTTCAGGAAGAAGTCTAGAACAGAACAGCAGCCAGCCAATCTACCTATTTTGGGTTGGATTAATCTGGACTTTGCAAGAAAACGTTCCAAGATTTTTATTTCATTCAATGCAGAGGGATAATCTCAACATATATGTGGATGGTTGTAGGATGCCTTTCGTAAGCTCCTTAAAACCCACCTCTGTCGTCAGGCATGGGGGAATTGAGATATTCCTTTCCCCCCAGGCCTATACAATTTATGCATTTATTTTTATTTATTTATTACTTAGATTTGTATGCCGCCCCTCTCCGAAGACTCGGGGCGGCTCACAACATGTAAAAACAAATCATAAGCAATCAGACAAATTTAAAATATTTAAATATTTAAAAACCCCATATGCTAACAGATACACACACAGACATACCATGCATAAATTAAACGTGCCCAGGGGGAGATGTTCAGTTCCCCCATGCCTGACGGCAAAGGTGGGTTTTAAGGAGTTTACGGAAGGCAGGAAGAGTAGGGGCAGTTCTAATCTCCGGGGGGAGTTGGTTCCAGAGGGCCGGTGCCGCCACAGAGAAGGCTCTTCCCCTGGGGCCCGCCAATCGACATTGTTTAGTTGACGGGACCCGGAGAAGGCCCACTCTGTGGGACCTAATCGGTCGCTGGGATTCGTGCGGCAGGAGGCGGTCTCGGAGATATTCTGGTATGTTTGCGTGTATGTTTGGCTTTTAATAAGGGTTTTTAGTTATTTTAAATATTAGATTTGTCATATGTTGTTTTATTATTGTTGTTAACCGCCCCGAGTCTACGGAGAGGGGCAGCATACAAATCAAATCAAATAAATAAATAAATGGTTAAGGAGCAGATTTGGGCAGGAGAGACATCATGATCCAGTGGTTAAAGTCAGAACGGGGCAGTTCCTAATATGTAATTTTACACATTTTCCCTACCAACTTTTACTATCTGGAAAACACAACTTTTGTCATATTGATAGAAAAAAATTACTATGTAAGGCAGAGGTCTTCAAACAGAATTCTGGGAGTTGAAGTCTACAAGTCTTAACGTTGCCAAGTTTGGGGACCTCTAATGTATAAGATGTGAAAAATAGGTACCTGGAATATATTCTGGTTAAGGAGGAAAACAGATGACCAGGTAAGCACGTGAATGATATAGTGTCTATAAACCAGAGGTTAAGTATGTGTTCTTGCACCAAACATTTTATGTCCTAAAAGTTTTTTTGATTTTTGCTATTTTGTGAGAAATTTTAAGTCTAGTGTGGAAATCAGTCTCCAATTTTCTCAAGGGTTTTCAGTGGTATCATTTGGAAAACTGAAAAATCCCACTATTCATTTAAAAAAAAATTTAACCATGTATTTTGTTTAAAGATTGGCAAATGGTCTGATATAATGGGGCATTACTGAAAGATGGTGGCCTATAGAAAGTAGATTTTATACTCTTGTTTGTGATGGCTGTGAGGCCCAGAAGAGCAGTGTGGCTGCATCTGATTGCATTCACCCATTTATCATCTCCAAGGGAGCACTTGTAGCTTAAGGGACTCTTATGGACACGGGTGACTTTTGCTTATGTATATGTTCGCTTTGTCATGTTCTCCTCATATGCTAAATAAATGGTGCAGAAGGATGAAATGTGTGCTTCCCTAATAGCCGCGAGTGACATTAAGTCTTGTAATAAAGTTCCCAGATTAGATACAGAGCAGAGATAGAGATAACATCTCAGACTACCACAAGATACGGTTTTTGAGTCAAACATAGTGACATGATCAGTTGCGGCTAATTATGGTCAGCTACTTTCTTTTTACCGTTCACTGCATCCTCAGAACTATGAAACCTTTCTGTTTTTGTCCTTGATGCCAAAGGTTTTATGGCAAAAATCAACAACTATCCTCCCTCTACTTTCCATCACGTTTCTTGGACAATCTATTGATTGATGAATGTATTTTTTGTGAAACTTGGGGGTGGTGGGGTGGAGGAAATATTGCAAAAAATACAAGAAGTCCTAAATCTTGAAGCATGATTACCTTTTGACTCGGCGCTTCCTTCAGAAGATGACCCATAATAGTCCTCGGCGAGGGGTGGCATACAAATAATAATAATAACAACAACAGTAATAATAACAATAATAATAATAATAATAGTTGCACATTGCATTTATTAACACACCAAATTAATTCTTCCCCCCCTCCATCACTTGGGCTAAACTACCCGGTTTGTCTGAGAATTGGTCAAAACGATTTCGTGTTCCAATTTTGTTACCCCGTTCCATGTGGTTTATGATAAAATCCTCGTCCAAACCGGAACCACAGATGTAGGGTTGAGTGAGTCACAGGTAACAGGAAGCTTGAGGCCAGCGCGCTGTTGCAAAGAGCAAGTAGCCACATAACAGCTTTGAATGTGAGAACGCTGATTAAAAATAATAGCCAGAGAGTAAAGGATCGGTATCTTCTGCCTCTTAGGAAACCTCTAAACTTTACAAGGTATGATATTCCAGCTTCTGCTGACCCTTCCGGATTTTATGCTAACCCACATTTTTCTGGCAGAATGTAACTCAGTTCAATTTTCCTCTAGGTCACTCCTTTTTTTCTTTTGTAAAAATTGAACAGGAACAAAAGTGACCCCCCAAATTACAGGCATGACATTAAAAAAAAAAAATTCAGAAAATGTCATGATGGTTTATGTAACAATTTGGAACTCCTATAAAACCTGTATGTTTTCATTTGGCTTAATTAAATGTGGTCTGGCTTTTCTCAGCTCCCCAAGTTGTCTTTGATAAGCTTAAATTTTGTTTTTCTAAGCGGATGGGCAAATTTCCTAAGAAAGTGATAGCCTGCAATCTGTTTTATTTGTATTTTCATTTTTAAACGGTAGAGACCATTCCTTGTTTCTCAGTATGCTCTCTTTCCATTTCTCGCATTAAAAATATTTTTAAGTCAATAAGTCAAACAAGGGAGAGAACCTTATGAGTACTAAAGAGATCTGATAACAGCTGTTCAGATTAACACATTTTAAGCATTGGGTGAAATGAGCAGTGGTTCACAAGACCTTAATGCCTTTTAATAACTTGTTAATCTGAAAAGCTACCCACATTCCTGATTCTTGGCTATCATAGACTAACCCAGCTCTCTTACAATGTGTAACGAAGGAGTAGGCAACTGGGCTTGAACTGAAAGCAAAATCTCTTTGGGTTGTAATCCTCTACTATAGTGTCCCTATTAAGACGACCCTGTCAAATGCATATTTATTTAATGCTTGTGCACTTTCTCACAAGATATTTCTCTGAACAATTGCAATTGTACATTCTGTGTTGTTTGCTCCTTCTTTATAAACAAATAGTCCGTAACAGTGCACGGTGATGCAAATTAGTGTTGATCAAATCTCATTTGCCTTTTGTTTTAATCCACTAATTCCCCAACTGCATATTCTATGAAGTTTCGTAAATCTGCCATATATAACAGTATTTCCATTAGGAACAACTGATTTGTCACTCTGGGAGTGAATTTCTTCCTCAATATTATATCCTCTTTTTCAACTTTTGCGTGAGTTGCCTTCCGTTTCCACTGACTGTCTCATTTGTTTTGCAGTTGGCAAAAGTTAACTGTGCCAAAAAGACATCACACTTTTTTAAAAAGTATTTTTAATACATTTTTTATTTTTATACATACACAAACATAACAATGACAAACAAAACAATGGGGGGAAAAACCAAAACATAAATTTGGGAAATCTACATTCCTTGCTCATTTGGAATTTCGATCGGAGAGTTATCCATTTTAACTTATTTTTTATTAATGTAATGCTTTGCATTTTTACATATTTGCATATTTATCTTTGAATGTTATTAATTTCTTGGATTATCTTTCTATGTAATTTCTTTTATCTTCTCTTTCCTCTAGCCAATTATAAAAAAATCCCATATCTTATAATATTCTAGCTTCTTTGACAGCCTATCCATCTCTGCGCAATCCATCACCTTTTTGAATACCATCCCTTCTGGTATTCTATCTGATTTTTACTGTTCAACATAATATTATCCTTGCGGCTGCTAGAATATGAATAATCAAATATCGTACTTCTTTAAAAAGTATTTTTAATGAGAAACAGATAGGGTTGGTAGCTGTAGGAGAATTAGCAATTAGATTAACAGAGTTGGAAGGGATCTTGTAGGTCAGCTAGTCTAACCCTCCTCCCTAAGCAGGAGATCCTACAGTCCCTTTTTTGAAGAGATCTGTTTTTTCAGGAGTAGATCAACATGTCAGGGGTGTTTCTGTACCTGGTTTGTAGTCCTACAAAGTCAGAAATTGCCAAAAATGGGTGTTGGGACTTCTTAGTGGTCTCCCGTTTTAAATCACATAGGTCTGCTAGGACCTCTTTCCTGCCATCAAATAATTGGTATGTGCTCCACTTACTATAACTACGATAGCGCTGTCCCTTCTTTCTAGCTCTCAATCACCAAAATTAAAACAATTTAAAAATGATGGCTCCATTAGCAGTGAGAAATTGTCGTGCTGTTGTTTCCCAGCCTTCTTACTTTGTTCTTGTTTTCGTAGCCATCACGATGAACAATTCTTGATAGCTGGCGGTGGCTTCATTTATTGGAAAATATTAAATCAGAGGTGTAATGTTTTGGGATATATATAGAAACACATATGTTTTCAGACACCCACTCACATCAGGCTTTATATTAATTTTTCCAATAAAGTACTTGAATTTAATGTTAAATGGTCTATCAAAAATTGTTCATTATTATTGGAGACAAGATCTCTTGCACTTCAGTTAAAAACCACTTGCTGGCAGAATGTCAAAAACTTCTCCCCTTCCCAGACATCTCCACCATTCACATTAAGGCTCAATATTATTAATTCACATTAAGGCCCAAATCATATTATATGATTTGATTGCTTATTTGTACCCAGACTATCATTAAGTATTGTAGCTTATGATTTTATGTACACTGAGAACATTTGCGCCAAGACAAAATCCTTGTGTGTCCAATCACACATGGCCAATAAAATTCTATTCTATTTTGGAGATCTAAAACAGAAATTGGATTATAATTTTGGTTCCCAAGGAATAACAATTATTACCTTTTTTTCTGATAATTTGTGAAACTGAAAACACTAGAGCGACAAAACAGAATTGGTACATGGTCTCTGTGGCAGTCACTGCATAGATTTATTATAAGTCAGTTGTCAGGGCTCCAAGTAATAAAACCATAGCAAGCGACACTCTGAGCAATATAGATTCCTCAAAGAATACTTTTATTTGGAATATCATATTAGCAGATATCTGGTGAAAACCTACTCTAAGGTATCCTGTAGTTTTCACCTAATTAAAAGTAAAAGTTTTCCCACTTTCTCAAAACAGTCACATGGTCCAATCCCAGAACAGGCTGGCAGCTAGGTGGCATCACTCCACCTTCTCCCGACCTTGGTTCCCAAATGAAAATATGTTGTTTTGGCTACATATTCCCCTCTATCTCAACTCCACCCTCTCTGACCCTTAATTCCGGTGGTAACACCGAAGCAGTCAAAAATGGCTTCAGTCAGGTCAGCTTCATAAATAAAATATAAATACTTTATTGTCATTTCAACAATACAGCTTCAGGGTTGACATCTATATTGACTCCTCAAGATTGCCTGGAGAAGGACTTGGCAGGATTTTGGGATTTATACACCGCCCATCTCACTGTCTGACTCTGAGCAATTTATAGATAAAAGCCATAAATATACAGTATTTTTAAAAGATACAGTTAAAAAACAAGAGTTAAAAAGGCAGAGGGGGTGCCCTCAACCTACCAGCTATCTGCAAGGCTGCATATCATTCATAGCAGTGGTGGGATTCAAATAATTTAACAGCAGGTTCTGTGGGCATGGCTAGGTGGTCATGTAATTGGGTGGGTGTGGCCTCTACATCACTTGCATGTATGGTGCCTGTATGGGGTCAGCAGTATTGGGGAGAGAATCCATGGGTCTCCAGGGAGCAGGACAGGAGGAAAGAAAGAAAGATCCAACGTGTGCATGTATGTGTAGTCTTTCCATGGAAGAAGGGAAGGTTTTATCAGCGCAGGAGCATCGCTTTGGTACACCCTTCACCACCCATCTCAGCCCATTCGTGGCAGAGCAACTTCTCCCTCACTGGCCGTTAGCCAAGGGGAAGAAGTGAACTCAGGGTTGTTTTTTTTAAATTATTTATTTATTTATTTATTTTATTGGATTTGTATCTCACCCTTTTCCGAGGACTTGCAACATGTAAAAACAACACAATTCTAAAATCCAGTAATAACTAAAACAACCAATCTAAAACCCTAACTTAATTTAAAAACAGTCATTCCAATCCACCAACACACGTTCAATTCAACATACATTCACCCATAGGCAGGGGTTGATGGTTATTGTCCCCAGGCCTGTCAGCATAAATGCGTCTTCAAATTATTACGGAAGGCAAGCAGGGTGGGGGCAGTACAAATCTTTGGGGGGAGCTGATTCCAGAGGGCCGGCAGCTGCTAGCATTGCCTATGGAGCTAGCGCGAACAGCAGCACACAGGACCGATGATGCCTTCTCCCTCTACCTCCCGGAAGCTGGGCAATCCCGTGTGAAGAAGGAAAGGACTGATTTCGCTGTTTCCCCATGGCTAACACCCAGCAAAGGAGACGTTGCTCTTCCAATAATGGGCAGAGACAGCCAGTGAGGGGCGTGCGACACACCTGCGCCGATAACACATACACCGTGGAAAGATCAGGCTCTGCCAATTGGCCCTAAGCCCAGGGGTGGGTGGAAAATTGAGCAACTTCTCCCTCGCTGGTCATAGAATTTTAACAACAGGCTTGTATGAACCAGCCTGAACCAGATGAATCCCACCA
The DNA here is from genome assembly GCF_031021105.1 of Erythrolamprus reginae. Lineage (NCBI taxonomy): Eukaryota > Metazoa > Chordata > Lepidosauria > Squamata > Dipsadidae > Erythrolamprus > Erythrolamprus reginae. The sequence continues at coordinate 405,845,515 of NC_091950.1, forward strand.
GTGATTCATAGATTCCCCCCCCCCTCTCTGAAGGCCAGAAGAGTGGGGAGCAATTTCAATTCTGAGGGCAATGTGTTGTATAGGGCAAGGTTTGGTAGGGAAGGTTTGCCTATTTGCCGATGACTCTAAAGCAGTGTTTTTCAACCAGTGTGCCGTGGTGCCGCGAGATATGGTCAGGTGTGCCGCGAAGAAGGAAGCTCAGGTTCCGGTCTCGCAACTTTTTGCTGAGAGACAGAGAGAGTGAGAGAGATAGAGAAAGAGAGAGAAAGAAAGCAAGAGAGAAAGAGAGTGAGAGAAAAAGAGAGAAAGAAAGCAAGAGAGAGCGAGAGAGAGAAAAGAAAGCAAGAGGGAAAGAAAGCAAGAGAGAAAAGGAGAGGAAGGCAGAGAGAGAAATATGAGAAAAAAGGGGAGGAAAAAAGAGAAATGAGAAAATAATTGAGATTGAGAATGAGAGGAAAGAGAAAAAAACAAAAGAAAGAGAGAAGTGACTCTTGATTTAAAGCATATGATAAAAAGCACCCAAAGAATAAGAGAGAAAAAAACCCCAGCCCTCACCTGTTTTTGAAAATAGTTCAAGAGTGTGTATGTATACACACACACACGGGGGGGGGGAGGAGACAGGGATGGAAAAAGAGAGAAGAGTGTCTTAGGGTGTCATTTTGTGTCATTTTGGTTGGTGGTGTGCCCCAGGATTTTGTAAATGTAAAAAAATGTGCCGCAGCTCAAAAAAGGTTGAAAAGTACTGCTCTAAAGTGTTCAATAGGGTTGATATACCTGGAGGGGTCTGTAATATGGTAAATGATTTAGCTTTACTAGATAAATGGTCAAAGCAATGGAAACTGCAGTTTAATGTTTCCAAATGAACACAAGGACAAGGAAAGTTAACACAAGAACAAGGGGACACAATCTGAAGTTAGTTGGGGGAAAGATCAAAAGTAACATGAGAAAATATTATTTCACTGAAAGAGTAGTAGATCCTTGGAACAAACTTCCAGCAAACGTGGTTGGTAAATCCACAGTAACTGAATTTAAACATGCCTGGGATAAACATATATCCATTGTAAGATAAAATACAGGAAATAGTATAAGGGCAGACTACATGGACCATGAGGTCTTTTTCTGCCGGCAGTCTTCTATGATTCTATGTTTCTAAGGTTAATGGCAGAGAAGCTACCTTGCTGATTGTCCTTGCTTTTTTCTTTCAGGGGCCAAGATCTATTTATTACTTATTTAATTAGATTTCTATGCTGCCCTTCTCAGTTGACTCAGGCAGCTTACAACATAATCAATACAATACAAAACATGCAGAAATCTAATATTACAAATCTAAACATTTCTAAAATCCCATTATCTTAAAAACACAATCATCCACATCCATCCAACTCATTTAATCATTCATGGCCGGAGTTGGCTCTTAACATTCACGGCCCCTCATGCCTGCCAGCAAAGATGGTTCTTCAGGGCCTTGCAAAAGGCCAGGAGGGTGGGGTTGGGTACGAATCTCCGGGAGGGCTGGAGCCGCCACAGAAGGCTCTTCCCCTAGGGCCCGCCAGATGACATTGCCTGGCTGACGAGACCTAGAGAAGGCTGACCCTCTGGGATCTGGATGGTCGCTGGGATACACGAGGCAGAAGGCAGTCCTGTAGGTAATGTGACTTGTCCAAAGTCATCCAGATGCTTCCTGCCTAGGACAGAAATAGAAATGATTTCCCAGTTTCTAGCCTGACTCTTTTACATACAAATAATTGAATACATTAACAATCAATGGCTTAGTTAATCAACAGCATCTTCTGATTTTATTCCATGCTGAAATAATTTTTTTTCTCCATTCCTTTTTCTCTCTTGAAATAGCACTTAGACCTATATACCGTTTCACAGTGCTTTTACAGCCCTCTCTAAACGGTTTACCAAGTCGGTCTAGTGCCCCTAACAACCTAGCTCCTCATTTTAGCCACCTCGGAAGGATGGAAGGCTGAGTCAAGCTTGAGCTGGTGAGACTCGAACTGCTGAACTGCTGGCAGTCAACAAAATTTGCCTGCAATGCTGCATTATAACCACTGCACCGCCACGGCTCTATAATCTATAATCCAGTAAGGAGAGGACCATGAGAAAATCCCCAAACCTTTGAATAATTCCTAATCTTATATGTAACTGATTTTTAAGACCATGTTGCAAGAGAAAAGTTGATTGAGTGTGATCGTAATTAAATACTAAACTACTTTGGATGGGGTAAATTAGGACAGGGATGGTAGGCACGCTAGTGCGTGAGTGCACTAGCGTGCCTACCATCCCTACCCTGATTTACCCTTTTATTTTTGCTAGTATTCATTTCATGTATTCAAATCATGTTTATACTTATACATACTATCTATTAAGTGTTTGACAAAAATGAACAAAATTAAAATGGGCCCGTAGAATTGGTGGAGGGGCAGGTTTCCTTTGTGTCATTATGGAGAAATGTCTGCAGTTGCCCTTCCAACTCCCTCCCCCCCTTCCAACTCCCTCCTCCCCAAAAAAAGAAGCCAAAAAAAGTGTGCAATAGGGTTGATATTCCTGGAGGAGTCTGTAATATGGTAAATGATTTAGCTTTACTAGATAAATGGTCAAAGCAATGGAAACTGCAGTTTAATGTTTCCAAATGTAAAATAATGCACTTGGGGAAAAGGAATCCTCAATCTGAGTATTGTATTGGCAATTCTGTGAGCAAAAACTTCAGAAGAAAAGGATTTAGGGGTAGTGATTTCTGACAGTCTCAAATGGTTGAGCAGTGTGGTCGGGCGGTAGAAAAAGCAAGTAGGATTAACAGAGATTAACAGAGTTGGCATTGCTAGAGGTATAACAAGCAGGAAGAGGGAGATTGTGATCCCCTTATATAGAGCGCTGGTGAGATCACATTTGGAATACTGTGTTCAGTTCTGGAGACCTCACCTACAAAAAGATATTGACAAAATTGAACGGGTCCAAAGACGGGTTACAAGAATGGTGGAAGGTCTTAAGCATAAAACGTATCAGGAAAGACTTCATGAACTCAATCTGTATAGTCTGGAGCACAGAAGGAAAAGGGGGGATATGATTGAAACATTTAAATATGTTAAAGGGTTAAATAAGGTTCAGGAGGAAAGTGTTTTAATAGGAAAGTGAACACAAGAACAAGGGGACACAATCTGAAGTTAGTTGGGGGAAAGATCAAAAGCAACGTGAGAAAATATTATTTTACTGAAAGAGTAGTAGATCCTTGGAACAAACTTCCAACAGACGTGGTTGATAAATCCACAGTAACTGGATTTAAACATGCCTGGGATAAACATATATCCATTGTAAAATAAAGTACTGTACAGGAAATAGTATAAGGGCAGACTAGATGGACCATGAGGTCTTTTTCTGCCGTCAGTCTTCTATGTTTCTATGAATCCTCCATGGGGAGGATTTCTGGTTGCTCTCCCAGATCATGAGTTGCGCAGTTTTCAGACCAAAGCTGTCATAGCAAAAGTCCCTAAATTTTCTTCTTCACTGGGTATGATTCTTTGTTTCCGACTCCCTTTGTTCCCGTTGAGATGCTGCACCAAAGCTATAAAAAGCATAAACTTTGCCTGCAGGAGTTTCCATATCTAAATGTGGCTGAAAATCTACCTAAATCCTCTGAAGGTGCTGTCAGTCAGTGTCAATAATATCAGGCTAGATCAGTGATGGCGAATGTTTTTTTTCCCCTCGAGTGCTGAAAACACGTGTGTACATGCTATCGGACGTGCGTGAGTGCCCACACCCATAATGCCTGGGGAAGGCAAAAACAGCTTCCCTCGCCCCTGGAGGCCCTCTGGAGACTGGAAATGGCCTGTTTTCCAACTTCTGATGGGCCCAGTAGGCTTGTGTTTTGCCCTCTCCAGGCTCCAAAGGCTTCCCAGGAGCCAGGGGAGGGTAAAAATGCCCTCCCACATTCCCCCGGAGGCTCTCTGGAAGCCAAAAATGCCCTTCCAGAGCCTCTGTGTGAGCCAAACATTAGTCAAACATGCATGATGGAGCTGAGCTAGGGCAGTGGCTCAAATGCCAGCAGATATGGCTCCATGTGCCACCTGTGGCACCCGTGCCAGAGGTTTGCCATCACTGGACTAGATCAACCTGGGCACCCTCTTAATGTGTGAACTTCAGTTCCCAGAATTCTCCATTCCACGTGGTCATTATTAAGAATTCAGGGAATTCACCCAAAACATTTGACAGGTAGGAAACTTGAGAATCGATAAATTTAAAAATCCTTTTTTGGGCTTTTTATGCAATGTACTAAATTAAATAGTTATATTGGGTGGGAAGGTGGATTTCCTAAACAATCTGGATTGGAAGGTCTTCAATCCATCTGAATACATTCAATCCAGTTCACCTGGAAAACCGATTGAAATCAGCATTTATCAAAGATTTGAATGACCCTTCGCAACAGACTAATTTGATTGCTTCTTTCCCCAACCTTCCAGATCTGTTGAATTTTCCCTCCTCTAATTATCCAGTTAGTCTGGCTATTTTAATTTCCCACAATGTCCATAATAGCTTTAATTAGATACTGGAGCATAATTTGTACTGCTGTTATCCCAATTAGTTTTAATATTTATTATTGTTATAATCTGTCTCATAATCTACGAGGGTCGACCAGAAAGTAATGCACCACATTTTTTTTCTTCAACAATTATTTATTGAACACAATGAAACTTACACACAAGAAAGAATGATGTTTCTTCTACACTCCCTATTTTTCCATGTAATCTCCGTCCCATTCTATGGCCTTCCTCCAGCGAGACACAAGGGCGTATATGCCCTGTTGGTACCACTCCTTGTTCTAATGGCCTCGCCCTCTATTCTTCTGTTCTAATGGCCTCACCCTCTGTGCCCAGCGACTAACCGTACTTCTGTCTACTGCAGATTCTCCATAAACTCTACACAAACATTTGTGAATGTTCCCAACAGTTTCTTTCTCTGCAGTGAGAAATTCAATGATGACACGCTGCTTGTAATGTACATCACTTATAGACGCCATTTCGAAACATTGCTGCGGCTACGCTATCTGTCTGAAGAAATGCAAAATTTACACACACACACACCTGACAATTCAAATAATGTATATCTAAAGTTTCACATTCGAACCATTACTGTAGGCTGAGAAAAAATGTGGTGCATTACTTTCTGGGCGACCCTCGTACATCCTTTAGCTTTACAAAACCAATACACTATGGAATGGAATGGAATCGAATCAAATAGAATCAAATGGAACCGAACCGAATGGAATGGATTGTTTGTTCTTATATTCTGCCCAATTCCCAAAGGACTCTGGGCGGCAGAATAGAACAGAACAGAACAGATTTTTTTATTGGCCAAATGTGATTGGACACACAAGGAATTTGTCTTTGGTGCATGTGCTCTCAGTGTCCATGAAAGAAAAGATACATTTGTCAAGAATCATGAGGTACAACACTTAATGATTGTCATAGGGTACAAATAAGCAATCAAATCATATTAGGAACCAGTCAATATAAATCATAAGGATGCTAGCAACAAAGTTAGTCATACAGTCATTAGTTATATATTATTATAGCATTTAAGCACAACAAAGAACAATAGTATTTATTTAGTTATTGCACTAATGCACATTGCCCAATCAAAAATATTCCAAATGTACAGTACAAAAGCAGAGACTTTAAACTTCCCTCAAATGAACTCGGAAATGTAATACAAGTGCAGAAGTATTTATTTATTTATTTATTTATTTATTTATTTATTTATTTAGTCCAATACATAATACACATTGAAGAGAAATATATGTAATAATATAAGTAAAGAAAAGAATAGAAGAAAAGATATAAAAGTATAGGTGAACATATTTGAAAGGAAGAAAAGATAAATGAGATAAGGAGAGACAATTGGACAGGGGACGGAAGGCACACTGGTGCACTTATGCACGCCCCTTACTGACCTCTAAGGAACCTGGAGAGGTCAATCGTGGATAGTCTAAGGGAATAATGTTGGGGGTTAGGGGTTGACACCACTGAGTCAGGTAAAGAGTTCTATGCTTCGACAACTCGGTTGCTGAAGTCATATTTTTTACAGTCAAGTTTGGAGCGGTTAATATTAAGTTTGAATCTGTTGCGTGCTCTTGTGTTGTTGCGATTGAAGCTGAAGTAGTCATTGACAGGTAGAACGTTGCAGCATATGATCTTGTGGGCAATACTTAGATCGTGTTTTAGGCGTCGTAGTTCTAAGCTTTGAAGACCACCGATTGATAGTCTGCTTTCGTAAGGTATTCTATTTCGAGTGGAGGAGTGAATGGCTCTTCTGGTGAAGTATCTTTGGACATTTTCAAGGGTGTTGATCTCACTTCCCTCTTTTTACCACTATGAAATAGCTTCTTAAACATGGACATATAGTTGAGTTCAGTCACATCCATTTTTCAGTTTCTACCAATCTAAGATTCTCTTCTGTCACTCTTCATAAAATGAAGTTTCTTTATAAACCAGGCAACAAGAGGTCAAGCATCTCATTCAATGTCCTTGTGGTCCCAGATAAAGTGAACAGTGGCAGTGGTTGCCAATCAATTAAAACCTCCAAGGAACAATTAGATGCTGGGCGGAATATCCTTATTTATTTATTTATTGGATTTATATGCCACCCCTCTCCGAGGACTAGGGGCAGCTTACAACATATAAAAAACAATGCAGAGTCACAACAAATGATAGATACTTAATATTACATATAATGACTGTGGCAAGAATAATTTACGCACAAGCTTGGAAACAGGAAACTATCCCAACAATGATTAATCTAATAGCTAAAATTTATGAAGTCGTAGAAATGACAAAACTCACGTACGAATTACAGGACAAAGATATGGAGGATTTTCACAAAACTTGGGGCAGGTGGTATATCTGGATTGCGAAAAACAAAATAAAAAAAAGAAAAATGGGAATAACGATAAAATTATTTAAAATATTAAAACTAGAGAGAAAAACCAAATTGATATTAAGAGGAAATACTAAAGCACTATTATGAAAATGAAACAAAAAAAATGGACATATTAACAGGAAAATTAACGATGCATAAATGTAATAATCAATAAAGAGAAAATATTATTATAAATGAATGAGCTGCAAACCAATTACACCGCTATTGAGCAGGTGTCAATACTAAGCTATGAATACTAAATAATCCATATATAAAGCATGATGCTTTATTTTTTGTTGTATGTTATATGTATATATCAAATGTTGTATTGTTCTGTTTTTTCTTCGTTTTCTTTCTTTTTTTAATGTATATATTGAATAAAGTATTTAAAACAACAACAACAATGCAGACATCCTAATCCAATTAATTTAAAAACTAATGGTTCCCATTCCTGCAAATCTCAAACATGGTGACAAAATGCATAGTGATCAGCAGGCCGAAGCCATCGTTTGAGTGGAGACTTTGGCCTGCCACAATTGGAGTAGTACCATGGGAATCAGAAGGGGTGATTGCATGAGAGGGAAAATGCTAGCCACAACAAATTCCTTCTTGAGGTTTCAAGGTCATCCTTTGTTCAGCACCAGCAAAAGTACGGAGGAGGTCCATGGATGTGCAGACAACCGGACCGGTCTGTGTGATGAACTTGTGCATGTGGGGATGAGGGATGACCCTTAACCTGATTGGGGAACTGTAGGAAAAGTTAGTATTGGTTTGACTACAGTTCATAACCAACATGACTGACAATAAATTGTCCTCAGAGAGGGACGGCATACAGATCCAATGAATGAAATCATGTCAGACTAATCTCATTGATTTCTTTGACTATGTCACAAAGGTGTTGGATGAAGGTGGTGCCGTGGATATTGCCTATCTGGACTTCAGCAAAGGCTTTGATACGGTTCCACATAAAGAGCTGATAGATAAATTAGTGAAGATTGGACTTAATCCCGGGATAGTTCAGTGGATTTGCAGCTGGCTGAAGCATAGACATCAGAGAGTTATTGTTAATGGCGAGTATTCTGAGCAGAGACAGGTTACAAGCGGTGTGCCACAAGGGTCTGTTCTGGGTCCTATTCTTTTTAATATGTTTGTGAGTGACATAGGGGAAGGTTTGGTAGGGAAGGTTTGCCTATTTGCTGATGACTCTAAAGTGTGCAATAGGGTTGATATTCCTGGAGGCGTCTGTAATATGGTAAATTATTTAGCTTTACTAGATAAATGGTCAAAGCAATGGAAACTGCAGTTTAATGTTTTCAAATGTAAAATAATGCACTTGGGGAAAAGGAATCCTCAATCTGAGTATTGTATTGGCAGTTCTGTGTTAGCAAAAACTTCAGAAGAGAAGGATTTAGGGGTAGTGATTTCTGACAGTCACAAAATGGGTGAACAGTGCAGTCAGGCGGTAAGGAAAGCAAGTAGGATGCTTGGATGCATAGCTAGATGTATAACAAGCAGGATTGTGATCCCGCTATATAGAACGCTGGTGAGACTACATTTGGAATACTGTGTTCAGTTCTGGAGACCTCACCTACAAAAAAATATTGACAAAATTGAACAGGTCCAAAGACGGGCTACAAGAATGGTGGAAGGTCTTAAGCATAAAACCTATCAGGAAAGACTTAATGAACTCAATCTGTATAGTCTGGAGGACAGAAGGAAAAGGGGGGACATGATTGAAACATTTAAATATGTCAAAGGGTTAAATAAGGTTCAGGAGGGAAGTGTTTTTAATAGGAAAGTGAACACAAGAACAAGGGGACACAATCTGAAGTTAGTTGGGGGAAAGATCAAAAGCAACACGATAAAATATTATTTTACTGAAAGAGTAGTAGATCCATGGAACAAACTTCCAGCAGACATGGTTGGTAAATCCACAGTAACTGAATTTAAACATGCCTGGGATAAACATAGATCCATCCTAAGATAAAATACAAAAAATAGTATAAGGGCAGACTAGATGGACCATGAGGTCTTTTTCTGCCGTCAGTCTTCTATGTTTCTATAAATAAATAAATAATAAAAAAATTGGAACTTGGAAGTACATCCACGGTTTGGACTCTGATTTATTTCTCGAATGTTATTTGGAACACTGACAATCTAACCATGATAAAAGAGTGAACACGATGTTCACCTTCATGTCACCTACCATATTTTCTCAGATAAAAGCCAGACCTGTGTGCCTTTATACAAAGGGAACAATATTGCCTTCAGCAAGTCCACAGAGACCATAAAATCACGAACCTACCCAGATTCCGCACCAAGGACATAGCCGTTGAAATCCCCTAGCACTAGAGGTTCAGCATCAGGCTATTTATGGGATCTAGCAAATTGCTGGCCTCTAATTTGATCCTCTGGACCAATTTTATAAAGAGACCCTCCCACCCAGTCATCTGCATTCAGCATATCTGGTCAAAACCAACGTCTGGAGAAAAAAAAGCCCCATCACCTCCTTCATCTACAGCAACCATGGCCTAGGACAGTGATGGCGAACCTATGGCAGGGGTGCCACAGGTGGCATGTAGAGCCATATCTGCTGGCACCCGAGCTGTTGCTCTAGCTCAGCTCCAACATACATGTGTATGCTGGCCAGCTGATTTTCGGCTTGCACAGAGGCTCTGAGAGGGCATTTTTGGCTTCCAGAGAACCTCCGCGAGGATCTGTGAGGGTGTTTTTACCCTTCCCCAGCTCCAGGGAAGCCTTTGCAGCTTAGGGAAGGCAAAACCAGATCCTACTGGGCCCACCAGAAGTTGGGAAACAGGCCATTTCCAGCCTCCAGAGGACCTCTGGGGGGCGGGGGAAGCTGTTTTCGCCCTCCCCAGGCATGTGGGCACTCACACATAGACTGTAGTATGCACCCATGCTCTTTTGGCACCCAAGGGAAAAAAGGTTTGCCATCACTGGCCTAGGAGAACAAATTTCAGTCAAGGTTAAGCTTTTCTGTGATACCGGCCAAAAGGTTTAATCATCACTGTCCTATATTATTTATTTTTTTATTTTTTTTATTTTATATTTTTATTTTGTCCAGTACATAATACACATTGAAGAGAATAGATATGTAATAATATAAATAAAGAAAAGAATAGAAGAAAAGATATAAAAGTATAGGTGAACATATTTGAAAGGAAGAAAAGATAAATGAGATAAGGAGAGACAATTGGACAGGGGACGGAAGGCACACTGGTGCACTTATGCACACCCCTTACTGACCTCTAAGGAACCTGGAGATTTCAATCGGGGATAGTCTAAGGGAAAAATGTTGGGGGTTAGGGGTTGACACTACTGAGTCAGGTAATGAATTCCACGCTTCGACAATTCGGTTGCTGAAGTCATATTTTTTACAGTCAAGTTTATTATAGGTAACTAGAACTACTTTCGGTTGATATTGGGCTTTGGACAGCAGTTGGATTTGTTGCTGCCATGGTGCTGTGAGACCTTTACTTGATTCTGTGGCAGGGTTGACAGTGGAGTCACCAACACTTACAGTTCTTTGGGGACTTCAGCCTGCCCTAGAAAACTTAGTCTGCTGCATCTGAGGAGTTCATGGACACCATGACAATCACAGACTTGATCCAAGTAATCCAAAACTTGATGCATACGCTAAGATTAAACATTACATCTGGGTTGGGTGGGGCAATTGCAATTTGTCCTGTAGTGGTTCTCAACCTTTCCAGTGCTGTGATCTCTTAATACAGTTCCTCATGTTGTGGTGACCCCCAACCATAAGTCTAGCACCAATTCTTCCAACAGAGCTTTAAGCTGATTGGCAGGAAGGTCAGAGGGACACCCCTATTGTAAACACCGGATCGGTCAGATTGTAAAAATATGTTCCAAGGCGCCAGAATAGAAGCTGTAGTTCCTAACACCATGGGAGATTTGTCTTTTCCCATGGTCTTAGGTGACCTCTGTGAAACAGTCATTTGACCCCCAAAGGGGTCCAGGTTGAGAACCACTGCTGTAGAACAATGTTATCTTCAGTCCCTTGTTATGGTCAGATCACTCTCTGATTGCTTTCCATCTTACCAATGTCTCATCCCCAAATGACATCTATGCATGGCATTAAATACGAGAACTAGCACCTTGAATTGCATCTGGAAGGAACTTGGGGGAAGGATATTGTATGTATAACCTGTTGAGCTCCAGAGGAAAAACAAGATATAAATCTAGCAATAGACATATAAGGAAAGACTTAGGAGCTAACCCCTCACCATATCTACCAATTCTTCCCTTATTTCTGAAGTAAGGCTTCTGTTCTACAAAGTGGTTGAAGATTATGTTCCTCACCTTCCTTGTCTCAACTATGTTGCTTTTGTCTTCTTAAGGCTGGAACTGCAGTACAACCAAGCCATGGGCCAAGTGGAGCTGATTTGGGGTGCCTTCTCCTTGATGATACTGGGGGCCCTTATCAGCATGTGCATGAAATGTCAACAAACTGGTAAGGTCTTAATCCCGTACTTTGATTAGCTGAGAACTGAAACCCAAATTAAAGGTAATTCAGTGACTGAAATGTCACATATTTGTTCATAAAAGTAAAATAAAGGACTCTGCAGATTTTACTCCACTAGTCATTACCAACTAGAATAGAATAGAATAGAATAAATTTTATTGGCCAAGTGTGATTGGACACACAAGGAATTTGTCTTGGTGCATATGCTCTCAGCGTACATAAAAGAAAAAGATACATTTGTCAAGAATCATGTGGTACAACACTTAATGATTGTCATAGGGGTCAAATAAGCAATGAAGAAACAATCAATATTAATAAAAATCTTAGGATACAAGCAACAAGTTACAGTCATACAGTCCTAAGTGGGAGGAAAAGGATTATAGGAATGATGAGAATAACTAGTAGAATAGAAGTGCAGATTTAGTAAAAAGTCTGACAGTGTTGAGGGATTTATTTGTTTAGTAGAGTGATGGCGTTTGGGAAAAAACTGTTCTTGTGTCTAGTTGTCTTGGTGTGCAGTGCTCTGTAGCGATGTTTTGAGGGTAGGAGTTGAAACAGTTTATGTCCAGGATGCGAGGGGTCAGTAAATATTTTCCCCGCCCTCTTTTTGACTCGTGCAGTATACAGGTCCTCAAGGGAAGGCAGGTTGGCAGCAATTGTTTTTTCTGCAGTTCTGATTATCCTCTGAAGTCTGTGTCGATCCTGTTGGGTTGCAGCACCAAACGAGACAGTTATCGGGGGCACTGCTCATCTCAGTTTCAAGGCCATTGAAATGTCCAGTGACATTTCTGCAGTCATGTGGCTAATGAGATATCATGGAGCACTGTTACCTTCCTGATGCAGTGTTGCCTATTTATTTATTTATTTATTTATTTATTTGTATTTCCATGCTTTCAAACTGATAGATTGGCAGGAGCTGAGGCTGAGGATGGGAGCTCACCCTATCATATGGAGCTCAGATCTCAAACGTCGGCTGCTGGCTTTCCAGCTGACAAGCCCTGTGTCTTAACTGCTGAGTCACTGCACTGCCCATATACAAAAATGATGAAACGTCTTAAGCATAAAACTTATCAGGAAAAACTTAATGAACTCAATCTGTATAGTCTGGAGGACAGAAGGGAAAAGGGGGGACATGATCGAAACATTTAAATACGTTAAAGGGTTAAATAAGGTTCAGGAGGGAAGTGTTTTTAATAGGAAAATAAACACAAGAACAAGGGGGCACAATCTGAGGTTAGTTGGGAGAAAGATCAGAAGGCAATGTGAGAAAATATTTTTTTACTGAAAGAGTAGTAGATGCTTGGAACAAACTTCCAACAGATGTTGTTGATAAATCCACAGTAACTGAATTTAAACATGCCTGGGATAAACATATATCCATTGTAAGATAAAATACAGGAAATAGTATTAGGGCAGACTAGATGGACCATGAAGTCTTTTTCTGCCGTCAATCTTCTATGTTTCTATATATTTGTTCTATAAAAGGCAACCAATCTCATAGGATCAGCTATTTATGAGACCATCTCCTGTCATATACATCCCAGAGACCTATTAGATCACAAGGAGTTGGCCTTCTCCAGATCCCGTCAACTAAACAATGCAGGTTGATGGACCTGCTGGGGAGGACCTTCTCTGTGACTGCCCCGACATGGAACCAGCTGGCCCCCGGTGTCTGTACTGCTCCTACCCTACTGTCCTTCCACAAGGCCATGAAGACCTAGCTTTGCCAGCAGGCCTGGGGGCTGCGAATGTAACACAGCCAAATTGTAACTGATTCTTATGCATGTGTGTTTGATTGGATAGTTCATTGGGTTTATTACGGTTTTACTGTTTTTTATTAACCAATATTTGACTTTTGTTATATTGTATGTATTATTTACCATTGTAAGCCACCCCGAGTCCCATTGGGATTGCCGGCATAAAAGTCAAATTAATTAAATTAAATTAATACATAGTGCAGATCACAGTTTATTTATTTATTGGATTTGTATGCCGCCCCTCTCCGTGAACTCGGGGCGGCTAACAACAGTGACAAAAAACAGAATGTAAAAATCCAATACTACAACAGCTAAAAAACCCTTGTTATAAAACCAATCATACATACATACAAACATACCATGCATAAATTGTAGAAGCCTAGGGGGAAAGATTATCTTAATTCCCCCATGCCTGACGGCAGAGGTGGGTTTTGAGGAGCTTACAAAAGGCAAGGAGGGTGGGGGCTATTCTAATCTCTGGGGGGAGTTGGTTTCAGAGGGCTGGGGCCGCCACAGAGAAGGCTCCTCCCCTTGGCCCGCCAACTGACATTGTTTAGTTGACGGGACCCGGAGAAGGCCCACTCTGTGGGACCTAACTGGTCGCTGGGATTCGTGCGGCAGAAGGCGGGCCCTGAGATAATCTGGCCCGGTGCCATGAAGGGCTTTATAGGTCATAACCAACACTTTGAATTGTGACCGACAACTGATCGGCAACCAATGCAGACTGCGGAGTGTTGGTGTGACATGGGCATATTTATCTCCTATAAAGACAAAGCAATGGGTAAGAATCCAAATTTCTGTGGATATGTTCATTAAGCTGTGTTACAAGAGCACGGATATTCCAGCGACGTTTTGCCCATCTTTAAAATGGTGTGATGATCTTCTCCAGCTCCCAACTCTGCAAATATTCTTGAATTGGTTTTCCTTTTTTCATCCCCTCCTATGACTTCTTTAGTGGTTATTGCTACTTTTTTTCCTTATAATTACATTGGAGCTCTTAAAATTCTCTCCTGTTTTTGTTTCTTCTCCATCTTCAGGGAGTAAACAGGAGAAGGCAAATGTGGACAATCAAAGAACTCAGTAAGTAAGGATTAATTAATAAATTTAATAATAAATAATGATTATTATTATTTTCCATGTCCTTCCTGGATTGCAGTCCCAATAGAATGAGATGAATCACAAAGCAATTAAAGCTTTGAGGGCACTCAACACTTTAAGAAACCAATTTTAAAAGCTACAACCAGTACAAAGCACTTCCATTAACTAGCCATCAGAACAGAGTGGGATCCTTCCGGTTCGGACCAGATTGCCCGAATCGTTAGCCATCCTCTGATGCCATGACAATAGCGGTCTGGTCGGTGCAGGTGCATGGGCACCATCTTTTTTTGGGGAAATTTGGCAATTTTTCCTGTGTTTGAAAGACTTTCCTCTTCCGCTACTTGAAAAAGAACCCTCCCGCCTGCCCCCGGGTTAATACTGACCTTTATTTCTTTGCCCGAAGCACAGCTGGTCAGCTCCTCAGCTGTGTTTCGGGCTGAATCTTGTTACTGAGCATGTGCGAGAATTGCACGAGGGGACATGTTCATGCATGGGTGGAGCAATACGAACTGGTGGCAAAGGTAAGTGGAACCCACCCGTGCACCAGAAGATATGACAACTCCTTCATCTCACAACATAGATAGATAGATAGATAGATAGATAGATAGATAGATGATAGATAGATAGATGATAGATAGATAGATAGATAGATAGAATAGATAGATAGAATAGATAGATAGATAGATAGATGATACATAGATAGATAGATAGATAGATAGATAGATAGATAGATAGATAGAATAGATCGATCGATCGATCGATCGGATAGATAGATAGATAGATAGATAGATAGAATAGATAGATAGATAGAATAGATAGATAGATAGATAGATGATAGATAGATAGAATAGATCGATCGAATAGATAGATAGATAGATAGATAGATAGATAGATAGATAGATGATAGATAGATAGATGATAGATAGATAGATAGATAGAATAGATAGATAGAATAGATAGATAGATAGATAGATAGATGATAGATAGATAGATAGATAGATAGATAGATAGATAGATAGATAGATAGAATAGATCGATAGATCGATCGGATAGATAGATAGATAGATAGATAGATAGATAGATAGAATAGATAGATAGATAGAATAGATAGATAGATAGATAGATAGATGATAGATAGATAGAATAGATCGATCGAATAGATAGATAGATAGATAGATAGATAGATAGATAGATAGATAGATAGATAGATAGATAGATAGATAGATAGATAGATAGATAGATAGAATAGATAGAATTCTTTATTGGCCAAGTGTGATTGGACACACAAGGAATTTGTCTTTGGCGGATATGCTCTCAGTGTATATAAAAGAAAATATACATTAGTCAAGAATCATGAGGAACAACACTTAATGACAACATAATGAGATATTAAGACAACACTTAATGACAACCAGGGAAGGGCTGCAAAAAAAATGTACTACCACATTGCGGGCATGGCTTATTTTGTGGGTGTGGTTTGCTGGCCATGTGACCAGGTGGGAGTGGCTTGATGATATGTGACTGGGGGTGGCTTAAAGGTCATGTGACTGGCTTAAAGGTGGCCAACTTGTCACTCACATCAAAGGTCTGGGTTAGGGTTAGGGTGCCTGGCCTCTCCTCGCCTCAAAGAGAGCTCGTGGAGGTTTGGCATTCAGGCAAATCAGCTATCAGTGGCCTCACACACAAAAATAACCATATTTACACATCTTTCAAAAGAGACAACAAAGGAAACTAGAAAGGAAGCAAAAAGCAGCAGAAGCTTTTTGTTTTTTATTATGCATTTTATGCATTTTATGCATTTATTAAGACACTCATACATTTTTTGATTCCAGGACACTAAAAATATTTTCCCTGAATTTTTTTTCCAGGTGTGAAAACCAACAGGACTGTGAGCCTCCCTATTTAAGTAAGTGCCTATTGATCCTCTCTCACCTCCACCCCAACTTAGAGCAGTGTTTCCCAACCTTGGCAACTTGAGGACATCTGGACTTCAACTCCCAGAATTCCCCAGCCAGCATTCGCTGGCTGGGGAATTCTGGGAGTTGAAGTCCAAATATCTTCAAGTTGCCAAGGTTGGGAAACACTGTCTTAGAGGATGTGAGCAAGTGTGCTCTCAGATGCAGTTTTATTTTGGAAACAACAGAAGGTTTGTAGTCAAATAGAAAATGGAGTTCTGGTCAGAAGTAATGCATACTAAGACATATAATATGCACACTGGATCTTGGTGGAAGGAAGGAAGATTTGTATCTGTTAAAGCAGGGTTGTCAAACTAAAGGCCTGTAGGCTGGATCCGCCTACGGGGTGCCTAAAACTGGCCTACAGGGCTACCCTGGAAACAGGGAAGGACTGGTCCACAGTGCCTCTGCCAGTGAAAACCGACCATGTTTTAGGCCACAATGGCCTCCTGCAACCCTCTGCATTGGAAACGGAGCCCGGGAGCAGCATACAGCACCCCTGATCCCCATTTTTGGTTGTGGCAGCCTCCGGCAGCCCTCTGCCAGCAAAAACAGGCTCCGTTTTCCCTGGCAGAAGGTCAGCAAAACAAACTTAAACAAAAGGAGATATCCGACATTACAAGACACCTGTTGGAAATGTAAAAAACAAAAAGAGTCTTTTTTTCATATGTGGTGGTCCTGCCCCAAAATTCAAAGAATATGGAAAACAACCCATAATTGGCTCACCGAAATTATAAAAGAGGAGATAGAATGCACACCAGAAGGTTTACTCTTAGGAATTTGGAAAAGATCTTATACCAAACAAATGCTCTTCCTCATAACACATATAAGCACTGCAGTCAGAATCTCATTGGCACAAACATGGAAAAATGAACAAACTCCATCAGAGAGCTTAATTATTGATAAAATATATAAATGTATTGAGATGGATGAAATGACAAATTCAATTAAGGGGATTGAAAGTAAAAAATCTAAACGAATTTGGGGAAAATGGCACGAATAGATTCGAAACAAAGGCTGAAAATGTAACAATACAAAGTATCAGTATACAAAAGAAGGATAATAATTACTTAGGAAGTATGACTTTTATTACTCGTTTTCTTCTCAATGTATCTCTGTCTACATTAATTAGTAAAATTTACTTATGATAATTATATGTAAATATGCAAAATATAAAGAAATGTATCAGAAAAGTAATAGAAATGGATTAAGATCTGTTAAACTAGAACAAAACAAGTGGAAAAAAAACAAAGGAGAAATGCTTCTCCTTTTGCATTTGAGCATCCAAGAAGGCTCTGGCTCAGCTCCTGCCTCAAGGAATGTGGAGGTGGATGCAGGGGAAACATCAACATGTCATAGGCCTGTTTTATTGCCGACAGAGTCAGGTAATGCAGTTTCCTCGGATGAAGAAGGTGGGGGTGACTTGGAAGAGGGGGGCTTGGCACACAGCCCAGGAAGCCAATCTCCATTATCTTCGGTCGATTTGGATGAGGAAGTGTTAGACCCACGCATGCACAGAATTATGCATAGAAGAGACCAATTGAAGAAATATTACAGGAGATAAGAGAGGCCACCTGTGTTTGGGTGGGGCTCCAGCAATTAGAGCTGCTGATATAAATAGCAGCGTGCTGGCTTGGCCGTTGTGGAAGATTATCTGATCGTTGTTTCTTCAGGACCGTGTCTTGCTGTTCCTGAACTTTGTTGATTTTTCACGACTTTGAAACCAAAGCAGAGCAAAGTGTGTGTGTCTCACTTCATGGAAGAAGGAGGGTTGTGACGTTTTTTCACAGCTGCTAGCTAAGTACTGTACTTAAGGACTGATTAAGGGGATTGTACAGCCTACGAGGTTGTTTTGGGACGAGTGCTCTTTGCAATACAAAAAGGGTGCTTTGTTTCTTTTGAATTTTGTGATAAAGCACATTGTTTTTGAACTTTCAAGTGTGTGTGTGTCTGAAATTTTTACCCTTGAATTTTCGGGAGACTCATACCATAGAGCCCAGCAGAACAGGAAGGAGGAAGGACAAAGAAAAAGATGGGAAGATAGGAAGAAAGCAAGGAAGCAAGGAAGGAAAAATAAGAAAAGATGGGAAGGAAGGAAGGAAGGAGTGAGGGAGGGAAAGAATGAAGGAATGACGGACGGAAGGAAGGAAGGAAGGAGGAAAGAAGGAAAGAAGCAAGGAAAGTAGGTTATAATGAGAAGGGAAGGAGAATCTGAGGGAAGTTGGAAAGGGGTGGCATACAAGTATAATAATAATAATAATAATAATAATAATAATAATAATAATAATAATAATAATAGTCCTGCCTTAGCACTTGGCCATCACAGGTGCACCTGAAATGAGTGATGTCAAGTTGGCCATTCATACCCGGGCCATGCCTACTCTGCCCCCCAAGATCAAACACAACCCTAATGCAGCCTTCAATGAAATCAAGTTTGATACCCCTGCATTTTAGATACGACTCAACCAGTGAAGGGCTGCAAAAAATTTTACTACCATACTGTAGGCATGGCTTATTTTATGTGTGTGGCTTGGCGGCCATGTGACTAGGTGGGAGGAGCTTGACAATCATGTGACGGGGAGGCTTAAAAGTCATGTGACTGACTTAAAGGTGGCCAACGTGACGTCACTCACACATCAAGGGTTAGGGTTAGGGTGCCTGGCATCTCAACGCCTCAAAGAGATACAATTTCCCTATCTCTTTACTATTACTGAACATCCAAAATATACTATTTAATTTATGTATATATGCCATATGTGTACATACATACATACATACATACATACATACATATTTATTTATTTATTTATTAGATTTGTATGCCGCCCCTCTCCGAAGACTCGGGGTGGCTAACAACAATATAAAAAGACAATGTAAACAAATCTAATATTAAAAGACAATCTAAAAAACCCCAATTTAAAGAACCACTCATACATACAAGCATACCATGTATAAATTCTATAAGCCTAGGGGGAAGGGAAATTTCAATTCCCCCATGCCTGACGACAAAGGTGGGTTTTAAGGACCTTGCGAAAGGCAAGGGTATTACACACAGGCACACAAAAATATACATTATCTACTATATAAACTGTACATGTATGTACACACACACGCACACACACACACATCTCTTCTAAAATTATACACATTCAACCTCATTTACTGTGATAGAAAAAACATACCCAGAGCCCAGAAGGGAAAAAAAGAAAAAAAATCAATTTTTTTCTACCATTTCTGTGTACCTGACCAAAATTTTTCTATCAGTTCTGCATACCTGACTGTACCTGTAGAAGCCCCTCACTGGACTCAACCCTGCATCAAACATGTACATAGACCAATACTGTACTGAAGTGAACAATATTTAAACTGAACCAATCTTTTGGGATTATATTCCGCCCCATTTCGCTTATAGCAGAAGCTGAACAGTTGGGATTTGAGATCTGCTTCCTCTAAAATTATTTACAAAAATATTTCTTTTCTCAGCTTCCGTGTCAAAACAGTCACAGACGAAACAGACATACGATACGTCAAAACAAAGGTAGCTTGTACAATGACTATGGAATATTTTGGTGACCTCAAATTTACAGAAGTCAAATATTCTGCAGTTCATCCAATATAATTGTAGGGTCCAAATTTGGGGAGAAGGGGCTTGATTTTGGGAGGTGAGGGTCCTCCTTCTTAGTTAAACATCCAGAGCAGTTAGCACATAATAATGATTCTCAGTGACAGAAGAATCAAGAAAACTGAATTGGAAAAAATAATACAAAAATTAAATTAAAGCAGATGGATTATAGGAAATATTTTACAAAGTCATTACTATAGTTATGGCTGCCTTAGAGAGAAAAACGTGATATTTTTTCACAATAATGATATTTTGGTTTATAATAATTGCATTTTCAAAAAAAAATGTAAAAATCATCCTTGCTGGGCCTGTGTTATGTTTTAAGATGTTATTAGGATAATTGTTAGGTTCCTGGCTGGATTTCCAAAGAGTATCAGTCAAATCTGTGATTCTTTTTGTTTCTTTTCTGTACTGTGTTTATAATGCCAAAATAGAGGTAGGGTATTTCTAGCAGCTGGGCTACATTTTCTGTTTGTTTGTTTGATTGTTTGTCGACCTCCAAACAGTTGGATCAAGGGATGTTTTTTTACCCCCCAATAAGTCTCTAGATAAAGTTGGGCAGATCTTGCCTATTTGCTTTTCTTTTTTAAATTTCTGTTGAGCAACAGTCATGGTTTCATTTCTAAATCTATCCTTCTTTTTAGCAAAAACAGAAAACTCTCCAGGTTTAATGACCTTGGTAAGTATAGTGCTGACCATTTCTTGATTAAGGAAGCTGTGAGGGCAAAGTGGTTAGAAAGCAGTACTGCAGGCTAATACCCTGATCACTGCCAGCAGTTCGATCCTGATCAGCTCAGGACCAACTCCTGACCTTCCATCCTTCTCAGGTTGGTAAAATGAGGACCCAGGTTGTTGAGGGCAATATGCCGACTCTGTAAACTGCTTAGACAGGGTTGTAAAGCCCTATGAAACGATATATATAAACCTAAGTCCAAAATTTGGATCAGGTCTACATTCTTGCTATATTTTATATGAAAGATATTCTATTTTACAAAAGGCAAAATTGGAACTGCTGAGTCCATAGATATCTAGATGGAAGAAGTAGTAGGAGCAAGCATCATGCCATCATCACACATGATGCAGATTACATAATTGGCAACATTATTATTATTATCCAATACTAAACAACTAAAAAAACCCTTATTATAAAACCAAACATACATACAAACATACCATGTGTAAATTGTAAAACCAAACATACATACAAACATACCATGTGTAAATTGTAAGGCCAAACATACATACAAACATACCATACATACAAACATAACATACATACAAACATACCATGTGTAAATTGTAAGGCCTAGGGGGAAAGAATATCTCAGTTCCCCCATGCCTGATGGCAGAGGTGGGTTTTAAGAAGCTTATGAAAGGCAAGGAGGGTGGGGGCAATTCTAATCTCTGGGGGGAGTTGGTTCCAAAGGGCCGGGGCCGCCACAGAGAAGGCTCCTGCCAAGCGACATTGTTTGGTCGACGGGACCCGGAGAAGGCACACTCTGTGGGATCTAACTGGTCGCTGGGATTCGTGCAGCAGAAGGCGGTCCCTGAGATATGCATAATATCATATGCATAATATCATGACACAACTGAAGTCATTGTGATTTTTACCCCCTGATGCTTATGGTTAAGCTATGGACTTTGGAGCTGTCAAAGTCTTACTTTAACAATAATAATAACAATAGAGTTGGAAGGGACCTTGGAGGTCTTCTAGTCCTTCCTGCTTAGTCAGGAAATCCTACATTACTTCAGACAGATGATTATCCAACATCTTCTTAAAAACTTCCAGTGTGGGAGCATTCACAACCTCTGGAGGCGAGCTGTTCCACTGATTAATTGTTCTGTCAGGAAATTTCTCCTTAATTCTTATTTATTTCTCTCCTTATTTAGTTTCCACCCATTGCTTCTTGTTCTACCCTCAGGTGCTTTGGAGAATAGGTTGACTCCTTCTACTTTGTGGCAACCCCTGAAATATTGGAACACTGCTATCATGTCTCCCCTGGTCCTTTTATTCATTAAACTAACCATGCCCAGTTCTTGCAACCGATCTTCATATGTTTTAGCCTCCAGTCCCGTAATCATCTCTGTTGCTCTTCTCTGCACTCTTTCTAGAATCTCAACATCCTTTTTGCATTGTGGCGACCGAAACTGAGTGCAGTATTCCAAGTATGGCTTTACCAAGGTCTTATAAATTGGTATTAACACTTTCCTTTCTCTTTTTCCTCTGGGCACTTCAACAAAGCACTTATTTTTTTTAAAAAGCCTTTTTCTTCTTTTTTCCATTTATGACCTGGAGGCATTCTGATGAATAAACCTCAAAGGTGGCAGGGTACGATTAAAAAAAAAGTTAAGTTCATGGCTGGGGTGGTAAAATTGAAGTTCTAACTGTTTTTTATTTTAGTTGCATGATTTCTGAAGCAAACAATTTTTTGCAACATGCCAGCTTCCCCTAATTATATATTTATACATACATACAGCTGCCAAGTATCTAATTGATTGCAGTAGAGTATAAATAATACACACATATACCCACATACAAACCCATTTATACGTATTAAAATGTTGAAAATCAGACAGAAAAAAAGGCAAATAGCATCAAATAGTGTCAATTATAGTTTGTAGATCCTAGATTTGGGATGACATCTTTCTTTTGTTCCAGGAGATAAGGAACTTTTCCATCACTCACATAGAAAGCAGATCTTCCACTGCTACTACTTTTATTATCAAAGAGGGAATTACTATCAGAAGTAACTCTCTAGGAAAAGTGCCTTTACAAATGTGGTGGAAAGTAGTCTGGATTTCCAGGAGGGAGGGGCCAAGAGACAGAGAAGTTTAGATACTCTGGGAGAAAGAAGTTAAAACAACTCCTCCCTAGAAATTCTCACGTTATATCTTTAATGGTACAAGTAGTTGTTTTAGTTTGGCAAGATTTCTCTCTATAGGTGAGGAAACTGCTTAGAAGTAATTCTATGAGCCATGATGGCACAGGGGTTAGAATGCAGTTCTACAGACTAATTCTGCTACCTGCTGCCTGCCAACAATTTGGGAGTTCAATTCTCATCGGCTCAAGGTTGACTCATCCTTCCATCCTTCCAAGGTGGGTAAAATGAGGACCCAGATTGCTGGGGGGTGCAATAGGCTGACTCTGTAAACTGCTTAGAGAGGGCTGTAAAGCACTATGATGTAGTACATAAGTCTACTGCTCTGTATTTTTCTTGGTTCTTGGAGCCCGACAGCAATATTTCAAAGATTAAGTAGTAAAAGGTAGAAACCTCTGCTATAGGTGTACGGGATCAATTTGTCACTCTAGCAAATAAATTTTGGATTCAGCCTCTGTTACATTTTTCTTTCTTTCTTTCTTTCTTTCTTTCTTTCTTTCTTACTTCATTCATTCATTCATTCATTCATTCATTTATTAGATTTGTATGCCATCAGGAATGTGATGAGCTCTGGGTTATAAGGTGATACATGACTTTTATTTATAAAGAGATCATTTTGCCAGCCCTCTTAAGCTGTAGGGAGTGGAGAGGAGAAGGCATTGGAGAGGAGATAACACTGGGGAGCAGCAATTTCATTGTCTTAAATCTGTGACTTATTTTCAACTAACATTTGGCCTCTGGATCCAAAAATAACCACAATTTTTGTCTACCACATCAACATTTTAAGCTACAGGATAGCCGCAAACATCATACAAATTGTGAATTTTATAATTAGTTTGCCAAATTTTTTCCTACTGGTCTAAATGTATTACATGTCCAATATTCTTTGCCCATCCAATCATATTCCCTTTGAATATTTCCTCTACATTTTTCTCTACATTTTTCTACATGAAAGCAAGTTTCATTTGTGCCCAACACCCTACATTTCTCCTAAAGCCTTCAAGGTTAATTCTAGCAATTCTTTCTTACCAAAACCCCATCATTCCTCTTTGTTTTGTACCTAGAATATTACATTCCTCTCTGGGCACTACATTTTAGAAAGGAAAATGAAAAACTGAAGCCCGTCTAGAACAAAGCAGCGTAGATGATAAAAGTATCAGAAATGAAAACTTTTTTTGGTAACAAAACAATATTTAACTGTAAAAAAACTTTATAAAATTAAAATTACAAAGTTGGAAAAGAAAAAAACATCTATCTTGTCTTTTATACATATCAGGAATCATTGGTTTACCAATGAATTCACTGCAATGCCATAATATAAATAGTGCAAGATATGATTGTAATACAGTGATAACTCGTCTTACGAACCCCTCGTCATACGAACTTTTTGAGATACGAACCCGGGATTTAACATTTTTTTGCCTCTTCTTCCGAACTATTTTCACCTTACGAACCCACTGCCGCCACTGGGATGCCCCACCTCTGGACTTCCGTTGCCAACCGAAGCGCCCGTTTTCACGCTGGTGGGATTCCCCTGCTGGGATTCCCCTGCAGCATCGCAAAATCTGGAGGTGGGGTTTCCCATGGAGAGGAACCTCAGGGGAATCCCACCAGCTCGAAAATGGGTGCTTCAGCTGGCAAAAGGGGTGAATTTTGGGCTTGCATGCATTAATCACTTTTCCATTGATTCCTATGGGAAACATTATTTCATCTTAAGAACTTTTCACCTTACGAACCTCGTCTTGGAACCAATTAAGTTCGTAAGACAAGGTATCCCTGTATATCATAGATTCTCTGCCATAGTAATACATATTGCTGTTAATTCTGATGTGGTGTCCTTTACCATTCCAGTAGGAACCCGTTACTGGTTGAAACTGTGACAAACAATCATAAGTCACATTTTTCAATGCTGTTTGAACTGGTCACTAAAGAAACTGTTGTAAATCGAGGACTACCTATAATCCATTTTCAGTTACTTGGATGTTCAGATTTAACTTGTACACTATAAGCAACTAATCTATTTGATCTGGGTAATAATCCATACACTGTCTTTTCAGAGATTGAAACAGAGCACGCCTCAGAAGATTATGTGTAAGTATTCTATCAATATAATCTTTGGGGCCTTCGGTTGGAGATTTTACCATTTTAAGCATAAAGATAAATGTATTTTTACTGGTAACCACTGTACCATTGTGTAATCCTCACTCCCAAAGGCTGTGGTCCATCTTCATAGGGTCCTCTGTTTAAAGAATTAACAAGATTAAATATTTAAAAGGTCTTTTTAAGTCTTTATCAAGTTTGATGTTAAGGTCAGGTTCAATTTAATGGAAAGGGAATGTCAAAATCACAGGAAAGTAGTACAAAAGTCTCCTAACCTCGGTTTTTCCTTTTGTGAGTAGCCTTTCCAAGAAATCCTAGAAAAAGAATATTGAGACTCTAGAAAAAGTGCAGAGAAGAGCAACAAAGATGATTAGGGGACTGGAGGCTAAAACATATGAAGAACGGTTGCAGGAACTTGGCATGGCTAGTTTCATGAAAAGAAGGACCAAGGGGGAAACATGATAGCAGTGTTCCAATATCTCAGGGGTTGCCACAAAGAAGAAGGAGTCAACTGATTCTCCAAAGCACCTGAGGGGAGAACAAGAAGCAATGGGTGGAAACTAAAGAAGGAGAGAAGCAACTTAGAACTAAGGAGAAAATTCCTGACATCAGCTTGCCTCTAGAAGTTGTGAATGCTCCCACACTGGAAGCTTTTAAGCAGATGTTGGATATCCATCTGTCTGAAGTAGTGTAGGGTTTCCTGCCTAAGCAGGGGGTTGGACTAGATGACCTCCAAGATACCTTCCAACTCTGTTGTTGTTGTTGTTGTTGTTGTTGTTGTTATTTTTATTATTATTATTATTATTATTATTATTATTATTATTATTATTATTATTATTATTTCAATGGCTACGCTGGTTGCAAATTCTAATTGCATAATCCAATGTATCTGGAAGTCTCTACTACACCAAGGTGCATCGTATTCCTACTTAATTTGGAATAATCATTTCTAAATAAGAGGTCACTGTTGTCTTTTTTCTTCCTAGCTCTTTCTTGGGTGGTTTTTTGTTTTTTTAGTATCATTAGAGTGATTACTCTCATCGTAGAGAGCCTCGAAAAATCTTTGAATTTTTGTAGGAAATATTAGGGAATGGAATGAATTTAACCATCTCCGAAACCAGTGATGGCGAACCTTTTTTGGCTTGGGTGTATGTGCGAGCTCAAAAGCATGTGTGTGTGTGTTCACACCCATAATGCAATGTCCTCTCCTCCCCTGCACTTAAATTGAAGCTCCACATCCCAAACCTGTGCTCAAACAAAGCCTTGCTGGGTAGTTTTGCCCCAATGCAGCCACATAGGAAAATTGCAGCTGCATTCGTGCAGAATGCAGCTGCGAGAGCAATCATGGGCTTCCCCAGGTATGCCCATGTCACACCAACACTCCGCAGTCTGCATTGGTTGCCGATCAGTTTCCGGTTACAATTCAAAGTGTTGGTTATGACCTATAAAGCCCTTCATGGCATCAGACCAGAATATCTCCGGGACCGACTTCTGCCGCACGAATCCCAGCGACCAGTTAGGTCCCACAGAATTGGCCTTCTCTGGGTCCCGTCGACTAAACAATGTCATCTGGCGGGACCCAGGGAAAGAGCCTTCTCTGTGGCGGCCCCGACAATCTGGAATCAATTCCCCCTGGAAATTAAAACTGCCCCCACCCTCCTTGCCTTTCGCAAACTTCTCAAAACCCAACTCCATCGTCAGGCATGGGGAAATTGATTCCCCTGGGCCGTTTCCGCTTTATGTATGGTCTGGATGAGATGTATGATTGTTTTTATATTAAGAGTTTTAATTTGTTTTAAGTATTGGATTTATACTGTTTCTTGTTGTGAGCCACTCCGAGTCCTCGGAGAGCGGCAGCATACAAATCAAATCAAATCCAATCAATCCAATCAATCAATCAATCAATATTTTCCTGGCAGAGTGCAGTTCCGGGATGGTAGAGAGCCCAGGCAACAGAACACCATGCGCCGCACCCACCTCACATGCACCCCGCATCTCCCACAGCCCTCTCCGGGTGCAGACTCGCATCCTACCACATGTGCAATGCTGGGACATCTGCTAGTAGGGCGAGCAAGTGGTGAGCGGTGGACCGGAATGGGGGCGTGACCAGCCAACCATTGCTGGCGGTTCAGCGCACCATAGGCAGCCATCGCTACCGGTCTGCCGAATCAGTCCAAACTGGGAACATTTCAACTCCTAGAATTCTCCAGCCAACTATACCACGCTGGCTGGAGAATTCTGGAAGTTGAAGTCCACAAGTCTTAAAAGTTCCCAAGTTTGTTTGTTTGTTTGTTTATTGATTGATTGATGGTTAGAGTTGAAAGGGACCATGCAGGTCATCAAGTCCAACCCCCTGCCTGAGCAGGAATCCTAAAGCACCCCAGCCAAATGGCAGTCCAATCTCCCCTTGAAAGTGTTCAGAGTTGGGGAGTTCACAACCTCCGCAGGCAGGTTGTTCCAATGGTTGATCGCTCAGACCGTCAGGAAGTTCTTCCTTACTTCTAGGTTGAATCTCTCCTTGGTCAGCTTCCAGCCATTGTTCCTCGTTCGGCCCTCTGGTGCTCTGGAGAATAGAGTGGCCCCCTCCTCTCTGTGGCAACCCCTCATATACCTGTATACAGCTATCATGTCCCCTCTGGCCCTCCTTTTCTCTTGGCTATCCATGCCCAGTTCCCGCAATCTCTCTTCGTAAGTCTTGGTTTCAAATCCCCTAATCATTTTGGTTGCTCTTTTCTGCACCTTCTCCAGAGTTTCAATGTCTCTTTTGAAGTGTGGTGACCAGAACTGGATGCAGTACTCCAGATGTGGTCTGACCAGGGCGTAGTTTGAAGACCTCTGTCTTATTGTGTAGCTAATGGGGTGCCTGTCAAAGCACTTTTAAAACTGGCTTTTCAAGTTTTCAAATTGGATAGATTAGCTTAGCCTTTGGTCACCTGCTACTCTTTGAATATGTTGCAGCTGTAAATTCCAGAGTTTCCAACTGTTAGCAGTGAGGATTGGGCATGTTGAAAGGTTCAGTTGCAATGTATCTAGAAGATGGCAGGTAGTCTAATTTATAATCTGCCTTTACTTCCCCCACCCCCCAGGTTAGAGCATGCTTGTGTATGAATGGAGATCTAAGATCTAATGAAGATGGGGGAAGGCCCAGTTTGAATCCCCGCTCAGACTTGATCGCTCAGGCTGAGTGATTTTTGTTCAGCATTTTATCTTAGATCTATTTTGTAGGCTAGTTGAGAAAACTTCAGATCGTGCAGAATGCGGCCGCGAGAGCCATCGTGGGGCTTCCTAGATTCGCCCACGTTTCTGCAACACTCCGCGGCCTGGATCAGTTTCCAGTCACAATTCAAAGTGTTGGTAATGACCTTTAAAGCCCTACATGGCATTGCGCCAGAATACATCCGGAACCGCCTTCTACTGCACGAATCCCAGCGGCTGATAAGGTCCCACAGAGTTGGCCTTCTCCAGGTCCCGTCGACCAAACAATGTCGTTTGGTGGGCCCCAGGGGAAGAGCCTTCTCTGTGGCGGCCCCGGTCCTCTGGAATCAACTCCCCCCGAGATTAGAACGGCCTCCACCCTCCTTGTCTTTCGCAAATTACTCAAGACCCACCTTTGTCGCCAGGCATGGGGGAGTTAAGATATTCCTTCCCCTAGGCCATTACAAGTTATGCATGGTATGTTTGTGTGTATGTTTGGTTTTTTAAAAATATATAATAAGGGTTTTTAGTTGTTTTATTAAATTGGATTGTTATATGTTGTTTTTTATCATTGTTGTTAGCCGCCCCGAGTCTGCGGAGAGGGGCGGCATACAAATCAAATCAAATCAAATCAAAAAATAAATAAATAAATATCAATCAATAAAATAAAATAAAATAAAATTAAATTAATAAATAAATAAATAAAATAGTTTTGATATGATCTGGGACTCTTTGAACAAAGATATACTGCCTATGTGAGAAAGAGCAAATTATTTATGATTCTGTTTGTGGCTTGGGAGGCTCTGATTCAAGATAGGAGATCAACCACAGGCATGTGATATTTCATTGATATTCCATTTCCCCCCTCCCAACCCTTCCCCCTTTTCCATTCTAGTGAACCCCTCTCTTCACATCATTACCAAAAAGTCGCAGGACTATCGAGTGGTAAGTAGACAAGACAGATTTATTTTCCTAACAGCATGACTTTGAAAAACAGCAGAACTGACTGTTAACAACACAGAATACTTAATTGCTTACTTTAGCGCGGCAAAAACACATCCATTTTCCCTTCCGCAACGTTGAAACTCCACCCTTCTTCTCCACTGACCCCCTGACGTGCCAAATACATCACTACAGTATTTAACCCATTCCTCTCCTTAATATCTTCTTCCAGACCTCTGTTCTCTACGTTTTTAGGCCCTTCTGAATTTAGGGTTAACCCAGCGAGTGTCTGATTCTCCCTCGCTAGATCCTGAACTCATAGCCCCATCCTGTGGCTGGCCTCCCACCTGTTCTACTACCTGTAAGCCCGGGGGCCCCAGTAATTCATAAACATTATCTGAATCCGAGTCTTCAATATCTTCATCATCATCCAACTGATCAGGAGTATGTACAACACTGTGTAAACATAGAAAGTTCCATTTATTATCAGAGCCATGTCTGGATTCTAGCCGTGACAATACCAGCACTGAATTTCACTTCCGTGATTTATTTTTAGGTTAAAGTTCATTCCCACCCCCATAACTGCATCACATGTACCAATCCGGGGAAGGGAATGCTAGCTTCTCCTAGTACAGTCGATCTATGGCTCTGCACAAAGAATGTGCTGTAGTTCCAACGTCTCTCTATCTCTCTCTCTCTCACTCCTCCCATTCCCTATCGCTGTTATTCTGTCAGGAGGCCTGACACAAGGTGTGTGTGTTTTTTGTCCACAGCAGGAGCAAGAAACAATGAGAGGAAAACGGAAAACGGGTGGCAATGGACCGGGAAGCAGGGGTCTAGGAGTGCAGGGTAGGCTGGGATGAGGCAGCTTTGTGGCACACAGACAGAGTGCCTGAAGCCTCCTGGGGCACTGTGGTTTTGTGCTGTAGCTTCCTAGGATGTGTATGCGCAGAAGCAAAAAAAAGGCGAAAACCGGCGAAATCTCATGTGCAAAAGCATCCTCATGTGAGATTACTCTTGTTGCGCATGTGCAGAAGCTAAATCTCACATGGGCACATGCGGGGCCATGTCAGGGGCACAGAGATGTGTGCGCATCTCAATTTCCGCTACCGGAATCCCAATCCCAACCGTACCATGTGCAACCCGCTACTGGTTGCCTCTCAAGGAGCATGTTCATTTATTTATTTATTTATTTATTGGATTTGTATGCCGCCCCTCTCCGCAGACTCGGGGCGGCTAAAAACAGCAGTAAAACAGTACAACAAAATCCAATACTAAAAAACAGTTAAAAACCCATTATATAAAAACCAGTCATACATACAAACATACCATGCATAAAATTGTAAAGGCCTAGGGGGAAAGTGTATCTTAGTTCCCACATGCCTGGCGGCAGAGGTGGGTTTTAAGCAGCTTACGAAAGGCAAGGAGGGTGGGGGCAATTCTAATCTCTGGGGGGAGTTGGTTCCAGAGGGTTGGGGCCGCCACAGAGAAGGCTCTTCCTCTGGGTCCCGCCAAGCAACATTGTTTGGTTGACGGGACCCGGAGAAGACCCACTCTGTGGGACCTAACTGGTCGCTGGGATTCGTGCAGCAGATACAGATATACATATACAGATCACCACGGGATACACATAGTGGGTCAAACCGTGATTGATCTCCTTAGCTGCATTTGGAGAAACATCCATATAGTAGCAGTAGCACTTAGACTTATATACAGTGATCCCTCGCCACTGCGCGATTCACCTTTAATGGCTTCAGTGCATCGCGGGTTGCTGAAAGACACGGAAGTGAGCGCGGGTGGCGGCGGTTTTGCCCGAGTCAGACCTTCTACCTTAACCCAAGCAGTAACGAATGGAGGGTAGGCTGCTTTAAAGGCTTGCAGCTGAGTTAGCCGGTCCTGGCGGCGGCAAGGGAGGGGCTGGAGCTAACTCAGTGGTGTGCTTGCCTTGTCCCTGCCAAACAATGCTTTGCTACTGGATACGGAGTGGAGCCTCCGGGAGCCCCTTGCGATAAACGAGGGATCACTGTACTGCTTAGTGCTTGGGTGGAAAGATGATAATAAATGGACGATAAAAAATTGGTGCAGGTACATGGTGGACCATATTCACTATGAAATTATGGAAATTAGATTACACAACTATAATGAAGAGAAATTAGCAGCAACAATGAGGCGGTGGGAGAAGGTTAAGAATTATATATTAACAATATCAGTAAGCGATGCAAATGTAAATAATAAAATTCAATCACTTTATAAAGAATGAACAATGTAATCCAGAGATAAAGCAAATGAACGATACAGAATTAAATCTTCCCTGGTGAAGGGGATTTTTATTTTCTTGTTTGGTGTTGGTACACTTTTATGCTTTATGTTTTTTGCTTTTTGTAAAATTTTTAAAAAATCAATAAAAATTATATATATATATATTTTTAAAAAGGGATCACTGTACTGCTTCACAGTGCTTTTACAGCCCTCTCTAAGCGGTTTACAGAATCATCATATTGCCCCCAACAATTTGGGTCCTCATTTTACCCACCTTGGAAGGACGGAAGGCTGAGTCAATCTTGAGCCTGTGAGAATCGAACTGCCAAACTGCTAGAAGTCTGCAGAATTATCCTGCAAAACTGCTTTCTAACCACTGCCCCACCACGTGCAGTGGTTCTTTACCACTTGGATGCTTTTTTTCAGTCTCAGCTTTCCTCCTCTTTTAGATGATGATTCCCATGGATACCAAAATGTGATTGGGACAGTCAAAAGCAATAGACGTAAGTTCTTTGCATAACGTTCCTTTCCTATATCAAGCCAAATAGTTATTTGCCCCATTCAATTGCATACTTCTGTTGCCCAATATGACTACCAACTGAGATACAGTAGTACCTCTAGATACGAGCTGCTCTACATGCGAGTATTTCAAGATACGAGCCACGAGGAGAGAGACATTTCTGTTACAGTCCCGAGCTCAAATTCAGGATACGAGCCGAGCGTCCACTAGGTGGCGCAAGAATCCTTGCTTTTGGTTATCTCGGAGGGGAAAAACAACGTCTAAAGCGATTTGTTCCAGATACGAGGTGCCTCGACATACAAGCTCCCTTCTGGAACGAATTATGCTTGTATCTAGGGGTACTACTGTATTACAATCTGCGCTAATGTTTCATGTGAATACAGTCTCACATTCCAGTCATATATTTTTCAGAGTATAAGACACCGTTTTCCCTCTTAAAAGACCCTGAAAATTTGAGTGCGTCTTATACTCAGAATTTAGCCCCGCCTACCCACCGGTCCCTACCCTTTGGCTTCCGGGCTGTAGAGATTGCCACCAATAATGGCTTGTGTTTTTGGGCTCCATGCGTTACGTTTTCAGCCTCCAAACTTTGGATGCGCAGTGGCCAAAATGGCTACCCCGAACAGCTGCTGCCTTCTCTTACAAATTCCTTTCTTTGCCTGCTTTAGTATCTGAAGCTCCCTCCGTGCTTTTGAAGCTGTTTTTCAGCTCCAACACAAACTAAGCGATCCTACGTGCTTTGCTTGCTTTTCTAATTGCTACTCTCTCCAACAATTAGCTGTGTTTTAGAAGCATGGCTCCAACCAACCCCAATCTCAAAACCAGTGAGAGAACTAATATGGTGAAGCTGACCAGACTAAGGACTAGCCAGATGAATATTAGGAAGGCAGAATCCATCCCCCCCCTTATTTTCCTTCCCAAAAACTAAGCTGTGTCTTATACTCCAGTGTGTCTTATATTCTGAAAAATACGGTACCTCTAGAGCAGTGATTTTCAAACTTTTTTGAGCCACGGCACATTTTTTACATTTACAAAATCCTGGGGCATGCCACCAACCAAAATGACGCAAAATGACACTCTAATACAGTACCTGTTATACATATACTTAATAATATAGTTTCTAATTGTATGTATGTATGTATTCCCCCACCCACCCACCCATCCATCCATCCCTCCATCCCCCGGGCCTAAACAGTTTATACATGGTATGTTTGTGTGTATGCTTGCTTTTAACAATGGGGTTTTTAGTGTTTTTTAAATTATTAGATTTGTTCTTACATTGTCTTTGTTATTGTTGTGAGCTGCCCCGAGTCTACGGAGAGGGGCGGCATACAAATCTAAATAATAATAATAATAATAATAATAATAATAATAATAATAATATTTATTCGATTTTTATGCCGCCCTTCTCCTTAGACTCAGGGCGGCTTACAACATGTTAGCAATAGCACTTTTTTAATAGAGCTAGGCTATTGCCCCCACAATCCGGGACCTCATTTTATCCACCTTGGAAGGATGGAAGGCTGAGTCAACCTTCAGCCAGTGATGAGATTTGAACCGCTGACCTTCAGATCTACAAGTCAGCTTCAGTGACCTGCAGTACAGCACTCTACCTGCTGCGCCACTCCGGCTCATTTATACTCACTTAGTGTGAAACCTGGCCTGTTTTGATGAACACAAAAGGGATATCCTGGCAGGAATGGTAGTTTGGGGACCCATGTTTAATTTCCCCACAACACACCTGACCATGTCTCACGGCACACTGGTTGAAAAACACTGCTCTAGAGGACTGGGAGACGTGACAAGTGGAAAAGGGTTCAAAGATAGGCAGAGACCATGC
This sequence comes from Erythrolamprus reginae, assembly GCF_031021105.1. Classification (NCBI taxonomy): domain Eukaryota; kingdom Metazoa; phylum Chordata; class Lepidosauria; order Squamata; family Dipsadidae; genus Erythrolamprus; species Erythrolamprus reginae. The sequence goes on from NC_091950.1 coordinate 405,879,104, forward strand.
AGGAGCAAATGAAGCCAACTTTATTTTTCTACCCAGTTCTCTTATAAATCAATGTCATCTCTATGCTGCTTCAGCTATGTACACGTGCCGTTTTACATGATGTGGCAACTTGTATTGCTATTGTGTTGTGAATCACCCCGAGTCTTCGGAGAGGGGCAGCCTACAAATCTAATAAATTATTATTATTATTATTATTATTATTATTATTATTATTATTATTATTATGTTGTTGTTGTTGTTGTTGTTAGTACAGGGTACATGTTTGTTAGGGTTTGCCACTGTAAACTTGTACTATCTCTTTAAACTTGTGCTATCACTTTAACTGTTAAATATTCTAGGCTGGTTCGTCATAAGAGGGCGCCAGTACTCCTTCCCTCAAATGACGCTGTGACCCTCATTTCTGCTCAGTCATTCTTACTTTACTTTGCCTGGAGGGGGGGAGTGTATTAGCTTTGTGCGTATTTTATTGTATTTGCTTAGTGCTTATTATGAATTGTTTCTATCTTTTGTCTATATGTAAATAGTACTTATTAAGCATAACTAAGTCTGTGTATTTTTCTTTGGCTTTATCACACATCCACGCTCTGTTAAAAGTCTCTGCTCGGTGTATGTCCAAGGTCTCATAGCCTAGCTATACAGAGACATACCAACAGTTGTATACAATGAACTCTATCATTGATAATGTTGCAGGTGCAAGGACAGAGCTTTAGGGAGTTACTGTAGGGAGTCATGGCAGGAGGCAAAGAATGTGTTTTGATGGTGCCAGCCAGCACATCCCTCCTGACTTGCTCTAGGTTTGAACTTTCCCAGGCCTACCCAGATACTCCATGTTTGAAGGCCTGCAAAAAAAAAAACCATGCTAACTTATGCTAACAGCATGATATGAACTGAGCATCCCTATGTGACTTTTTGCCATATCTGGGCATGCCCAACCATATGGCCCTTGACCTACACAAGGAATACTATTAATGTTTCTTCTTCTGGTTTCTATTACAGAAAGCACTTTCCAAGGAAGATCTGATTGATAATATACCTCTAAACTAAACATCCCACAAGGTGCTTTTAAAACTACAACAACAACTAGACTTTCTTCATTCCCCCCCCCCCCTTTGATAAAGTTCGCTTCCCATCCAAGAAGCTTCTTCAGTTCAGAAAAACTAAAGAAGCTTCTTAGATGAGAAATGAAACTATTTCAAAGGGGGTGGGGACCTAAGACAGTCCAATTGTCCTTTTTTTTTTTTTTTAAAGCATCTTTGGAAAAACCAGGACCTGGACGATTGAGAATCGCCATAGACATTCAATATTAAGCATTTTTCACCTTGCCCAAGACACTCTGTTCCACATATGCACCTGTTAAAATCCCAGTTACCTGCAGGGATGGAGAGGATGTCAAAAACAGGAAAAACAGTAATAATAGTAATAGCATTTAGACATATACTGTTTCGCAGTGCTTTAAAGCCTCTCTAAGCACCCTCAACAATCTGGGTCCACATTTTACCCATTTCAGAAGGATGGAAGCCTGAGTCAACCTTGAGTCTAATGAAATTCAAACTGCAAAATTGCAGGCAGCCAGCAATCAGCAGAAGCAGCAGTACTGCATTCTAACCGCTGCACCAATGTTGCCCTAATCAAGTGAGATTAAAAATTCCAGAAATAATAATCTTCTGTTTACATCTCCACATCTCTCAGGGGAAGAGCCTTCTCTGTGGTGGCTCCGACCCTCTGGAATCAGCTCCCCACCCTCCTTGCCTTTCATAAACTCCTTAAAACCCACTTGTCGTCAAGCGTGGGGGAACTGAAACATCTCCCCTTGCCTATGTAGTTTTTTGTGTATGATATGAGTGTATGTATGTTTTTATATACAGTGATCCCTCTATTATCGCGAGGGTTCCGTTCCAAGACCCCTCACGATAATCGATTTTTCGCGATGTAGGGTTGCGGAAGTAAAAACACCATCTGCGCATGCGCGCCCTTTTTTCTATGGCCGCGCATGCGTAGATGGTGGAGTTTGCGTTCCCCGCCGCCCACGCAAAGGGGAAACCCCGATTCGGCTCCTCGCTGCTGCTGCGCTACCGAGCAGATCAGCTGCTGGGCGGCTGAAGGAACCTTCCCTGGGTCTTCCCCCTCTTGCTGGCAGGCGGGCAAGCGGCGGGCATCAGCGAGGAGCCGGGGTTTCCCCTTTGCGTGGGCGGCCGGGAAGACCCAGGTTAAGGGTTCGGGGGGGTGCTGGGAAGCCCCCCAGGCCGGCTGCGACCTTTTAAAACAGCCGCGCCGCTTCCCAGCTGAGTCCTGAAGCCAAACCCGGAAATGGTTTTTTTAAAATTAATATTTTTTTAAAAATCGCGATATAGCGTTTCGCGAAGATCGAGATCGCGAAACTCGAGGGATCACTGTATTGGGGTTTCTTGTTTTTTAGACTTTTAAAATGTATTATTGTTATTTCAGATTCTAACTATTAGATTTGTCATTATATATTGTTTTTATCATTGCTGTAAGCCGCCCCGAGACTACGGAGAGGGGCGGCATACAAATCAAATCAAATCAAATCAAATCAAATCAAATAAATAAATAAAAATAATAATAATAATAATTTTCTCCAGTTTTGGCAGATGAAAACATCTATGAGAACAACGTAGCAATTCAGAAATGGAAGCAGGAACAGATTTCAGGTAAACTCAAAAGCAAGGTTGTGGAATGAATGAAAAAGCATCTGTTACAGTGGTTCTCAACCATTTCTCCATCATGGTTATGCTTATAATAATAATTAATAATAATGTATTAGATTTGTATGCCCTCCCTCTCTGCAGACTCGGGGTGGCTCACAACAATAATAAAACAATGTACAATGTGACAAATCTAATATTTAAAAGAAAACATATAATAACCCGACATTTAAAAGTCATAGAACACTAGCATACCATATATAAAACTATATAAGCCTGGGGAAGATGTCTCAATTCCCCCATGCCTGGTGATATAGATGGGTCTTAAGCAATTTATGAAAGATAAGGAGGGTGGGGGCAGTTATAATCTCTGGGGGGAGTTGATTCCAGAGGGCCAGGGCCGCCACAGAGAAGGCTCTTCCCCTGGGGCCCGCCAGTTGACATTGTTTAGTCGACGTGACCCGGAGAAGGCCAACTCTGTGGGAACTTATCGGCCACTGGGATTTGTGCAGCAGAAGATGGTCCCGGAGGTTGTATAGTACGATTGTATATTATCGATTGCTTTTTAATGATAGTGGGTTTTAACTATAGTTTTTTATTGTTAGATTTGTACTGTATTGTTATTGTGAGCCGCCCAAGTCTTTGGAGAGGGGCGGCATACAAATCTAATAAATTATTATCGTCAACACTCCGCGGCCTGCACTGGCTGCCGATTGGTTTCCGGTCACAATTCAAAGTGTTGGGAATGACCTATAAAGACCTACATGGCATCAGACCATAATACCTATGGAACCGCCTTCTGCCGCATGAATCCCAGCGAGCAATTAGGTCCCACAGAGTTGGCCTTCTCTGGGTCCCAACGACAAAACAATGCCGTTTGGCGGGACCTAGGGGAAGCGCCTTCTCTGTTGCGGCCCCGACCCTCTGGATTCAACTCCCCCAGAGATTAGGATTGCCCCCACCCTCCTTGCCTTTCACAAACCTGAAGGTTTTATTGTCTGTATATTATTATTTATAGTGTTTTATTGGCCTACAACCAATCATGGCGGCAAAGCGATAGAACGTCAGCTGCCCTCTAGTTTTTACCTGGATGTTCCAGTACTGCTATGGAGCCTTAACAAGCTTCTCGTTCTGTTCTGCTTATGCATAATTATTTTCTCTCTCCAGAAAGTGACAGTGCTAATTGTGAAGAATCTATTTACATCAATACAGAACACTATTGCAGGTAATTATGCAGACAAGTCGTGCTCTCCTGTGCTGGGAATTATGCAGTATGTGCGCAGTCATTGTCTATGTGAATCCCTAGTTATTATGTCTTCCCTTAACTGATAAAAATAATTCTAATTAATTTAATGCGAAAGTATGCTTTTAGACAATCTGTTTCAAAATCTCGTAACTTCTATTTAAGGAATTTTAAATGTACCATATTTTTCAGAGTATAAGATGCACTGGAGTCTAAGAGGCACCTTAGTTTCTGGGAAAGAAAATAGTGGGGAAAATTTTTGCCTACCAGGTATTCATTTGTGGTAAACTTTCAGTGCATTAATTTGCTGGTTTTCAGTGTGCACTTTTTATCCCCTGATTGGGGATTAAAAAATAGCTTCTAAAGCACAGCTGATCATCGGAGAGAGAAGCAATAAGAAACACAGGCGAAGCGCAAAAGATTGCTTCATTTGCAAGCACTTTGTTAGGGCTGAAAAACAGCTTCTAAAGCACAGCTGATCATCGGAGAGAGAAGCAATAAGAAACACAGGCGAAGCACAAAAGATCGCTTCATTTGCTAGCACTTTGTTAGGGCTGAAAAACAGCTTCTAAAGCACAGCTGATCATCGGAGAGAGAAGCAATAAGAAACACAGGCGAAGCGCAAAAGATCGCTTCATTTGCTAGCACTTTGTTAGGGCTGAAAAACAGCTTCTAAAGCACAGCTGATCATCGGAGAGAGAAGTAATAAGAAGCACAGGCGAAGCGCAAAAGATCGCTTCATTTGCTAGCACTTTGTTAGGGCTGAAAAACAGCTTCTAAATCACAGCTGATCATCGGAGAGAGAGAAGCAATAAGAAACACAGGCGAAGCGCAAAAGATCGCTTCATTTGCTAGCACTTTGTTAGGGCTGAAAAACAGCTTCTAAAGCACAGCTGATCACCGGAGAGAGAAGCAATAAGAAACACAGGCGAAGCGCAAAAGATCGCTTCATTTGCTAGCACTTTGTTAGGGCTGAAAAACAGCTTCTAAAGCACAGCTGATCATCGGAGAAGCAATAAGAAACACAGGCGAAGCGCAAAAGATCGCTTCATTTGCTAGCACTTTGTTAGGGCTGAAAAACAGCTTCTAAAGCACAGCTGATCATCGGAGAGAGAAGTAATAAGAAACACAGGCGAAGCGCAAAAGATTGCTTCATTTGCTAGCACTTCGTTAGGGCTGAAAAACAGCTTCTAAAGCACAGCTGATCATCGGAGAGAGAAGCAATAAGAAACACAGGTGAAGCACAAAAGATCGCTTCATTTGCTAGCACTTTGTTAGGGCTGAAAAACAGCTTCTAAAGCACAGCTGATCATCGGAGACAGAAGCAATAAGAAACACAGGTGAAGCGCAAAAGATCGCTTCATTTGCTAGCACTTTCTAAAAGCTGAAAAACAGCTTCTAAAGCACAGCTGATCATCGGAGAGAGAAGGAATAAGAAACACAGGTGAAGCGCAAAAGATCGCTTCATTTGCTAGCACTTTGTTAGAGCTGAAAAACAGCTTCTAAAGCACAGCTGATCATCAGAGAGAGAAGCAATAAGAAACACAGGTGAAGCGCAAAAGATCGCTTCGTTTGCTAGCACTTTGTTAGGGCTGAAAAACAGCTTCTAAAGCACAGCTGATCACCGGAGAGAGAAGCAATAAGAAACACAGGCGAAGCGCAAAAGATCGCTTCATTTGCTAGCACTTTGTTAGGGCTGAAAAACAGCATCTAAAGCACAGCTGATCACCGGAGAGAGAAGCAATAAGAAACACAGGCAAAGCGCAAAAGATCGCTTCATTTGCTAACGCTTTGTTAGGGCTGAAAAACAGCTTCTAAAGCACAGCTGATCATCGGAGAGAGAAGCAATAAGAAACACAGGCGAAGCGCAAAAGATCGCTTCAGGTCTGGTCTATAGTGAACGATGGGTTCATTTACCACCTGCCACAAGAAAAACATTACAAAATTATGTCAGTCACTTATGACTTGCTTTATGACTATCATGATTTATGGCTGTAATTGCCAGGATCAATTATGGTCATAGACCAAGGACTATCTGTACAAGGCGAGATTGTGGCCACACTGTCAATCAGCATTAAGATGGAGTGCCGATCTGGTAGTAACTTTTCAGACCCACATATTTGTTAGTGTGAAAGGGTATTACCAGATTCTTCCTGGTGTTTTGGTTACCAGAGAGTAACATGGCATCCCTCCCAAACCATCTAATGTGATTTTTAATTGCATTAAAAATACATTTAGAGAACTAACAGTTACATTTTTATTTTCCCAGTTTTCAAGGTGAGGATGCCCATTTGTGAGAAATTGGTATCCTAAATCTACTTCTTTTTAACGAGTTAACCTGGGATCCAGGCAGTATCTTTCCACCTGGAATTGAAATCACCAAGGGCTGAAATCCAAAAGGAATGAAAACATCCCATCACCAACGTGCCAGAAGATCTTGATAACAACCCTGAACTAGTTGACAATATTGTCACACCTTCTTCTTTCTACTCCTCCCTGGCCCTACTTGTCACCATTGTTATTTCTGACTTACTCTGCAGAACTTGACATAATTTATCACCATCTCCCAGATAGTGAATCTTGCTTTGGCAATATTTATGAGGCATATACAGTGGTACCTCATCTTACGAACGCCTCTTCTAACGAACTTTTCAAGATACGAACCCGGTGTTTAAGATTTTTTTGCCTCTTCTTCCGAACTATTTTCACCTTACGAACCCAAGCAGCTGCTGCTGGGATGAAGGGGTTTCTTCCCCCCCCTTTTTTTGAAGAAAGAAAAGGGAGGGGCAGCTTGGAGGAGTAAAGATTTTGCATGCTTGCAAAGGCACTGAAACGGTGTCTTTTTAAGAAAGAAAAGGGAGGGGCAGCTTGGAGGAGTAAAGATTTTGCATGCTTGCAAAGGCACTGAAACGGTGTCTTTTTAAGAGAGAAAAGGGAGGGGCAGCTTGGAGGAGTAAAGATTTTGCATGCTTGCAAAGGCACTGAAACGGTGTCTTTTTAAGAAAGAAAAGGGAGGGGCAGCTTGGAGGAGTAAAGATTTTGCATGCTTGCAAAGGCACTGAAACGGTGTCTTTTTAAGAAAGAAAAGGGAGGGGCAGCTTGGAGGAGTAAAGATTTTGCATGCTTGCAAAGGCACTGAAACGGTGTCTTTTTAAGAAAGAAGAGGGAGGGGCAGCTAGGAGGAGTAAAGATTTTGCATGCTTGCAAAGGCACTGAAACGGTGTCTTTTTAAGAAAGAAAAGGGAGGGGCGCCCCCCTTGCCTTTCTTCCTTCCCACTCACCCTTTAGCCTAGCCTTGCTTCTTCCACCCGCCCCCTTTAGCTGCTCCTCCCTGCCCTCTGTTCGCCTCCCTTCTAAAGTTTGGGATTTTCCTGAAGGATTTGCACACATTATTTGCTTTTACATTGATTCCTATGGGAAACATTGTTTCATCTTACGAACTTTTCACCTTACGAACCTCCTCCTGGAACCAATTAAGTTCGTATGATGAGGTACCACTGTATAGACTTTATCTGACCATATTGTAGGGTAACTTTTAAAAATCAACAGAAACAACAAGCCTCCACACCATTAAATAAATAAAATGTGAGTAGCAGCGTAAACTTCTGTTCCATTCCTACATTTGTTTTTGAATAGAGACTCACAGCAACTTCAAAAATCTGCCTAATCAGTATTATCTAAGACTGCCTTGCATGAATCCCAGAGATCGGTGAGGTCCCACAGAGTTGGTCTCCTTAGGGTCCCGTCAACCAAACAATGTCGGCTGGCGGGACCTAGGGGAAGAGCCTTCTCTGTGTGGGCCCCGGCCCTCTGGAATCAGCGCCCCCCAGAGATTCATACTGCCCCTCCCTCCTCGTCTTCCAAAAGAGTTTAAAAACTCATCTTTGCCACAAGTCCTGGGGTTCCTTAGATCTTCCCCCCGACCAATGAATGCTTTAGTTTGACTGTTGAATGAATGATATTGATAGTTTTTTTATTAGAATTTTAAGATTGTTTTTTTAATGTATTAATTGGATTGTTATTATGGTTTCTTGTTTTTCTGTACATGCTGTACATACAAATCCAATTAAATCAAATCAAATTATAGTTGTTTGTACAGTAAGCCAGATATTTAGAATGGATTTGGCACTTATGTCCACCTATCAAGTAATCCTCAAGGACTTGGGATAGGCAAATGTTCTTTAATAGTATTAAAAGTAATGTCACACAAAGTAAGCTATTTTATTCTGAAACTGACTACTATCATCCCAGTGCCAAAGAAGCCCTCCATCAAGGAACTGAATGACTACAGACCAGTTGCTCTAACATCTGTAGCTATGAAAACTTTTGAAAGGCTAGTGATGTCCCACTTGAAAACAATCACGGATCCACTGTTAGACCCCCCTGCAATTTGCATACCGAGCAAATAAATCTACAGATGAGGCTGTTAATATGGCTCTACACTGCATCCTACAACATCTTGAATCTCCAATGACCTACGCTTGGGTCCACTTTGTAGACTTCAGTTCAGCATTCAACACCATCATAGCGGACATTCTTTTAACTAAACTAAATTAGCTAATGGTACCTGAACACACTTGTAAGTGGATCACAACTTTACTAACAGACAGGAAGCAGCAGATGAAGCTAGGCAAAATCATATCAGATATCTGTACAATTAGCACAGTCCCTCAACCCCGCAAAGGCTGTGTACTCTCACCACTTCTCTTCTCTCTGTACACCAATGACTGCATCTCAAACGATCCATCTGTTAAACTACTGAAGTTTGCAGATGATACAACAGTGATTGGTCTCACTCGAGGCAACAATGAAACCGCATACAGATGGGAGGTTGAACAACTAGCCTCGTGGTGCAACTGGAACAATGTATTACATGGGGTTTTCTTAAATCGTTAAATATTTTAATTAATTGGATTGTTGTGACTGTTTTTACTTGTTGTGAGCCGCCCCGAGTCTCCGGAGAGGGGCGGCATACAAGCCCAACTAATAAAATAAATAAATAAATAAATAAATAAATAAATAAATAAATGTAGAACTGAAACCGTAGAAATGGTGGTAGACTTTAGAAGAAACCCTCCCATCCTACCACTTCTCACAATAGTAGATAACACAGTATCAACAGTAGAGACCTTTAAATTTCTAGGTTCGACCATATTGCAAGACCTAAAATGGTCACCTAACATCAAAAACATCATCAAAAAAGCACAACAAAGAATGTTCTTTCTGCACCAACCCAGGAAGCTCAAACTGCCCAAGGAGCTGCTGATAACAGTTCTGCAGAGGAATCATTGAGTCTGTCATCTGCACCTATATAACTGTCTGGTTTGGTTCTGCAACCCAACAAGACCGACACAGACTTCAGAGGATAATCAGAACTGCAAAAAAACCCAATTGCTGCCAACCTGCCTTCTATTGAGGACCTGTGTACTGCACGAGTCAAAAAGAGGGCTGTGAAAATATTTACTGACCTTTCGCATCTTGGACATAAACTGTTTCAACTCCTACCATCAAAACATCACTACAGAGCACCGCACACCAAGACAACTAGACACAAGAACATTTTTTTCCTGAACGCCATTGCTCTGCTAAACAAATAATTCCCTCAACATTGTCAAATATTTACTAAGTCTGCACTACTATTACTACTATGACTGTAATTTGTTGCTTGCATCCTAAAGATTTTTATTAATATTGTTTCCTCATTGCTTATTTTACCCCTATGACAATAATTGTGTTGTACCTCATGATTCTTGACAAATGTATATTTTCTTTCATGTACACTGAGAGCATATGCACCAAAGACAAATTCCTTGTGTGTCCAATCACACTTGGCCAATCAATAATTCTATTCTCTTCTATTGTCCATGCTATTCAGGTTCAAGTAGATATTTCCAGATATTTCGGAATTAGGCCCAACAGCTCTGTTACTATTGGTACTATCTTTGCTTTCTTTTCCCATAGACATCTACATGTATTTCTGTGTCTTTATATTTTGTGATTTTCTCCAGTTCTTTCTCTTTTATTCTGCTGTTACCAGGAATTACAATGTCTGCTATCATTATTTTGAGACAGCAGCAGTCATTCTGGGCAAAGGAAGATGAAAAATTAATTCCTAGACCAAGAAAACCTAAAAAGCAGAAAAATACAAAAGGATCATAAATAGAATTACACCTGCATACAAAAGGAACATAAATAGAATTACACGTTAGTTGTTTTTATTCTAGAAGGCTGGAGATTACTTGTCCAAGAAAAATAATTTGGGAATTCCCCATTCCACCCGACACCCATAGTTCAATTCTTTCTAAAGAATATGTACAAAACCAGACAGATTAACAAAGCAATGGTTCAGGATTGCCAAGAACAAGTTTTAAAAGCAAAGTTGGAAGAAATTGGATTTTTGTTAGCATAGCATATTAAGCCGCCCCGAGTCTTCGGAGAGGGGCGGCATACAAATCGAATAAATAATAATAATAATAATAATAATACGGTCACATAGAGGAGATTATAGAGCAGTGATGGCAAACCTTTTTTTCCTCGGGTGCCAAAAGAGCGTGGGCACACATTGCACATGCTTGAGTGCCCACACTCATAATTCAATGCCTGGGGAGGGCAAAAACAGCTTCCCCTGCCCTCCAGAGGCCTTCTGGAGGCTGAAAATGGCCTGTTTCCCAAGTTCTGGTGGGCCCAGTAGGCTGGAGCTCGACTGAGTTGGGGGTGCGGAGGCATAGCTTCGTCTCTGCATCCTACCTTTCCAGGACTGCAGGGCGCAATTTGCGCTGTGTCAACACCCGGAGGTGTCGGCCCAGGACAGGGGCTCTCCTGGATCCCCCGGGATGGATCGCCGCGGCCCCAGGGGCTAGGGAAAGCCCCACAGCTGCATCTATGGAGAGCTGCGTCCATAGCGGTTTCCAAAGAAGGAAGTAAAAAAGATAGAACAAAGAAGTCAAAATTCAGAAACTTAGCATACAAACAGGGTATGTCTAGTTGGACGAAAAGAATATGTATATGAATGGGGGAGGGCGTTTTTACCCTACTCCGGCTTCCCTGGAGCCGGAGTAGGGTAAAAACGCCCATCCCTAATCCTCTAGAGGCTCTCTGGAAGCCAAAAATGCCCTCCTAGAGCCTCTGTGTGAGCCAAAAATCAGCTGGCCAGCACACACATGCAATAGCTCGCGTGCCAGCAGATATGGCTCCGCGTGCCATCTGTGGCACCTGTGCCATAGGTTTGCCATCACTGCTATAGAGGAACAACTGAATATAAGGGGCTTGAAAATTAGTTATATAAAGTTACTGAATGTAATTGCCTATTGCCTATTTGCCGATGACTCTAAAGTGTGCAATAGGGTTGATATTCCTGGAGGGGTCTGTAATATGGTAAATGATTTAGCGTTACTAGATAAATGGTCAAAGCAATGGAAACTGCAGTTTAATGTTTCCAAATGTAAAATAATGCACTTGGGGAAAAGGAATCCTAAATCTGAGTATTGCATTGGCAGTTCTGTGTTAGCAAAAACTTCAGAAGAGAAGGATTTAGGGGTAGTGATTTCTGACAGTCTCAAAATGGGTGAGCAGTGTGGTCGGGCGGTAGGAAAGGCAAGTAGGATGCTTGGCTGCATAGCTAGAGGTATAACAAGCAGGAAGAGGGAGATTGTGATCCCCTTATATAGAGCGCTGGTGAGACCACATTTGGAGTACTGTGTTCAGTTCTGGAGACCTCACCTACAAAAAGATATTGACAAAATTGAACGGGTCCAAAGACGGGCTACAGGAATGGTGGAAGGTCTGAAGTATAAAACGTATCAGGAAAGACTTAATGAACTCAATCTGTATAGTCTGGAAGACAGAAGGAAAAGGGGGGACATGATCGAAACATTTAAATATGTTAAAGGGTTAAATAGGGTTCAGGAGGGAAGTGTTTTTAACAGGAAAGTGAACACAAGAACAAGGGGACACAATCTGAAGTTAGTTGGGGGAAAGATCAAAGGCAACATGAGAAAGTATTATTTTACTGAAAGAGTAGTAGATCCTTGGAACAAACTTCCAGCAGACGTGGTTGGTAAATCCACAGTAACCGAATTTAAACATGCCTGGGATAAACATATATCCATTGTAAGATAAAATACAGGAAATAGTAAAAGGGCAGACTAGATGGACCATGGGGTCTTTTTCTGCCGTCAGTCTTCTATGTTTCTATGTTTCTATGTAATTTACATTCAGGACATAAGACAATTCTTAACAGCAAGTTAAACTGTTGTTAGCCGCCCCAAGTCTGCGGAGAGGGACGGCATACAAATCCAATAAATAAATAAATAAACAAACACTTAATACAAACAGAAGTGTGGGTGGGAGTGAGGGCTGCAAAAGTAGATGAAGCCACATAATATATGAGCGAGATATATGTTGTTCTGGAGGCAATGGGATTATTTATATTTTCAAGTGGGCTAGGTTCTTTGAAGGCTTGCACTTTAACATTTATACCTATCCCTCTACCTTAACATGGCAGGAAACTGCGGATCAGATGACTGAAAGTTATTTTTTAAAAGCCTTGAGGGTTTCAGACTGTAACCCCTAATCTAAGTGATGTTTTCTTTTGTTTCACAAGTTTCCTTTCAGTTCTTTTCTAGGTCTCCTACATTAAAAAAATAGAAGAAACTGCCAAAGAACTTCTTTCAAACAACAACAAAGGGATTTGGAATCACCTAGCCCAGAGGTCTTCAAACCTGGCAACTTTAAGATTTGTGGATTCCAACTCCCAGAATTCTCCAGCCAGCATAGTGGGCTGGAGAATTCTGAGAGTTGAAGTTCACAAGTCTTAAAGTTGCCAAGTTTGGGGATCCTGACTAGTCTCTTGCAAAGGTTTCCAGCCCTTGAAATATAGCATAAATTATATATAATATGTATATAAATTATATATATGTGTGTGTGCTGGTGAGACCACATTTGGAATACTGTGTTCAGTTCTGGAGACCTCACCTACAAAAAGATATTGACAAAATTGAACGGGTCCAAAGACGGGCTACAAGAATGGTGGAAGGTCTTAAGCATAAAAATTATCAGGAAAGACTTAATGGATTCAATCTGTATAGTCTGGAGGACAGAAGGGAAAGGGGGGACATGATCGAAAAATTTAAATATGTCAAAGGGTTAAATAAGGTCCAGGAGGGAAGTGTTTTTAATAGGAAAGTGAACACAAGAACCAGGGGACACAATCTGAAGTTAGTTGGGGGAAAGATCAAAAGCAACATGTGAAAATATTATTTTACTGAAAGAGTAGTAGATCCTTGGAACAAACTTCCAGCAGACGTGGTAGAAAAATCCACAGTAACTGAATTTGAACATGCCTGGGATAAACATATATCCATCCTAAGATAAAATACAGAAAATAGTATAAGGGCAGACTAGATGGACCATGAGGTCTTTTTCTGCTGTCAGACTTCTATGTTTTATATTGCTGTTAGCCGCCCCGAGTCTCCGGAGAGGGGCGGCATACAAATCCAATAAATAAATAAATGAATAAATAAATAGATAAATAAATAAACAAACAAGCAAATATTATATATGTAGCATAGTGTAGCATAGTTCTTACTCAACTGATTACCCACAAATCTCCTATCTTCGGGGGGGGGGGTTTGCTTGGTTCCTAATCTGAATTTTGTCTACGGTATATTTTGAGCAATTTAGAGAAATGTAACGGGACCGTCCGTTGCTAGCAGTAATTCACCAGACCTAGATTATATATTCCTGCTTTCATGAAATGAATTTCTTGCCTGAATATCTCTGAAATGCTTAAATACTTCAAGCATTTTAATCTTTAGTTCCATCTAGTGCTATTAAAGAGGCATTACTTTATAATCTTGGCTGAATAATTTAAGTAAAGAAGACCGTTCGGATTCTTAAAAGTATGAGAGAGAGAAAATGTATTCATATTCCCGGGGCAATAAAACTGGTGTAATAAAATTTATGGTTGATAGTTTTTGTAACAAAGCTTTATTTAATGATTAAAAAACACAAGTCGTAAGAGAAGCCACAGCGTTGACAACTGTATTCGCACCCATCAAATATATGGTAAGCCATGCACTCATACTTTGGTTGCACAAAGCATCTAGTGAGTTTGCAAATTGCCTCCTTATTGGCCCATTTGCCGTCCATCCTCTCAGCTTGTGGTGGGAGCAGCAGTCTTCTGGCAGAGCCGGGCTAGCAAGCCTGCCATTTGTAGGAGCGAATGTACTCCTTCGACTATCTTCATGTGCGTATAACCGATTTCCTAATCACAGAGGGGGGAAAAGATATTAAATTCAAATGAGCTTCCTATTTTCCCTGCTGCAAAGATACATTTCGGTAAACATTGGTGAAATCACAATTGCTATATTTTCACGTTGCAGCTATGCACAAGCGAACTGAAATGTGGAAGAGGAAACCACGCAGAGGAAATTCCTCAGACAAACAAGAGAGCTCACCACCAAGTACAGCAACAAATTTTACAACAAGAGTTAAAGAGATGAGAAGAAAAAAATTACATAAATGGTATTATACACCAGCACAACTTGCACACTTCCAGGGGGAAGGGAAAGGTAACTGTTGGCATGGTTGCCAAAAGAAAGGAATTTTCATGCATATGTTCTAGGAGTGTGTTGAAGTTCAGAAATTTTAGAAGGAAGTGCAGAACGAAATAAATAAAATGCTAAATATTAACTGGATAATTACAAAAGAAATAGCGATATTAATTAAACAAAGAGAACTAAGAGATTTTAAAGAAATAAAAACTGCAGCACTGGAAAGCGCTCAAGCGCTCAAGCGGTAGTGGTATTGGGTTGGAAAGAGTCTATAAAACGGACATTACAGAACTGGTACTGGTGCATGGTGGATCACATTCATTTTGAAATCATGGAAATAAGACTAAACAACTTTGACGAAAATAAATTGGAGAAGCTGATGGCACGATGGAATAAGGTGAAAGGTTATATGCTGAGTAGAATCTGTGACAAAAATGTGAAAAATAAACTCCAATCACTCTTTTAATAATAACAAATGCAAAGTAGAGCTAAGGAAATTAAAAAATATATAAACTAGTAAATATTTGAACCCCCCGCAATTGGTGGTGGTGGTGGTGGGATTGTCAGTCGGGTGATGGGCACATGCACTGTGCACCGTTTTATGTTTGTTTTATGTAACTTTATGTGCAAAACCAATAAAAATATATTTAAAAAAAATAAATAAATGTTACATCCTGCCCTAAAACTACCCCCGGAATTCCCACCATCATTTGATGGAGACCGTATAATAGATAGTACTTGACTTACGACCACAATGGAGCCCAAAATTCCCGTGGTTTAGCAAGACAGTCGAAAAGGCTCTCTTCCTGGACCCTACTAAACAAAGCTCTTTGGCCCATGGGACCCATAACATGCCTTTCCTGCCGGTTCTGGCAGAATTGATGCACATCAAGTTCCTTCAAATAGTAAAAGGCAGGAGCTGCCTTCTTGGTTATGGATTCTGCCCTCTGGAATGAGATCTCCCAGAGATTTTATTATCTATCTATCTATCTATCTATCTATCTATCTATCTATCTATCTATCTATCTACCTACCTACCTACCTACCTACCTATCATCTATCTATCTATCTATCTATCTATCTATCTATCTATCTATCTATCTACCTACCTACCTACCTACCTCTCTCTCTCTCTCTCTCTCTCTCTATCTATTAGATTTGTATGCCGCCCCTCTCAGTAGACTCGGGGCGGCTCACAGCATACAATAAGACAATTCATAACAAATCTAATAAATTTAAAAAACATTTGAAAAAACCTGTTATTAAACCAGACATACACACAGACACACCATACATAAATTATATAGGCCTGGGGGAGGGAGGGGGAATGCCTCAATTCCACCATGCCTGACGGCAGAGCTGAGTTTTAAGGAGTTTACGGAAGGCAAGGAGGGTGGGGCAGTTCTAATCTCCGGGGGGAGCTGGTTCCAGAGTCGGGGCCGCCACAGAGAAGGCTCTTCCCATGGGACGCGCCAGACGACATTGCTTAGTCGATGGGACCCGGAGAAGGCCAACTCTGTGGGACCTAATCAGTCACTGGGATTCATGCGGCAGAAGGCGGTCTCATAGGTATTGTGGTCCGATGCCATGAAAGGCTTTATAGGTCATAACCAATACTTTGAATTGTCACCGGAAATTGATGGGCAACCAATGCAGACTGCTGAGTGTTGGAGTTACATGGGCATACCTGGGGAAGCCCATGTCACTCCAATTTAGCTCCCTCCCATTCCCACAAGGTTCTCTCAGACCTTTAGGTTGAATCTTTCTGGACTTCTGGGTGATTGATTGGTTGTATTTTATTTGGACATTTTGGTCATTTCACTTTTTTTTAATGTTTCCCTATTGTAATACTCAGTGTAATTGCACTAAATAAATAAAATGAAGATATCCAATGGACAGATGTATAATACATGGTATGAGGTGGGGTGGGGAGTGAGGCAGCTTTTTGAAAATTTGAAGATTCCTTTTAAGTTTTCAATCCTTCTGCTCCTAAATAGCTGAAGCAATCACTTCTAGTGGAGCAAGAGAGAAATGTTTTGTGCAATTTTACTTTGAGATGTAATGGAATTCACCAGTACCCCTTTCACCAATTTCAGGAACAGGTTTATACAGGATTATAAATGGATCTATGTAAAGATCCCGATGTTAAAAAGATTCCTTCTTTAGGCACCTGGCTTGCACAGCCAACCCTGCTGCTTACACCAACAACATCCTACAAATCCTAACCTTAATGAACTCCAACTTGAGATATTCTGCCATTTGGAATGTTTTACAGACTCGGAAAATATTGCCGATGATGTCTTCAGGCGAGTAACCAAGTTTCCATAAGTGAGCAAGAATCTGAAGAAAGAACAAAATGATAACTTACTTACTTACTTACTTATTTACTTACTTATTTATTTGGATTTATATGCCGCCCCTCTCCAAGGACTTGGGGCGGCTCACAGCATGTACAGAAAAACAGGAAACAATAATAACAATCCAATTATACCTTAAAAAACAATTAAAATTCTAATTAAAAACTATCAATATCATTCATTCAGCAGTCAAACTAAGCATTCATCAGTCAGGGGGGAAGGTCTAAGGAACCCCAGGCCTGGCGGCAAAAATGAGTTTTAACTTTTTTGGAAGTTTTTGATGTCTAACAGCTTTAAAGATATCCAATTTCTCAAACTCTGTTTTTAACACAGTTCAAACATAAACGAGAATGAATATAATCACAGTTAAATCATAAAGATAGTGGATTTCAAAAAGGAAAACAGAGGAAGATTTGGGACTTACAGTTTTTTTCATAACTCCAGCCAATTGTTGCCTTTAGAACATATAACTAAAGCCAAGGCCTAGGGCAGGGGTATCAAACTCACGTTGTCACGTTCTTGTCACGTGACGTATTGCGACTTTTTTCTCCTTAGCTAAAACAGGGCTGGGCATGGCCAGAGCGTGACGCATCCATCCTGTGGGCCGCGAGTTTGACACCCTTGGTTAAAGCAGTCCTTGTCAAATTTATCTATCTATCTATCTATCTATCTATCTATCTATCTATCTATCTATCTATCTATCTATCTATCTATCTATCTATTAAATTTGTATGCCGCCCCACTCCGCAGACTCGGGGCGGCTCACAACAACAGAAAACAATATATAGTTCAATAATTAAAAAGCTAAAAACCCATAATTTAAAAAACATGCACACAACATACCATACATAAACAGTATAGGCCTGCGGAAGTTATCTCAGTTCCCCCATGCCTGACGGCAGAGGTGGGTTTTAAGGAGTTTACGAAAGGCAAGGAGGGTGGGGGCTGTTCTAATCTCAGGGGGGAGCTGGTTCCAGATGGTCGGGGCCGCCACAGAGAAGGCTCTTCCCCTGGGACCTGCCAAACGACATTGTTTAGTCGACGGGACCCGGAGAAGGCCAACTCTGTGGGTGTGACCCCAGGTAACATGTGTGATCCCAGGACCGGGAGGGTTTTCCCAGTTGCAAGCTGCTCCAAGCCCGGAAGAGAAGGCGGCCAGGCAGGGCAGGGCAGCTGCGTAAGTTCTTGTTCTCGGCGGGCACCGCAGTAGCCATGAATGGCATGGCGAACCTACTACTGGACAAGGAGGAGCACCTTCAGTTGGGCAAGCTTCAAACGGCTCTCTAAAGCCTCCTTCCACACCATTTGCTGTGAGTGCCCAGTAGAGGAGGCGCTTATGGGCCAGGCCGGCGACCCCAAAACATCGGCTTGATTAAACTGGCGTGGCCCCATGTCAAAAGAGGGCCCTGATTCTGGTAACCTATGCCTGCCTAACTGAAAACAGGCTCCACTGAGTTCCGTGTGACTTACTCTACGTTAAGTGGGTAGAGCAGCCTTCCCCAGCCAATAGTGTGCTTGCAGCTTATAATAAGTAAAAAATAAATATTAACACTAAAATTCCATTGGGGCCCAGATCAGAAAGTTGGGGCGCACACACGCGAAATGTTTACTTTTATTTTATTTATTTATTTTATTTATTCATTTGTCCAATACATAAATACATAGGAAGAAAACAGACATGTGATAATATAAAAAGAGGGTGAAGGTGAACTTAGAGGAGAGGATATATGAAAGGAAGAGAATATATAAGATAGGTGAAAAAAAGGAAAGACAATTGGACAGGGGACGAAAAGGCACACCAGTGCACGTATGTATGCCCATTACTGGCCTCTTAGGGACCTGGAGAGGTCAATCGTGGAGAGTCTAAGGGAGAAGTGTTGGGGCTTAGGGGTTGACACAATTGAGTCTGGTAGTGAGTTCCAAGCTTCGATAACTCAATTGTTGAAGTCATATTTTTTACAGTCAAGTTTGGCTTCTTCCTAAGGAGGAGCATAACAGAAAATAATTGAAAAGCACTGGCCTTAAGCAACCCACAAGTTCTTAAAATGGTTGTGAGAAAGAGATCCTTTTATCGACTTAATGCCTGTCCTATGTTCGGACCAAACAGCAAGAAAACCAGAAAGCGAAAGAGGCAAAGGGTATGCACTCCTTTTGTGCCCACCTTATAAGCTTCATCGATGTTCGCATTGACACAATGGCCGATCATCTCCTTCACCAGCAAAGGATGGGGCTCATCACACACCTACGGCCAAAACAGAAGCATCGTGAAGCCCAAAGCCCCCAATGCTGTTGAAAACAGATTGAAACCCTCCACCCCACCCTCCAATGCCATTGAAAAGAATTATGGTCTACCTCCACAAAGAAAGATCAATGTATTTGAACTATGCAAGGCTGCACAGGCTCTACAAGACCTGGAAAGATATGGGAACTATTGGTCTGCCAAAGTGAAAATTGTTCAGGATAATTTCATATGAACTCATTAAAACACAGCCCAATCTCTTAAACGCAGGCTGTTCAGCTTCTTTGCTTCAACATTTTAAAAATGTGTAAAACAGATCCACTTTTTCCCTCATATGGAATTGACATTTATTTATTAGAAACATAGAAACATAGAAGTCTGACGGCAGAAAAAGACCTCATGGTCCATCTAGTCTGCCCTTATAATATTTTCTGTATTTTATCTTAGGATGGATATATGTTTATCCCAGGCATGTTTCAATTCAGTTACTGTGGATTTATCTACCACGTCTGCTGGAAGTTTGTTCCAAGGATCTACTACTCTTTCAGTAAAATAATATTTTCTCACGTTGCTTTTGATCTTTCCCCCAACTAACTTCAGATTGTGTCCCCTTGTTCTTGTGTTCACTTTCCTATTGAAAACACTTCCCTCCTGGACCTTATTTAACCCTTTAATATATTTAAATGTTTCGATCATGTCCCCCCTTTTCCTTCTGTCCTCCAGATTAGAAATTAGAGTACAGTTTAGATTTATATTTCATTATTTATTTTATTTATTTATTTATTCGATATTTATGCCGCCCTTCTCCTTAGACTCAGGGCGGCTTACAACATGTTAGCAATAGCACTTTTTTAACAGAGCTAGGCTATTGCCTCTACAATCCAGGTCCTCAGTTTACACACCTCGGAAGGATGGAAGGCTGAGTCAACCTTGAGCCGGTGTTGAGATTTGAACCGCTGACCTTCAGATCTACAAGTCAGCTTCAGTGGCCTGCAGTACAGCACTCTACCTGCTGCGCCACCCCAGCTTATTCATTCATTCATTCATTCATTCTATCTCTCTCTCTCTCTCTCTCTCTCTCTCTCTATCTATCTATCTATCTATCTATCAGATTTGTATGCCGCCCCTCTCCGTAGACCCGGGGCGGCTAACAACAATAATAGGACAATGTAAACAAATCTAATATTTAAGTTCATTTAAAAACCCCAATTTAAGAAAGCAATCATACATACAGACATACCATGCATAAATTTTATAAGCCTAGGGGGAAGGGAAAGTCTCAATTCCCCCATGCCTGACGACAGAGGTAGGTTTTAAGGAGTTTACGAAAGGCAAGGAGAGTGGGGCAACTCTGATATCTGGGGGGGGAGTTGGTTCCGAAGGGTCGGGGCCGCCACAGAGAAGGCTCTTCCCCTGGGTCCCGCCAAACGACATTGTTTAGTTGACGGGATCCGGAGAAGGCCAAATCTGTGAGACCTAACTGGTTGCTGGGATTCGTGTGGCAGAAGGCGGTCCCGGAGATATTCATGAATTGGGATGTCCCGGATGTCTAGGTTTTTCCATGAAACTGGTTGTTTACTTGCATTGAAATGACCAAAGTAGATGGTAGGAGTATTTCGAATTCTGGTTACAAGAAGGACAGGGGGAAAATTTATCAAGCCGACAGAATAGACCAGGAGTCTCCAACCTTGGCAACTTTGAGACTTGGGGACTTCCAACTCCCCGGCTGAGGAATTCTGGGAGTTGAAGTCCACAAGTCTTAAAGTTGTCAAGGTTGGAGACCCCTGGAATAGACACTATTGAGGTAGGTGGATCTAAAATCTGATCGGGCATAAAGCAACTTCCTATGTGACAGGACCTTAGAAGTGAACCACAGTGGGAATATTACTCACGTGGGTAGGATAAAGATTCTCTTTGGAGAAGGCATTCTTAATATTAGGGGTTTTTGGTGGCAGACTTTAAAACCCTGCTGTTCTGTTCGGGTCGTATGTGACCCGAAACCAAGTTTGAGTCCCCTGTAAAACATTTTCCCTGCATATCTGAAACTTGAAATTTCATGACTTTTCATCATTTCAGAGGTTCTCTCTATGATAATTTTTTTTGGGGGGTGGGGGGTTTCTTTCTTGCTGAAAAAACCCCCCACCCTAATCTTCTGTTCCGGGTCACATACGACCCGGACCAAAAACTCTTCATTTGAAGTGCTTATGTTTGGTCTATTTGAAAACTTTTTTCACTTGGAAAGTAGTCTGAACATTTCTGCACACAATGATATGAAAATTGAAATGAAAAAAGTAATTCTTATTGGTTTATTTTGCTGATATAATGCATGCCCCCCATTTTTGTGAAAAAATTTTCAATTTATGGATAGTTTTGCTTGCAAAATGCATTCTATTTTACTGAAGTTGGTGTGGGATTGGTAGCTTGAACATTTCTGAATATAAGAAAAATATAAAGGAACTGAAAAAAATGATTCTTACTGGTTTTTTAACATCAGAAATAAGCCCCCCCCCCCCTCGGCTGCTTGCAACCATTTTCACTTTTTATTTTTTTATGCTCCAAATCCGAAATATTCTTTAAAATCTTAGGCCTTCATTTACTCAATTTAACATTGCTGATCATCAAAAATATTTTGGGGGTGGTGGCTAATTGTTTTCTGGGCAAAAAAAATTAATAACTTCGAGTCTGTTTCTGTTCGTATATGACCGGAACAAAAAGAATTTTTTTAGGTACTTGAATTTGATCTTTTTGAAAACTTTTTCAACTGGAAAACTAGTTTGAACATTTATGAACATAATGATATGAAAATTGAACTGGAAAAATTGAGACTTATAGTTTTATTTTGATCAAAAACCCCTCCCCCCATCCTTTCTGAATTTCGTGTCAATTTATATTTTTTAAGGCTACAAATCCCTAAGGAATTTCCCCCCAAAAGGTTTGATATACTAAATTGAACAATCCTGAACATAAGAAAAATATAAATGAACTGAAAAAAATGGTTCTTATTGGTTTATTTTTGCCACAAAAGGGCCATCCCCCTCGGCCTTGCTGTGTGCCATTATTGTCACTTTTTATACATATTTGGCTAGAAATATTTGGAATATCCTTTTGAAAATCAACCACATTGTAGCCAGAGAACTAATTTTTTGAAAGAAATCCATTTTACTAAAAAATAGTATGTAAGTTTGAAATTAACAGCATAATTTTTATATAAATTGAAATAACTTTATGTGCAAAATAAACCAATATGCATCAATTTTTCCAGTTCAATTTTCATATCATTATGTTCAGAAATGTTCAAGCTACAAATCCCACACCAACTTTAGCAAAATAGAATGCATTCTGCTAGCAAAACTATCCATAAAGTGAAGACTATTTCACAGAAACGGGGGGGGATGCATTATATCAGCAAAATAAACCAATAAGGATTAATTTTTTCAGTTCAATTTTCATTCCATTGTGTGCAGAAATGTTCAAACTTGTTTCCAGGTGAAAAAAGCTTTCAAAAAGATCAAATATAAGTACCTAAAATGATCAATTTGCAGTCCAGGTCAAATAGACCAGGGAACATAAGATTAGGGAGTTTTTTCGAACAGAACAGCAGGGTTAAAAAAGGACAGCAAGCAAGAGATGCCCCAATGTAAGACATTTAATAACAGAAGATGTTATATTTTCCCTCCTTTCATGATGATGTAAATTATACATTGATTATTATCTTGTTGTTTCTTTTTGTTGTTGTTTTGTTTTTGTACTTTGTAAATGTTTGTCCATTTTTGGTTGTTATGTTTTTAAAGAATTACAATGAAAATTAATTTAAAATTAAAACAAAAAATAAAAAAATAAAAAAAATAAATGCAAGACAATAAAATATATTTTAGCAAGAAATTTTCTTGAGTGTGGCACCCCTTCCACCATTTTGTGAAAACTCTTTTACAATTCTGAAAAAATTGCAGCGGTTACTGATTCTGATGGGCAAAATAAAAGAATATATGTAGCTTAGAACTAGGGAGTCCTTGGTGCTCTTTGAACTTGTTTGCTTGCTGGGATTTCATTCCCCAGCCATGTAACATCAGTGCATTTTTAAAGAAATTTTTTAACTAACCTTAAATACATTCTCGCTATTGATGAAACCAAATCCAGAATGGGTAGATTGCAAGTTGTTCAGTGCCTGTTAAAAGAATGAAAACATACTATTGTTACTTTATTTTTTTAAAAAGGTTATCATTAAAGTTTTAAAGGTCTACAGTGTTTCTCAATCAGGAAAGAAAAATAACTGGATGTAAGTAAAATGGCATGATGTTTGTACAAAGAAGAGGTAGGGGCATGGTTTGCAGAAGTTACCATATTTTTGGATTATAAGATGCTAGCCCCCCCAAAAGTGGTGGAAATGTCTGTGCATCTTATAGAGCAAATGTTGCCGAAGCCCCGCCTACCCGCCAGCCTCTGCCTCCCAGCAATTTGCCTCCTTGCAGCAAACAGCCTGGTCAGATTCAGCATGACCTGATTTAGCACAAATAGCTGATTGGCGGTTGGATTGGCCTCCCAGAATACCATCTATCAGCAATTCTGGCCTGCGGGAATCGCCTCTGCCCATTGCTGTTGCCACTTATCGCTAACTCCAGGAACCCCATTTTTGGCCTCCACGTGTCCCATTTTCTGTCTATTCCAGGCGGTGGGGATAGGCGGGACAGGCCAAAAATGGGACGTGTAGATGCTGAAAATGGGACATGTGGTGGCAGTGATAGGTGGTGATGGCGCCAATGGGCGGAGCGATTCCCGCAGCCTGGAACAGCTGATGGGCAATATTCTGGGAGGCCAATCCAACCGCCAATCAGCTGTTTCTGTTAAATCAGGCCGTGCTGAAGCTGACCAGGCTGTTTGCTGCAAGAAGCAAATTGCTGGGAGGCAAAGGCAATTGCCACCCCTCCCCAAAAGCTAGGTGCGTCTTATACTTCTGTGCATCTTGCATTGGCATCCTTCAGTCTTGAAAGACCATGGTATCATGCTCTGGATTCCCCAGAGCATGAAGCCCCGGTAGGTTAGTATGTGCATCTTATAGTATAAAAAAACACGGTAATTTAAAACAAAATCTCAACAAGGGGAAAGAAACTCTCTCAATAAGAACTGAGCATCAACAGTGGGCATAAATCAATAGCTGGCATACTGCAGTATTGGAAAGACACCAGGAAATGGAATAATGCTAATTTCCACATACTATGCCAAATATGAAGCCACTTAATACTTTATAAAAACTATCACCTGAATTATTGGTCATGACCTTTAAAGCCCTACATGGCATTGGAACAGAGTACCTCCGGAACCGCCTGCTACTGCACGAATCCCAGTGACCGATAAGGTCCCACAGAGTTGGCCTTCTTCAGGTCCCGTCGACTAAACAATGTTGTTTGCTGGGCCCCAGGGGAAGAGCCTTCTCTGTGGCGGCCCCGGCCCTCTGGAACCAACTACCCCCGGAGATTAGAACTGCCTCCACCCTCCTTGTCTTTCGTAACTACTCAAGACTCACTTTTACCGCCAGGCATGGGGGAGTTGAGACACCTTTCCCCCAGGCTTTTTTATACTTTGTTTTATGTTTGGTATGAATGTGCTGTTTGGTTTTTTAAATAACGATAGGGTTTTATATGTTTTTTAATATTAGATTTGTTCCGCTGCTATATTGTTTTTATTACTGTTGTGAGCCGCCCCGAGTCTTCGGAGAGGGGCGGCATACAAATCTAATAAATAATAA
The DNA here is from genome assembly GCF_031021105.1 of Erythrolamprus reginae. Lineage (NCBI taxonomy): Eukaryota > Metazoa > Chordata > Lepidosauria > Squamata > Dipsadidae > Erythrolamprus > Erythrolamprus reginae. The sequence continues at coordinate 405,903,902 of NC_091950.1, forward strand.
AAATAATAATTATAATTCAGGGTGCTGAAAAAACATTTTAATGAGAGTGGAAATATTAAAATCAAACTATTGCAATCACCAGGATGGTAGACAATACTCCCACTTGGTTCTATCTGAAGAAGCCAACTCATTTTCATTCTGGGATGACATCAAAATTCATTTTATCTCAAATGAGTGGTCTTAAAAAATTTAGACCCCATTGAAGTATTAAATTTGGAACTTTTCTGTGAAGAAGCTGTATTATGTGACTAGGTATATGTTATACAATTTTTTTGAGTTGGCAACCATGGTCCAGCTTCATGATACAAACCTGTCTTACTTTCCATGAAAATTTTAAGCTGACCCATGAAATTATATTGTGATCACACATTGCATTGTCAGCTGTAAAAACTGCCACAGCTAGTATAATGCAAGTTAATCCAACCATTAATAACTGGGTAATTTGGACAGGGAGAGAGGGAGGGGGAAGAGAGGGGGAGAGAGTGAGAGTGGGGGGGGGGAGCGAGAGGGAGGCGGACAGAGAGAGGTTACATTTTCAAATCAGCAACTTTCTTCCAAAGGTTTTTTGCAACATCAATATTATATCTGCGCTATGTCACCAGCAGAATCAAAAGCCTTTGCTTGTCCAGCTGTTTCCCCAGTGCCCAGTTTCACCCAGCAAAAACAGGGGGAGAAGTACCGTACGGCAAAGCTACCATGTTTCTCCGAAACTGTCTTATATTAATTTTTGCTCCAAAAGTTGTGCTACGCCTTATTTTCGGGGGGTGCCTTATATTTCTCAAATAAGACAAATTCACAGGCAGAAAAGCTGACACCCCCAAAGAAAATGTACCATACGGTGCCGGTCAGTATGGCACCCACACACACAAACGACGGCACTTATATGGTACAACAGTATACTCCCGCTATTGCAGCTTCTGGTCACCAGAGGAACTACAATCTACGCACTGTAGTGGAGACCAATGTTCCCCTCTAATTTTTTTTCGGGGTGGGCAGAAAAGTATAGTGTCTGAGCGGCAGTCCCCTTGGGACTGGGCGGCAGAGGAGTACAAGCAAAGAAATAAACAAACAAATAAAAAAATAAATCCCTTTTTTTATTAAAAGAAATTAATAATAAAACAAAACAAAACTCTATTACTATTAAAACTAAAACAACCAGCAAATCCAAAAACATAACTATTAATAAAAACAGGTGAGGGCTGGGGGTTTTTTTCTCTGTTATTATTTAAGTGCTTTTACCATATGCTTTAAATCAAGAGTCACTTCTCTCTCTGTTTCTCTCTCCTGTCATTCTCTGCCTCAATCATTTTCTCATTTCTCTTTCCCCTCCTTTTTTCTATCATTTCTCTCTCCCTCTCTCTTCCTTCCACTCCTCTCTCTCTTGCTTTCTTCCTCTCTCACTCTCTCACTCTCTCTTCCTTCCTCTCTCCTCTCTCTCTCTTTCTTTCTTGCTCTCTCTCACTCTCTCTTCCTTCCTATCTTCTCTCTCTCTCTCTCCTTCTCTCTCTCTCTCCCTCCCTTCCTTCCACTTTTTTTCTCTTTGTCTCTCTCTTTTCCTTCCTTCCCCTCTTCCCCTCCCTCTCCCCTCCCTCTCTGGTGGAGACTGTAATGGCGGTGAGACAGCAGCAGACTGTGTCTACTGTACTGGACGGTACAAAGCGATGGAAGGGGCCAGCAGGGGACGCCACATTATTACGGTACCGCTATGAACAGCTTTGAATGGTACCGTATGTTTTTCCACCGTCCCGTATGTAAACTTGACTACGCCTTATTTTCGGGGGGTGCCTTATTTTAACAAATTCTGCAAAACCTCTGACACACCTTACTTTCGGGGTGCGTCTTATTTTCGGGGAAACAGGGTATTTAATTTTTGCCATGGTAAATTCATGTCTCAACTTTGGATGCTGACGGAATTAAAGAAGAAGCTGCAGAAGGACACTACCCACCTGCCTCATGTCTCCCTGGGCTGTGAAGATAATGGCTTCCAGACCATCATCTGTATATTGTACGTTCTCCTTCGCGATGATTTTCATGAGCCTCATAAGAATCTGGGCATCTGTTAGCTTGGTGTATCGCAGAACTGCACAGCGAGACTGGATGGGTTCTAGAGGGCAGTGAATTTAGAAGTGAAATTACATTCATTTGTCTTTATTTTTTTTACAAATAATGCAAGGTGCCAAATAATACCTAATACAGGTAATCTGCAACTTATGCCCACAATTGAGTCCAAAATTTCCATTGATAAGTGAGATGTTAAGTAAGTTTTAGCCTATTTTACAACCTTTCTTACTACAGTTGTTAATGAATCACTGCAGTTGTAAAGTTAGGAACATAGTTGTGAAGTAGATCTGGATTCTCCATTGACCTTGCTTGTTAGGAGGTAATAACTACATGGGGCTACCCTTGAAAAACATTCAGAGACTTCAGCGGGTTCAAAATGCAAAACGCGCGAGCTATAATGGGTGTACCGAGATACACCCGTATTATTCCAACTCTCCACAAGCTGCATTGACTACCAGTTGGTTTCTGGACACAATTCAAGGTGTTGGTTATTATCTTTAAAGCCCTACATGGACCAGACTATTACAGGACCGCCTTCTGCCTCTTACCTCTCAGGGCCCAAAGGATTGGTCTTCTCCAGGTCCCATCCACCAAACAAACCAGGCTCTTCTGGTGGGCCTGGGATCATGAATGATGGAGAGTATGTATGATTTTTAACGGTTATTAATGTATTTTTAGATAGATAGATAGATAGATAGATAGATAGATAGATAGATAGATAGATAGATAGTTAGATAGATAGATAGATGGTAGAGATAGATAGATAGATAGATAGATAGATAGATAGATAGATAGATAGATAGATAGATAGATAGATAGATGATAGGTGATCACAAGACCCCAGGACACTGCAACTGTCATAAATATGAGACAGTTGCAAACCATCTGAACTTTGATCATGGGACAAGGATGCTGCAATGGTTATAAATCCCAGCGTCTGGGCTGGTCCCACAGAGTTGGTCTCCTCATGGTCCCATCAGCCAGACAATGCCAGCTGGCGGGACCTAGGGGAAGAGCCTTCTCTGTGGGAGCCCCGGCCCACTGGAATCAAATCACCCAGAGATTCGCACTACCCCCACCCTCCTTGCCTTCCATAAGAATTTGAAAACACATTTCTGTCCCCAGGTCTGGGGTTATTAGACCCCAGCCTCTGCCCAATGAATATATTTGGTATGATAGTATGTGTGTGATTCTTTGATTTTAAATGTTTAGTTTTTAAGAATTTTTTTTAAAGTCATTACTCTATTTTTTTATTATTATTTTTTAATTTTTTTAATAAAGATATTAAACCAAACAACAAATACAACAGAAAAGAAAAAAGAAAAAGAAAAGACATATCAGTAAATTATAAATAAAACATATACATACAACATTTGGGAAACGAAAGCTTCCCCACTTCTTTTTTGAGTGTTCGATCAGAGAATTTTTCTTTGTCACTTAATATTAATTCTTTTATTTGACGTGTTGCTTTGCTTGAATTTTAATTATTTCTCCGTTGTTCTTTCCTTTAGCCAATCGTAAAATTTCACCCATATTTTATAATAATCTGAGTCTTCTTTTCCCTCTAATTTTTTGGACATCCTGTCCATCTCTGCACAGTCTAATATTTTTTTAATTACTATATTTTTACTATATTAAAAATATAGTAATTAAAAGTCATTACTCTATTAATTGGCCTAGAATGTTTTATTATTGTATTTTTCACTAAAATGTTGTAAGCCGCCCTGAGTACGCAGAGAGGAGCGGCATATAAGTCCAATAAATGAATGAATGAATGAATGAATAAATAAATAAATAAGTGTGAAAACCAGTCATAAATCACCTTTTTTCAGTGAAGTTGTAACTTCCAACAGTCGCTAACTGAATGGAGGGAAGTCAAAGACTATCCGTACTCTTCCCGCCACCACCAGACACAATAAGAACCCTATGAGGAGAACTGAGCTAAGAATGTGACTGGCCCAAGTCATCCAACTGGCTTTCATGCCTAATTTTTTTAATGCAACTCGATGCCTGGAATTAAATGCAGTTGTTTTAGGAACCCTGGAAGAAAATCATATTCAGCATCAATCATTATCTTTAAAATGTCTACTGTGACTGGTAGCAGCTGCCAGGGTTTGTGGTAGGAATTTCATGTTGGGAAATGCCAGAAACTGAACCCACAGTTTTCAATTATAGGAATATAGTCTCTGCAGTTTCAATTTGACCGATGTACTTTTCTTTGCATATAAGGAAGTTGGTTTTAGCACCCATGTCTGTGTGTACTGTGACAGAATGGTTGACATCCTTTCTAGATTTGAATTTATTATTATTTTTTAAATAATGTTTATTATTTTTTCCATTTTTTTAAAAAAATGACATTTTGATAATTTAATGCAGATCTATGCCCGATTTCTTATGTTTGTTACATCTCTTATATCACCCTTTTATAGATACATGTATTTCATTGCATGTTTCTATATTCCTTTTAATACTATTAATACTGGGTGAGTGAGAACATGTCCAATCTCACAAAGTATTTATACAGTGGTTTTCAAAATGTTCAAGACCATTCTACGACTGCAATTTTACAGCAGCTTTCAAGCTTTGTTATTATTAGAATATCTGCATATTTATTTATTTATTTACTTACTTATTTATTTAAATTTAATTAAATTTAATTTTTTTATTTATATGCTGCCCCTCTCCAAGAACTCGGGACGGCTTACAGCATATGAAAAAGACAATTAAATAATAAATAATAAATAATGGTTTAATGGTTCATATATTAGTAGCAGCTAGGATAGCCTTTGCGCAAAAATGGAAAGATACTGAGATTCCAAAAGAAATAGATATTCTCAAGAAAGTTTTAGATTGTGCCGAGCTTGATATGATGACGAGACGGTTAAATAACCAAGAAGAATCAGAATTTTATGATATTTAGCAGAAGGTATATACTTGGTGGGAAACAAAGAAAGAGATAAGTGTGTTGTTATATTACTTTGAATATTTGAATTTAGTAGTTAAATTGTATTAGATGGTGACTATTTACAATATAAATGTAAATTCTTCCTTCTCTTAAAAAATTCTCTATATATTTTCATAAACTCTTATACAGGTTTATATTTACTACCTTAAAATTGATACTTTCACATATTTCGTACACGATGTTAAATAACAAAATGACTCTTTCTCTTTTTTCTTTTTTATTACAATATGACTTCCACTTTGAGCGGAGCGACTGTAGCTCCACTAAATGTTGTATGTCATGTTTGTTATGTTTGTTTTTGAAAATTAATAAAATATTTTAAAAAAAGAAAAAGACAATTAAAAACATCTTAAACCCAATTAACTTAAAATTAACTAGTTTAAAAATCCAAATTTATTTCCAATTGCTCGCTCGCATTCACACAGCAACCATATATTTCATTCATTGGCCAGGGTCAAGTACTTAATAGCCCCAAGCCTGATGGCACAAATAGGCAAGGAGGGTGGGGGCAGTATGACTCTCCGGGGGAAGTTGGTTCCAGAGGGTCAGAGGCCCCACAGAGAAGGCTCTTCCCCTGGGTACTGTCAGGCAACGTTGTCTAGTTGACGGGACCTGGAGAAAGCCAGTCGCTCGGACTCATGCAGCAGGAGGCAGCCCTGTAAATAATCTGGTCCGATGCCATGTAGGGCTTTATAGCCTAATCAGCACTTTGAATTGTGTCTGGAAGCCAATCGGCAGCCAATGCAGCCCACAGAGTGCTGGAGAGACCTGGGCATGTCTATGAAGGCCCATGACTGCTCGCACGGCTGCATTTTGCACAATTTGTAGTTTCCGACCACTCTTCACTCTCAGCATTCTACTTGCTTTCCCTAACGCCTGACTGCACTGTTCACCCAGTCTCAAAATAGCAAGTACAGTGGTACCTCAAGATACGAACCCCTCGTCTTACGAACAACTCGTGATACGAACCCGGGGTTCAGAAAAAATTTGCCTCTTCTTACGAACTTTTTTCAAGTTACGATCGCCAAACCCGAACTTCCGGGTTCCGCGTTTGGGAGGCTGCTGGGAAGCCCCCCGGCTGTTTTAAAAGGTGACCGCCGGGCTGGGGGGCTTCCCAGCAACCCAACCCCAAACCCGGAAGTTCGGCAAAAGTTCGGGGTTCGGGAGGTTGCTGGGAAGCCCCCCAGCCCGGCGGTCACCTTTTAAAACAGCCGGGCGGCTTTCCAGCAGCCTCCCGAAGCCGAACGCCAAACGTTCGGAGGCTGCTGGAAAGTCCTACTTCTCCCCCCCAGCCAAAACCCCAAAGCCTGTTTGCTGCCACACGATTTAGCCAGGACAGGAGCGAAGTGACGTGGAGGAATGGGGAGCTGAAACCGGGCGGTTTCAGCTTTCCATCCCTTCACGTCACTTCGCCGCTAAATCGTGTGGCAGCAAACATGCTTTGGGGTTTTGGCTGGGGGGGAGAAGTAGGACCTTCCTAACTCCCTCCCCCCAAGCCAAACCCCCAAAGCATGTTTGCTGCCACACGATTTAGCGGCGAAGTGACGTGGATGGATGGAAAGCTGAAACCGGGCTGTTTCAGCTTTCCATCCCTTCACGTCCCTTCACCGCTAAATCGTGTGGCAGCAAACATGCTTTGGGGATTTGGCTGGGGGGGAGAAGTAGGACCTTCCTAACTCACTCCCCCCCAGCCAAACTCCCAAAGCACATTTGCTGCCACACAATTTAGCGGCGAAGTGACGTGGATGGATGGAAAGCTGAAACCGGGCTGTTTCAGCTTTCCATCCCTTCACGTCCCTTCGCCGCTAAATCGTGTGGCAGCAAACATGCTTTGGGGTTTTGGCTGGGGGGGAGAAGTAGGACCTTCCTAACTCCCTCCCCCCCAGGCAAACCCCCAAAGCATGTTTGCTGCCACACGATTTAGCGGCGAAGTGACGTGGATGGATGGAAAGCTGAAACCGGGCTGTTTCAGCTTTCCATCCCTTCACGTCCCTTCGCCGCTAAATCGTGTGGCAGCAAACATGCTTTGGGGATTTGGCTGGGGGGGAGAAGTAGGACCTTCCTAACTCCCTCCCCCCCAGCCAAACCCCCAAAGCATGTTTGCTGCCACACGATTTAGCGGCGAAGTGACGTGAAGGGATGGAAAGCTGAAACCGCCCGGTTTCAGCTCCCCATTCCTCCACGTCACTTCGCTCCTGTCCTGGCTAAATCGTGTGGCAGAAAACAGGCTTTGGGGTTTTGGCTGGGGGGGAGGGAGTTAGGAAGGTTCTACTGCCTCCTCCCCCAGCCAAAAACACAAAGCCAGGCAGCCTCCAGCCGCCAAAGGAGCCTCCTGATTCTCCCCGCTTCTCTGTCCCGCTCATTGCCCGTGTCCGGCAGAAGCTGCTGCCCGACTGCTCTTAGCCGGCGGGATGCAAAGTGCTGGGGTGGGGGTGGGGGTCCTGACAGCCCCCCCACCCCAATGCGAGCGGCGGGGAGTCACCCATGGCCGGCAGAAGATCGCTCTTGCTGACCTGATGCCTTGCGGTGAAGCCGGGCAAGAGCGATCTTCTGCCGGCCATGGGCGAGCGGCGGGGAGTCGCCCATGGCCGGCAGAAGATCGCTCTTGCCCGGCTTCCCCGCGAGGCAGCAGGTCAGCAAGAGCGATCTTCTGCCGGCCATGGGCGACTCCCCGCCGCTCGCCCATGGCCGGCAGAAGATCGCTCTTGCCCGGCTTCCCCGCAAGGCATCAGGTCAGCATTCTGGACGGGCAGGCGGCGGGCGAGGAGGGGGGAAGCCTCGCGGGGAAGTCGGGCAAGAGCAATCTTCTGCCGGCCATGGGCGAGCGGCGGGGAGTCGCCCATGGCCGGCAGAAGATCGCTCTTGCTGACCTGCTGCCTCGCGGGGAAGCCGGGCAAGAGCGATCTTCTGCCGGCCATGGGCGAGCGGCGGGGAGTCGCCCATGGCCGGCAGAAGATCGCTCTTGCTGACCTGCTGCCTCGCGGGGAAGCCGGGCAAGAGTGATCTTCTGCCGGCCATGGCGACTCCCCGCCGCTCGCCCATGGCCGGCAGAAGATCGCTCTTGCCCGGCTTCCCCGCGAGGCAGCAGGTCAGCATCCTCGGCGGGCGAGCGGCGGGGAAGCTGGCGGCTGTGGCAGCTGCTGCAAGAGGCTTCCCCGCCTCCTCAAAGCAGCCTCCCAAACCCGAACTTTCGCTGAGAAGCCCCGCCGCCCGGCTGTCACCTTTGAAAACAGCCGGGGGGGCTTCTCAGCAGCCTCCCAACCCGAACCCGGAAGTTCGGGTTTGGCGTTGGGGTTCAGGAGGCTGCTGGGAAGCCCCCCCCGCTGTTTTAAAAGGTGACAGCCGGGCGGCAGCGGTTTTTTGCGTTTTTTTGTTGTTGCACGGATTAATTGACTTTACATTGTTTCCTATGGGAAACAATGTTTCATCTTACGAACCTTTCGTCTTACAAACCTCCTCCTTGCACCAATTAAGTTCGTATCATGAGGTATTACTGTAGAATGCTTGGCTGCATAGCTAGAGGTATAACAAGCAGGAAGAGGGAGATTGTGATTCCGCTGTATAGAGCGCTGGTGAGACCACATTTGGAATACTGTGTTCAGTTCTGGAGACCTCACCTACAAAAAGCTATGGATAAAATTGAACGGGTCCAAAGACGGGCTACAAGAATGGTGGAAGGTCTTAAGCATAAAATGTATCAGGAAAGACTTAATGAACTCAATCTGTATAGTCTGGAGGACAGAAGGGAAAGGGGGGACATGAACAAAACAATTAAATATGTTAAAGGGTTAAATAAGGTTCAGGAGAGACGTGTTTTCAATTGGAAAGTGAACACAAGAACAAGGGGGCACAATCTGAAGTTAGTTGGGGGAAGGATCAGAAGTAATGTGAGAAAACATTATTTGACTGAGAGTAGTAGATGCTTGGAACAAACTTCCAGCAGACGTGGTCGGTAAACCCACAGTAACTGAATTTAAACATGCCTGGGATGAACATATATCCATCCTAAGATAAAATACAGAAAATTGTATAAGGGCAGACTAGATGGACTGTGAGGTCTTTTTCTGCCGTCAATCTTCTATGTTTCTATACCCCATGTAGGCAACCCCCATATGTGAATCAGAACCAAGAATAAACATCTGGGGCAAGTCCACTTGCAGAAATAAATTTCAAATGTAGAACTTCTGCTACTCTCACCTGCATTTTTACGCCAGCCCCTAATGACTGCGCCTTGCAAGAATTCTCTTTAATCTTATAAAGCAAAAGGACATTTACGGTTTTTAAGCTTCTATCTGTACCTTGATGTTTACATTGCGAGAATAGAAATACAGTGATACCTTGTCTTACAAACTTAATTGGTTCCGGGATGAGGTTCTTAAGGTGAAAAGTTTGTAAGACGAAACAATGTTTCCCATAGGAATCAATGGAAAAGCAATTAATGCGTGCAAACCCAAAATTCACCCCTTTTGCCAGCCGAAGCGCCCGTTTTTGCGCTGCTGGGATTCCCCTGAGGCTCATCTCCATGCGAAACCCCACCTCCAGACTTCCGTGTTTTTGCAATGCTGCAGGGGAATTCCAGCAGGGGAATCCCAGTATCGCAAAAACGAACGCTTCGCTGGCAATGGATGTCCAGACGTGGGGTTTCCCAGCGAAGGGAGCATCAATGAAATCGCAGCATCGCAAAAACACCGAAGTCCTCGAAACTCCACCTCCGGACCTCTGTATTTTTGCGATACTGCGATTTCACTGAGGCTCCCCTCGCTGGGAAACCTCACCTCCGGACTTCCGTTGCCAGCGAAGCGCCCGTTTTTGCACTGCTGGGATTCCCCTGCTGCATCACAAAAGCACAGAAGTCCGGAGGTGGGGTTTCCCATGGAGGGGAGCCTCAGGGGAATCCCAGCAGTGCAAAAACGTGTGCTTTGCTGGCAACGGAAGTCTGGAGGCGGGGCATCCCAGGGGCGGTGGTGGGTTTTAAAGGTGAAAATAGTTTGTAAGAAGAGGCAAAAAAATCTTAAACCCCGGGTTTGTATCTCAAAACGTTTGTATGACGAGCCTATTGTAAGACGAGGCATCACTGTATTTATTTCCGATCTAGGAATAAGTGAGAGAGATCTCCTTTCCAAGTGGCCCATGGTACTTACCTATGATTTTGTCAGAAGCATTGCAAGCCAGAGCAAAGCGAGTAGTTTTAGAATAAATTTCCATAGTGCGTCTCAAAGCTTGCTGGGCTCCATCTGTCATGCTGGTGGAGGAATAATAGAAAAGACAAAATAAATTTAAGCCATGTAAAGCTCATCAAAAGTCCTGTGATCATTGGACAATATACCTTGTCCAGGACATGCTATTTACTAATGTAAAGAGTTTCACTCAGCCTGACCTTAAAGAAAAACAGATTAACGTTTGTTATTTATGCTGCATAAGATACAATAAAAATTATTGACATATTGCATAGGCAAGATACAAGTTTTACCATGGAAATACAGAACCACTCTACCAAGCATTGGATAATTTTTTTCAAAAAAAGGTGTAGCAATGGCTTAACTGCCTAAAGTTCTAGAGGAATTATTCTTTCATCTGCCCTGGTTTGGTTCTGCAACCCAACAAGACCGACACAGACTTCAGAGGATAATTAGAACTGCAGAACTGCCCTGTTTCCTCCCAGGAGATTCCTAGAGAGGCCCCATGAGGCTTCTCCCCACCTTTTCTGGTTACAGTTTTGGAGGCTCAGGTTTGTAAGTGGGAAATGGTTCATGAGAAGAGGCAAAAAAAAATCTTGAACAACAAGTTCTTATCTAGAAAAGTTCGTAAGTAGAAGCGTTCTTAGGTAGAGGTACCACTGTATTTAAATAATTTAAAGACTCCTTCTGGACAGAAAGCTAGGCACCATATAAATTTAATAAAATAAATATTGTGAAATTAACTATTATTATTATTATTATTATTATTAATAATAATAATAATAATTAGATTTGTATGCCGCCCCTCTCAGAGGACTTGGAGCGGCTCACAACAAGAAAAAAAAACCCAGTACAAATCCAATATTTAAAAAACAGTTTAAAACCCTTAACATAAAAACAATCATACATCTCATGCAGACCATACATAAAGTGGAAACGGCCCAGGGGAATCAATTTCCCCATGCCTGACGGCAGAGGTGGCTTTTGAGGAGTTTGCGAAAGGCAAGAAGGGTGGGGGCAGTCCTAATCTCCGGGGGGAGTTGATTCCAGAGGGTCAGGGCCGCCACAGAGAAGGCTCTTCCCCTGGGTCCCGCCAGACGACATTGTTTCATCGACGGGACCTGGAGAAGGCCAACTCTGTGAGACCTAACCGGCTGCTGGGATTCGTGCGGCAGAAGGTGGTCCCGGAGATATTCTGGTCCGATGCCATGTAGGGCTTTATAGGTCATAACCAACACTTTGAATTGTGACCGGAAACTGATCGGCAACTAATGCAGACTGCGGAGTGCTGGTGTAACATGGGCATAACTAGGGAAGCCCATGATTGCTCTCGCAGCTGCATTCTGCACAATCTGAAGTTTCCGAACACTCTTCATTATACAATATAGGTGATTGTTGGAGTGAGGAAAAAAAACCTATTCACCTGTCTGCTTCATCCAAGATAATTATTTTATGCCGGCCTTTTGGAAGTGTGACTTTTTGTTGCGCAAACATCTTGATTTTGTTCCTGACGACGTCAATGCCTCTGGAAGTAAAAGGTTCAGTTATTACTTATTCACTGATATTAAACCTTGAGAGGAAGCAGCATGATCCTTGCAAACTATTTTAAGAGGTCTCGTCTGTTGAAGAATGGAGTGAAATGGCTTAAATTAAACCCAGCTCTCCCTGCAACCTTTGATTCACCTGTCATTTGATGCGTTGAGCTCCAAAACGGCATCCTTCAATGCAGAGCCCAGAAGCGCACGAGCCAGACAAAGAATGCTGGTGGTTTTGCCAGTTCCTGGTGGGCCCTTAAAAAGAAAATAAAGAGATTCCAAAAGATTTAGCCATCCCACTGTTAGGGACAACTTGGAATTTCAAAAATATGATGTTATTTCTTGAAACATATCACCCACTGAAGCTTTAAATCTAAAGAAGCATGCAGACTTAAAAGTATAATCAATGAGAGCTAATTACATGAGTTACTGGCACAAAAAATACAGTACAGTATACCTCTAGATACGAGCTGCTCCACATGCGAGTATTCCAAGTTACGAGCTGAGACGCGAGCAAAATTTCTGTTCAACACCCGAGCTCAAATTCGGGATACGAGCCGAGTGTCCACTAGGTGGCGCAAGAATTCCATTTTTTCCAGTTATCTGGGCGCGAAAAGCCAAATTTAAATGCATTCATTCGAGATATGAATTGATCGACATCCGAGCTCGGCTCTGGCACGAATTAAACTCGTATGTCGAGGTACCACTGTATACTTAATATTTACTTAAGGGACTGTCTCTCCCCAGTTGTTTCTATTTATCCTATTTTGGAGGAAGGGCATATTCTAAGCCCTTGATTGAAAACCTATGGCAGAGCCCTCTCTGCGGGCATGCAAGCCATAGCCCAGCTCCACTCCACCACGCATACATGGACGCCTCCCGTTGCCCAACTGATTTTTGACTATCGGTCACACATACGTAGAACATATGCGGGAGATGTGAGCACATGCTCGGGATGGGGGAATTTGCATGTGCATGTGCGGGGGGGAGAGCATGGCGGGCTGTGGAACCCTCCCCAGCCTGTTTTGGTCCCAGGAGGCTGGAGGGAGGCCTGCTAGGCCCAAAACAGAGTGTGGAGGGTGTGGTGCCCCACCGGTGGCCCGTTTTTGGTCCCAGGAGGCTTCAGGGAGGCCTGCTAGGCCCAAAATGGGTGGGATGTAGTGCCCCCTGTGGCCCGTTTTTGGTCCCTGGAGGCTGCAGGGAGTCCTGCTAGGCCCAAAATGGGCATGGGGGGCGGTCACATGCATATGCGTGGGGGGAGCAGAGGGGTTCATGCACACATGCATGGGGTGTGGGGTATATGTGTTGCATGCACATTGTATTATGGGTGCTGACACCTGATGAGAAAAAGGCTAGCCATCATTGCTCTAGGTACAGGGAGTGTCAACTGATAGGAAACACTAAGAGAGCATTTTCTGTTGTGGCCCCCACCCTTTGGAACATCATTCCCTTGTGATTAGATTAGCCCAGCCCTTCCTGGTCTTTTAAACTTGCCTTTTACTTTACCTAGTCCCGGGCCAGTTTACAGCCAACCTGCTAGCTGTGTGGATGATAGGTTAGGTTATGCCCAACTGCTAAGTGTTTCCATTTTTATTTGTTCTTATATTGTGTGTTTTTATTTGTTTTATTCTGAACGACCTAGAGCAGTGATGGCGAACGTTTTTTCCTCGAGTGACGAAAGAGCATGCGTGTGCGCTATCACACATGCACAAGTGCCCATACCCACAATTCAAAGCCTGGGGAGCACGAAAACACCTTCCCCCACTCCCAGAGGCCCTCTGGAGGCTAGAAATGGCCTGTTTTCCCAACTACTGATGGGCCCAGTAGGCTCGTGTTTCATCCTCCCCAGGTTCCAAAGGCTTCCCTGGAGCCAGGGGAGGGTAAAAAAGCCCTTCCCCATCTCCCCGGAGGCTCTCTGGAAGCCAAAAACAATCTCCCAGAGCCTCTGTGAGAGCCAAAAATCAGCTGGCCGGCACACACTTGCACGTTGGAGCTGAGCTAGGACAATGGCTCGCGTGCTAGCAGATATGGCTCCACGTGCCGCCTGTGGCACCCGTGCCATAGGTTCGCCATCACTGACCTAGAGTCATGACCGAGAGTCATGGAAAAGTGAGATTGGCAGCTATATCAATTGAATGAATAAATGATGGGATTGTCATCACTTACTGATTGTGCAGAATGCAGCTGCGAGAGCAATCATGGGCTTTCCGAAGTATGCCCATGTTTCACCAACACTCCACAGTCTGCATTGGTTGCCGATCAGTTTCCGGTCACAATTCAAAGCGTTGGTTATGACCTATAAAGTCCTTCATGGCATTGGGCCAGAATATCTCAGAGACCGCCTTCTGCCGCACGAATCCCAGCGACCGGTTAGGTCCCACAGAGTTGGCCTTCTCCGGGTCCCGTCGACTAAACAATGTCGTTTGGTGGGACTCAGGGGAAGAGCCTTCTCTGTGGTGGCTCCGACCCTCTGGAACCAGCTCCCCCCAGAGATCAGGATTGCCCCCACCCTCCTTCCTTTTTGTAAACTTCTTAAAACCCACCTCTGCCGTCAGGCATGGGGGAATTGAAACATCTCCCCCTTGCCCATGTAGTTTTTGTGTATGATTCGATTGTGTGTTGTTTTTTATATATTGGGGTTTCTTTTTGGGACTTTTTAATCTAATCTAGATTTTTAAATATTAGATTTGTTACTATGTACTGTTCTTCACCATTGTTGTGAGCTGCCCCGAGTCTGCGGAGAGGGGTGGCATATAAATCCAATAAATCTAATCTAATCTAATCTGTGACTTATTTTTTTAAAGATGGCACTTGGCTTCGAAACAAATTATTTTGTCAATACTTACAGCAATAATAATATTTGGAACATTTCCTTCTCTTGCAAACACCTAGGAAAAAGAGGCAAAAAAGGACAGTGAATTAAAAATGCAAGTTTCTGTACTTGGAAATTACAGTAAGTATTCCAAATTTTGAAGGGTTATGTCTATAGTCATATAGGTGTTTCAAAATCTCTTTCAACTTTCTTATCAATGCCAGTTAGGTCCCACAGAGTGGGTCTTCTCCGGGTCCCGTCAACGAAACAATGCCACTTGGCGGGGCCCAGGAGAAGAGCCTTCTCTGTGGCGGCCCCGGCCCTCTGGAACCAACTCCCCCCAGAGATTAGAACTGCCCCTACCCTCCTTGCCTTTTGTAAGCTACTCAAAACCCACCTCTGCCGCCAGGCATGGGGGAATTAAGACTTCTTCCCCCCCCCCCCCCAGGCTGATACAACTGTATGTATGGTATGTTTGTACGTATGTTGGTTTTATACATTTAGGGGTTTTAAGTTAGTTTTTAGTATTGGATTTTTTTACTGTATATTGTTCATGTATATTGTTCATGACTGTTGTTCGCCGCCCCGAGTTTTCGGAGAGGGGCGGCATATAAATCCAATAAATTGAATTGAAAAATTGAATTGAATTTTTGCCTTCCTTAATGGTCTTCCGCACCTATGTTCTAAGCAAGTTCTGTTTTTAAAATTTGAAATAAGATTTTAAAGGTGGCAACATAAGAATAGAAACCTCTTACTTGTCTCTGTTTAAATACTGTGCTAAAGAATCATCTTCAATCTGTATTGAGCAAATAACAAACAAGGAATTCCATGCAACATGCTGTCACTTATGGCAATAAGTGGTCTTGGTATTCAGACAAGTGCTTAAATATAGGATTGAATTCATCTATTACTTTTTTTTTTACCCTTTGGCCTTGTCTCATGGTAAACAAAAAGGCATAAAAAAAGAGAGTACCAGCAAATGATTCACCCTCTGTGATTTAGTGCCAAGAACAGAAAACATTTAGAGCCCTTATAATAACAACACTTACTAAACTGAGTCTAGAAACAGTGTTTGAAGTGAACCCAACATAGAGCACTAGAGCATTAGCTGTAGCCATAGGCAACCGAGAATTCCACGCAGATATTTGGATATTGTCGTCTTCAAAACAAAGAACAAAGAAATGTAACTCTCCTTCATTTTGGTGCCAGGAAAATAACTCCCCTAGTTACAAGACCTACTTAAAGCACATTTATGAATGCATCTTAAAATTTCACAGCCATTGAAAGAACCATTCTTCTTACAATAAAGTGGTTTCCATACCTCTAATCTGCTAACAGTGTCTTCATTGCCAACAATTTCCGACATCTTTATTGGCCTGTATTTTTCAACCCTGTTGGACAAGACACATTAACACTCTCCCCTATGCCAACAGCAAAAGAAAGGAAATGCAGTTGAAAGAGGCTGGGAAATTGGGGGAGCTGAAGCAGAAAATGAAGTTTGGAAACAAGTATGGGGTGGGGGAAGAGCTGGAAACAGAGAAAATAGGTTAGTAAGTCCTAAAATACTTTTCCCCAATTGGCATCTATTGTATTAAATAGCATATTGTGTGGGTTAATACAATAAGCTCAATTCTAAATTGAGGGGTAGGACAAATTACAGTGGTACCTCTACTTATGAACTTAATTTGTTCCACGACCAGGTTCTTAAGTAGAAAAGTTTATAAGAAGCAATTTTTCCCATAAGAATCAATGTAAAAGCAAATAATGTGTGCAATTGGTGAAACCACAGGGAGGTTGGAGACCCTGTTTCCTCCCAGGAGATTCCTAAAGAGGCCCCACGGAGGCTTCTCCTTGCCTTTTCCAGCCGTTTCTTCCCAGGGGATTCTTAGAGAGGCCCCACGGAGGCTTCTCCCCACCTTTTCCGGCCATTTCCTCCCAGGAGATTTCTAGAGGCCCCACGGAAGCTTCTCCCCGCCTTTTCCGGCCCTGTTTCCTCCCAGGAGATTCCTAGAGAGGCCCCACGGAGGCTTCTCCCCACCTTTTCCGGCCATTTCCTCCCAGGAGATTTCTAGAGGCCCCACAGAAGCTTCTCCCCGCCTTTTCTGGCCGTTTCCTCCCAGGAGATTCCTAGAGAGGCCCCACGGAGGCTTCTCCCTGCCTTTTCCGGTTACAGTTTCGGAGGCTCGGGTTTGTAAGTGGAAAATGGTTCTTGAGAAGAGGCAAAAAAATCTTGAACACCCGGTTCTTACCTAGAAACGTTTGTAAGTTCATAGGTAGGGGTACCACTGGACAGTGGCTGACTTCACATGGCATATTATGTCCACATCATCTCTTGCTGGTGAGCTGGTTCCTACATGCTGACCAGTAGCGGGTTGCATGTGCAGGAAGAAAAATCTTGTGACGGGATGCATGCAAGAGATTTTGGAAGCAAAAAAAATTGCTGAAATTTCGCACGAGCACGTCCCCTCGCAAAATTTTGCTTTCTGCACATGCAGGAGAAGCAGCGCACCAGTAGCAGTGGCAGCGGCAATCCGCTAATGATGCTGACCATGTTGTGCAAAGTCAAAAATCATTTTCAGAAAATACAGATCTCTTCCAAATCAAGTAGCTACTGGTACCCAACATGGAAAGCTTCATCAGTATTAACCTGGACCAGGATTTTTTGTGACTTAGTATAACAATAACTCTGAGTCATTGGGAGTTGGGCAGCATACTTATTTAATATTGTTATTCTGTACAAATGAAAGGTCTTGCTAGATGATAGTTCTATGGCAGCATCACACTAAAACCCTTGAATTTTGAAAAAACTAAATACAAGTAGTCCTCAATGTACGACCGCAATTGAGCCCAAAATTTCTGTTAAGTGAAACATTTGTTAAGTGAGTGTTGCCCCGTTTTACGACATTTGCCAGTTGTTAAATGAATCACTGCACTTGTTAAGCTGTTAACATATTGAAGCTGTCTTTTCTAGCACAAAGCCGAAAGCACCAGCTGAAGATGACGAGTGGGACCTTGTCAAAACATCACCAAGATTCTATCATCTGACATGGAAAATGACCCAAATAGGCCAATACACATACACACACACACACACACACAAATTTATTATTATTTATTAATTAGATTTGTATGCCGCCCTTCTCCAAAGACTCAAAGAAGCAACAGCCACCACCATTTCCGGAACGTTTAAAATTTATTTAAAACTACTAAAATTACTTAGCTTTGGTTAGTCCTCTGCTAACTTCATCAAAGTATTACACCCTTTTTTTTTAATTACACATAAAAATATGCCATCCAGTTGAGGTCAACTCTTTATCACCACCTTGATAGATTTTGCCTATGACTAGACTAGTCTTTAAGTTCTCCCAACCATTACTTTCTCAAATGCCTCTACCAAATCTGTGTTATGTCCCTTAAATAATCTATCCTCATCATTATATTTTCATTCCACCTTTTAAATGTGTAATTCTAAGTTATGAACTTACCTAATAACCCTTCCTCCTAAATTCCCCCCAACAGTAACACCCCTGTAAGGTGAATGGGCTGAGAGTTCTGGCCCAGAGTCACCGAGCTGGCTTGAATGGATTACAGAGACCTAAAACTATTTAATCTTCTGATTTCTAGCCCAATGCCTTGACATTACACCAAACTAACTTCCATTTTTCTCTAAAAATCTAGAAATGTCAATGCAAACTCCGATCGGCCACTAGAGGGCAGGGAAAACGCTCTTAGGCACTCCGTCGCACTCTGCTGCCATCTAATGGCCCTTCAGAGTTTTGCAGCCCAGGTCTGCTTAAGCGGCCCCCGTGCAATTGTCTCGCTACTCACCTCCCCAAAGTCACTATCTTAACAAAAAGAGCACCGCTTCTTATTGCTGCGCTATCAACCTAACTGTGCGGACCCCTTCCCCCGGCTTAGCAAACCCTCAACAACTCCCTTTGGTGGGCCTGCCCTTCCTCCCCGGCTGTTTCTCACCAGGGCAATTCATAGTGGCCGCTCCCGGCAGACGTAGTAGAAGTAGATGCGCCATCAGCAGCGCTCTCGCCTTGTTTCCCTCCTTCAAGCAGCTTCCCCGTCTCGGACGCCGCCATTAGCGCTTCCCGCCGAAAGGCTTTCAAGCCCCGCCCCCTATATACGTCAAACAAATGCGCGGGAGGCCATTTCGACGGAGGGCAAGGACAGGGTAAGTCATGCGGATTTCAAAAAGTGACGCTCGCATGGTCCTTTTGCCCTTAGTTGGGTCCTGACGTCGCGGAGCGTCCTGGTCTCCTGGTTCCCATCAGAGGAGGCGGGTTGAGAATTTGGATGTTGGTGGAAGATGTGGCTCTACGATAAGAACCCATCGGGAGGATTCTGATTTAATCCAAAATGACTATGATAGATAGTTTCTTATTTTGTATGTCTATGCTTTCACTTGCTGCACTGCAGGCAGAAATCCAGCTGGTGAGGTTTTGGTTTTTTTTTCTTATCACTTCTTTATCCATTGTTAAATTAATTCAAACTATAATTCTACACTTGTATGACAAATATCAAATAAATAAACAAACAAACAAACAAATAAATAAATAAATAAATAAATAAATAAGGTTAAGAAGAAATTGGACAGCAATTTCTCCGGAATAATAATAATAATAATAATAATAATAATAATAATAATAATAAATTAGATTTGTATGCCGCCCCTCTCTGAAGATGTGGAGGGGTTCATATATAAGATTTCGTGCTTGAGCAGGGGTTTCTAGAAGATCTCCAAGGTCCCTTCCAACTTTTATTCTGTAAACCATATTGTGTTATATTCAGATGTGAGAATGGCTGTGGGTATCCCAGGAGCAGAATAATAATAATAATAATAATAATAATAATAATAATAATAATAATAATAATAATAATAACAACAACAACAACAACAATTTATTAGACTTGTATGCCGCCCTTCTCCGAAGACTCGAAGATAAAACTCAAAAAATTAGAATATCGTGCAAAAGTTCATTTATTTCAGCAATGCATCTTTTCAATTTTTTGAGTTTCAACTGTATAACTTAATGTTCAGCAACAAATGACAGCAACTTCATTGCTTGCAAAAAGTGGTAAACATACAATCGTAAGCATCACCTCAAGGAGATTAATATGCAAGGCACAGAGAGACAGATAATGTGTCATTGAGGTGATGAATTTGAGGGGACTAAAGTTATCTCTCTAAAAGGACTGCACACACATCCCTCTTGTTTTCCTGTTCATAAATTTAATAGCTGCTGCTCTGGAGCATTAAGTGAGCATTGAGTATTGCCAAAGAGTGTTGGCCAAAACTTGCCATTGCTTGGGTTGTTGAGGCCTCCTACTTCAAAAAGAGAACTCAACTCTTATTAAATAAATGTTTGGGTATAGCCTCCTTTACCACTTTACCTAAATAGTTAATATTTGAACTATGTGAACCATCTATATGGTTTTCATAACTATAGTAGAGAAGTGGTTTGCGACAGCAACCAGTGGAAGGAAGAGGGGATAGATAACATCATATACACAAAAGATGCAAATTATCTACTCCATATCTCTTGTGTTATATTGTGAATGGTGCATATTACATCATTTGTGTAATTAATGTAATGACATTGTGATGTGTAGGACGTCCTGACTTCTTCCAGATGCTTATGGTTGTAGCCTTTTTCTGAGATTTTCTCCCCTTGGCCCAGTTCCTCCTGGTGATACTTTACTAATGATATCCAAATCTCCTTGACCTTTTTCCAAGATCAACTAAGATTTATTGTATATTGCTATTTGCTGCAACATTTTAGCATTAGCAATAGCATTTAGACTTATATAGCCCTTCATAGTGCTTTACAACCCTCTCTAAGCAGTTTACAGAGAGTAAGCCTATTGCCTCCAACAATCTGGGTCCTCATTTTAACGAGCTTGAAAGGATGGAAGGCTGAGTCAACCTTGAGCCTACTGAAATTCAATCTGCCAAACTGCTTGTAGCCAGTGATCAGCAGAAGTAGCTTACAATACTGCACTCTAACCACTGCACCACTGAGGCTTTTGAGGTCCTAAGCAACTTGACATATTATTAAGGATTTAGAAAATTGTGAGATCTGTGAATAGCAGCACCATATGATTACCTGCAAAATTGCAATTTAGAGAGGTGTACTGCATCTTTCCTCTTGGTCTGGTCATTGGGTCCCCCTCCACATGAAGGAGAATGGAAGAGTTTCTGTGATGTTCTACTTTGTGCTGTGGTGGTGCAGGGCTTAGCATGCAATACTGCAGCTAATTTCTGCTGACTGCCAGCAATTTGGCAGTTCAAGTCTCACCAGGCTCAAGGTTGACTCAGCATTCCATCCTTCCCAGGTAAAATGAGGACCCAGATTGTTGGGAGCAATATGCTGACTCACTAAGTGACTCTGCAAATCATTTAGAGAGGGCTGTAAAGCATTGTGAAGCAATATGCTTACACTGCTCAAAAAAATAAAGGGAACACTTCAACAACAGAATATAACTCCAAGTAAATCATACTTCTGTGAAATCAAACTGTCCACTTAGGAAGCAACACTGATTGACAATTTCAGATGCTGTGTTGTGCAAATGGAATAGTTGTGCAAATGAAATATTCAATGAGAATATTTCATTCATTCAGATCTAAAATATGTTATTTGAGTGTTCCCTTTATTTATATTTTTGAGCAGTGTTTAAGACTGTTATTGACAGGTGACAGAATGACAATTGTCCCGCCAAGCTGACCATAGAATCTCTATAGACGAGGAGGAGAATGACTCTCTATTGCTTTTGTACCTTGTGTGAGCCATAAGATGTTCCAGAATTCATTTCTGTTCCGTTCCTGTGTCCTAGATCAGTGTTTCCCAACCTTGGCAACTCAAAGATATTTGGACTTCAACTCCCAGAATTCCCCAGCCAGCGAATGCAGTATTTATATATTTAAAAAGAGCCTCGGCAGGGCAGTGGTTAGAGTGCACTCCTGCAAGCTACTTCTGCTGCCAGCAGTTTGACAGCTCAAATCTCATCAGGCTCAAGGTTGACTCTACCTTCCATCCTTCCAAGGTTGGTAAAATGAGGACCCAGATTGTTGGGGACGATATGCTGACTCTGTTAACTGCTTAGAGAGGGCTATAAAGCACTGTGAAGCAGTATATAAGTCTAAGTGCTATTACTATATGCCTTTTTTGATTTTGTATATTCAGTGACGGGCGATTGTGGTTTCTAAACCCTGGTTTATAGTTTAGCATTATTGCCAATCCAGCCAATTGTGGCTTATTTAGTGAACCAAATTAAGCAAGCAATAGCCTTAGCCTTAGAAGAATAAGCGAACCAGGCCAGAATCATTATGCAGTGTATGATTCTGTTAGATTCTTTTGGAAGGAATTCAGTTCATTCTGTTCCTTTTTTTAAATTCTGTCCTTGCAATCAAAAAGAAAATCAGTTTCACCCCCTTCCTATCAGCCCACCTTCAAAATGATGAATGAGTTGTTTCTTTTTCAGAAGCTGAGATTGCAAACCATTGACGCCAAAGTTCTTGGCAAATAGCCAGCAAACAAAAGTCCTTTTTTGGGTGTCGTTCAAGCTGTTGTCGCAAGAATTTTGCAGTACCCGTTTGAAACTGGGTCACTAATTTGTGACCTCATTGGGTCAGAATAATAAGTTGTAAGAACTGGCTTTCCTTTGTATTGTCTTTGTCTGCTGCAGGGGTGACCTTGACCTGAAAATGATAAAGCAGCTGTAAGGTAGATGGCAGCATATGGGTTACAATAATAGGGAGAAAACTGTAGATTTTTTTTTTCTATACCAGCCTTCACTAAGCAAGCATCCTCTGGCCATGATGAACTATGAGTCCCATCATTTTCCACCATTATAATAAAAGACATTTGAAGGACAACAGTTTGAAGAAGGCTGGGCTATACCTTAGTTTATACGGGTCTTCCATTTTGCTTGGTGATACAGGAGATACCATAAGCTATCTGGAATACCTGACAGCCATATTTCAAACATATCTTAGGGCACGAGGGTGGAGTAGGTTGAAGTACGCCTCCCAGAGTCTGGAAGGAGTAGGGCGGCTTATAAATTTAAATAATAAATAAATGAATGTAAATAATAAATAAATAAATGTAAATAATAAATAAATAAATGTAAATAATAAATAAATAAATGCAAATAATAAATAAATAAATGCAAATAATAAATAAATAAATGCAAATAATAAATAAATGCAAATAATAAATAAATAAATGCAAATAATAAATAAATAAATGCAAATAATAAATAAAACAGGGTTTCCGCTATTCTCTGGTTGTTTTTCTTTTCCAAGCCTCTTGTTCTGCATGTTGTTGTTGCTGGATATTTGTTTTGCAAGGAAATTGAGGGGTCTCCGACTCCTTTGATTTGGTTCAGGGGTGGGTTCCAGTTTTCTTTGCTGTCTCTTCACTCAGTGATGTGCCGCGGGCGCAGGTGGGTGTAGTGCATAAGACACATAAGCAAAAAAACAAGATGGCGCCACCGAGACAGCCAGTTTGGGGGCATCAGTTCTGGGCCCTTATATCTCAGAGGACCTCTCATGGACTATGAATGTCAACATGCTTGTGAAGAAGGCACAAAAGAGGCTGTAATTCCTGAGAATGCTCAGGAAGATGAATCTATCTCAGCATCTATTGCTGTCCTACTATCGTAGCACCATTGAGAGTGTCCTGACATACAGCATTCTTGCATGGGATAGGAGCAGCTCTGTACCGGATAAAAATCTCTACAGAGAATTATTAAAACTGCCCAGAATATCATTGAGCTCCAGCTACCCACCCTGGATGATATCTTCGCATCTTGCTGTTCATTTTCAGAGACTCTTCTCTTTTTTTAAAAAAAATTTTTTTTATTGATTTTTAACAATAACAATAAAACATACACATACACAAACATAGCCGCTCCGAGTCTCTGGAGAGGGGGTGGCATACAAATATAATAAATTAAATTAAATTAAATTAATACACACAACATATAACAGTGTGCCCAGTGTTCTTAGTGCCCGCCACCCGACAACATTCATACCCCTCCACCAAAATTGGGGTGTATTTTATATACAGTGATCCCTTGACTTTCACGGGGGATGCGTTCCAAGACCGCCCGCGAAAGTCAAATTTCCGCGAAGTAGAGATGCGGAAGTAATTACACTATTTTTGGCTATGAACAGTATCGCTGGACAACCCCTAACACTTTAAACCCCTAAATTACAATTTCCCATTCCCTTAACAACCTTTAGATTATTACTCACCATTATTACTGGTACTCATCATTAAAGTGATAATTATTACTTAATAATCCTGATATTTATTAACATAATTGTTTATTAACATTTTGGCAATGACATATGACATCACGGGTGGAAAAAACCGTGGTGTAGGGAAAAAAAACATGAAGTATTTTTTAATCAATATTTTTTGAAAAACTGTGGCATAGACTTTTCGCAAATGTCGGATCCGTAAAGGTCAAGGAAAAAATATATACCATTTTAACTCAAGAGCAATACAGTGTTCCCTCGATTTTCGTGGGTTCGAACTTCGCGAAATGGCTATACCACGGTTTTTCAAAAATATTAATTAAAAAATACTTTGCTGTTTTTTCCCCTATAGCACGATTTTTCCCGCCCGATGATGTCATACGTCATTGCCAAACTTTCGTCCGCCTTTAATAAATATTTTTTTAATAAACTTTAATAAATAAACATGGTGAGTAACAATCTAAATGGTTGCTAAGGGAATGAGAAATCGCAGTTTAGGGGTTTAAAGTGTTAAGGGAAGGCTTGTGATACTGTACATAGCCAAAAATAGTGTACATCTCTACTTTGCAGAAATTCGACTTTCACGGGTGGTCTCGGAACGCATCCCCCGCGAAAATCGAGGGAACACTGTATATCTTTTTACATATTATAAAGTGATTCCAATTTATTCTTTATAGCTTGTTCTCGAATTCTACTGACCATATCCTCTTACCTTATCCCATTGTCCCATCAGTTTCCGCAGATCAGTTTCATTGGCCGAATTCATCCTCTTATCCATAATCTCAAATTGAATATGATCCACCATATACTGATATTGATTTTGTATTGCCCGTTTTGTCGCATCCTCCTAGCCTAAGACAATTAACGCCTGAGTGCTTTCTATCACTGCTTCTTTTATTTTTCTAAATTCTCCCATCTCATTCCTTTTAACTAATACCGCGATTTCCTTTGTAATTGTCCATCGTATGTTTAACATCCTATTAGCGTGTTTAACATCCTATTTTCCAAAAGTTCTGCACTACCCAAAACATATGCATAAACACTCCCTTATCTGGAGTTGGCCTTCTCCGGGTCCCGTCGACTAAGCAATGTCGTTTGGCGGGACCCAGGAGAAGAGCCTTCTCTGTGGCGGCCCCGACCCTCTGGAACCAGCTCCCCCCAGATATCAGAGTTGCCCCCACCCTCCTTGCCTTTTGAAAACTCCTTAAAACCCACCTCTGTCATCAGGCATGGGGGAATTGAAATTTTTCCCTTCCCCCTAGGCTTATAGAATTTATACATGGTATGCTTGTATGTGTGAGTGGCTTTTTAAATTGGGGGTTATTACATTGTTTTTAATATTAGATTTGTTTACATTGTCTTTTTATATTGTTAGCCTCCCCGAGTCTTCGGAGAGGGGCGGCATACAAATATTATTATTATTATTATTATTATTATTATTATTATTATTATTATTATTAATAATAATAATAATAATAATAATATCTTGACACCCATGCCAACAAGTATTCTTAACATTCTGCTGAAAATATGCAAGTTGAGCGGGTGTGTGATACCACATGTTATCTTTTCCTTCTCATTTCCCTAACCCTTGTATTCTTAATTTTCCTTATATTCTCCATTATATACTTCATCTCTTGCATATCTACTTGTAATTCACTTTGCCACCCATTTAGTCAGTCCTTGGATCACACACCCATCTGTCTGCACTAACATCTCATCCTTTTCTCATCCTGCTTGCAATCTTTTTAAACTGTTGCCTTCTGGCAGAAGATAAAACTCGGACCACACGTTTTCTGAATAATTTTTATCCCAGAGCTGTACTCGCACTTAACAATGAACTAAAGGGTCACCATCAGTGAGTTGTTGGACAGTATTACTTGGTCTGTTGTGTAGATGTTTGGGTGGTTCGGGGTGGGGAATTTGTGGTGGGTGGGGCATGTTTTATTTGATTGTTATGTGTTTTGGGACTGGTCTTTGGGCGCTGTGAATTTTGTTATATGGGTATACTGTGTATATACATAAAATGACAAGTCAGGCGGTAGGGAAAGCAAGTAGGATGCTTGGCTGCATAGCTAGAGGTATAACAAGCAGGAAGAGGGAGATTATGATCCCGCTATATAGAATGCTGGTGAGACCACATTTGGAATACTGTGTTCCGTTCTGGAGACCTCACCTACAAAAAGATATTGACAAAATTGAACGGGTCCAAAGACGGGCTACAAGAATGGTGGAAGGTCTTAAGCATAAAACGTATCAGGAAAGACTTAATGAACTCAATCTGTATAGTCTGGAGGACAGAAGGAAAAGGGGGGACATGATCGAAACATTTAAATATATTAAAGGGTTAAATAAGGTCCAGGAGGGAAGTGTTTTTAATAGGAAAGTGAACACAAGGACAAGGGGACACAATCTGAAGTTAGTTGGGGGAAGATCAAAAGCAACATGAGAAAATATTATTTTACTGAAAGAGTAGTAGATCCTTGGAACAAACTTCCAGCAGACGTGGTAGATAAATCCACAGTAACTGAATTTAAACATGCCTGGGATAAACATATATCCATCCTAAGATAAAATACAGAAAATAGTATAAGGGCAGACTAGATGGACCATGAGGTCTTTTTCTGCCGTCAGACTTCTATGTTTCTATGTTTCTATTTATGGCAGGCTTGAATCGCTGCTGATTCTAGTGATCCAGGCTACCAACTTACTATTGGTTCTATAGAACCGGTCTGTACCAGGAAGAACTCACCTCTGATTTGTTTTTATCCATCTATGTCTTTTTTTTGGCTTGAACTCATGCATATTGACGTAATAATTTTGAGGTTGTCTATGAGAAATAATCTATATCAGTGGGGAAATTTTAAAGAGCAGTTCTAAGAGCTCTGTGGTAAAGTTTCTCCTGGGTGCCCCAGTATGTTTTAATTTTTAAAACGAAATCTAAGTAAGCAGCCCTTTATGCAGAATCATAGTTTGTAGCCAAAAAAGATATGTTCTTCTGACTTGCTTCCAGAAATTGTGGATGCTCCAACATTGGAAGCTTTTAATAGGAGATTGGACAGCTGTTTGTCTGAAATAGTAGAAGGTCTCCTGCTTATACAGGCAGTTGAACTAAAAAAAATCTCCAACGTCTCTTGCAACTCTTTTATTCTGTTATGCTTTTACAATAACATGAGCAAAAGAATATCTAAATTTTCTTTGCAGCAGTTACAAATAAAAAGTACAGTTTCTTAAAAAGATATAAACTACTTGGAGTATACGCTCTGGTATATACCAAATATAAAATAAATTAATTTGATCTAGAAAAATAATACAATATAATTGCAAAGTCGTGTCCGACCCATTATGACCCCATGGACAACATACCTCCAGGCCTTATCTACCATTCTTGGGAGTCCATTTAATCTCTCGCCCACTGCTTCAATGGCTCCATCAGCCCCCTCATTTTCTCTCATCCCATTCTTCTTTTGCCCTCAGTTTTTTCCAGCATTAGGCTCTTCTCCAGTGAGTCCTTCCTTCTCACTTGGTGGCCAAAAAATTTGAGTTTCATCTTCAGAACCTGGCTTTCTAAAGAGCAGTCAGGGTTGGTCTCCTCTAAGACTGACTGATCTCAATGGTTACCATAGAAACATAGAAGACTGACGGCAAAAAAAGGCCTCATGGTCCATCTAGTCTGCCCTTATACTATTTCCTGTATTTTATCTTACCATGGATATATGTTTATCCCAGGCATGTTTAAATTCAGTTACTGTGGATTTACCCACCACGTCTGCTGGAAGTTTGTTCAAAGAATCTACTACTCTTTCAGTGAAATAATATTTTCTCACGTTGCTTTTGATCTTTCCCCCAACTAACTTCAGATTGTGTCCCCTTGTTCTTATGTTCACTTTCCTATTAAAAACACTTCCCTCCTGGACTGTATTTAACCCTTTAACATATTTAAATGTTTCGATCATGTTCCCCCTTTTCCTTCTGTCCTCCAGACTATACAGGTTGAGTTCATTAAGTCTTTCCTGATACGTTTTATGCTTAAGACCTTCCACCATTCTTGTAGCCCGTCTTTAGACCCGTTCAATTTTGTCAATATCTTTTTGTAGGTGAGGTCTCCAGAACTGAAAAAGATATTGACAAAATTGAATGGGTCCAAAGACGGGCTACAAGAATGGTCAGATCAACGGGCCCAGGTCTGCTGGAAAAGCCAGGTCTTTGCCGCTTTAAGGTGGGGGGTAGTCCGGATTTCAGGAGTAACTAATTTAAACTTTTAAACGTAATGACCAACACCTTGAATTGCATCGAGACCAATAGGGAGCCAGTGTAATCCGCGGAGGATTGGTGTAATGTGGGTGTACCTAGATGCACTCTCAATCGCGTGGCTGTATTCTGAACAGTGATGGGTTCCTACAGGTACAGTCAGGTATGCAGAACCTGTAGAGAAATTTTGAATTTTTCTCTTTTTTCCCCCCTTCTGGGCTCTGGGAATGTTTTTCTTATTGCAGTAAATGAGGTTGGGTGTGTATAATTTTAGAAGAGCTGTGCGCGCGCGTGTGTGTGTACATACACGTGCCTTTCATCCCCGTCCAATTGTCTTTCCTTTCTCTCACTTATCATATACATTCTCTTTCTTTCATATATTCTGTCCTCTAAGTTCACTTTTACCCTTATATATATTACTACATGTCTATTTTTCTTCCTATGTATTTGTGTATTGGACAAATGAATAAAAATAAATATAGTAGATAATGTATATTTTTTGTGTGTAATATATATGTACACATATGGCATATATACATAGAATTAAACAGTATAATTTGGATGTTTAGTAATAGTAAATGGATAGGGAAATTGTATCTCTTTGAGGCGAGGAGGCCAGGCACCCTAACCCTAGCCCAAATCCTTGACGTGAGTGACATCAAATTGGCCACCTTTAAGCCAGTCACATGACCTTTAAGGCAGCTTGAGTCATATGATCCTGAAGCCACTCCCACCTGGTCACATTGCTGGCAAGCCACACCCAAAAATAAGCCACACCCACAGTGTGGTACTAAATTTTTTTTGCAGCCTTCACCAGATTCTGAACCAGTCTCTGAACACTCTTCAGGGGTAGCCCCATGTAGATTGTGTTGCAACAGTCTAGCCATGAGATGACAAGGACCTGCCACCCGATTTGTCTGCCACCCAATTTGTCACTTTGTTATATAGGCTTATTTTAGCAAATTTTCCGTGAAAGCGCATCGGCAACCTTCAAAGGTCATATTTAGTTTTTAAAAGGGGTTCAAAAAGCCCTTGAAAGGGACTGAAGGGAGGAGAGCGCAATTTGCCTTCCCAATTGATGGCTCTTGATTCTACCCGGGTTTAATCCGTCGTGTGGGAACACACCCTCTTGTTTGTTTGCGTGTGTGTGTGAATGAATGAGCGAAAGGATTCCTGCCCTCCCGCGGAATTTCCGCTGCAGCGCCGGGGGCCGAGAACCCGAGAGACGAAAGCTCTCCGAAAGAACGCTCGCTCCGCGCGAGCGAGGCTCGGCGCAAACAGCTGGAACTGCCCCCTCCCCTCCCTTTCTCCTCTCGACGGGCCCGCGCGGCTCCTTCCCCTTTTGTTCCCAGGCAAAGGCTGCAGAAAGCGCCGGGGAGGCCGAAGCGTCGCTCGGGGGCTCTTTTTGCAAGCGACCAAAGTAAGCAGAAGCTGGACCCGCCAGTCGCCCGCTTGGAACCTCATCCCGGGGCTGACGGAAGCAACGCCAAGCCAGCCTGAGCATCCTCGTTTCCTGATTAGCCGCTCCGGCTGCCTTTTGGCGGATGCCGCTCCTTTTGCATCCGAAGGGAGTGGCAGGCGCCGGCGCGCCTTCCACGGAGCAATAACGCCGTCGCCGCCGGCGTCGTCTTTGCTGTTAAAAAGAGAGCCGGGCGCTTCGGAGGGGCATGGCCTAAGTCGGGCCGGGAAAAAGGAGAAAAACCAGCAGCTTTTCGTGTCTCCCGTCCGGATTGAAGCCGGGTGGGAAGGAAGGAAGGTAAGCCAAGCTCGAGAGCGGGGAGCGGGAGGGGCAGCTGGGTGGGTTGCAAAGCTACGGTTGTGAGGAAGGGGGTGGCAGAGGAAGGGGGGGGGTGACAGAGGCATCCAGCAACAAAGGAGGGGAGGACGACGGAGGGGGGGGACGTGGAGGGGTGTAAAAAGAGTCTCAAAATGGAGGTGGGGGTGATTACCGGGTTCTGGGGTCCACCATTTGGGTGGTCTTACGCCCTCCCCCTTCCCCTGTCAGTAAATGTCACAGATTGGATGCTTATGTTATATGGTTGTGTGTTGTGTGTGGAGAGGAGAGGAGAAGAGTCACCGGCTTTTGAAGGGGGGGGAAGAAGGGGGCGGGTGGGACCTGTGGTGCCCCCCCCATAAGGGAGTCCAATGCCTGTCCTCCCCTCCCCCCAGCGGTGTGCGTCCTTGTGTCTGAGGTAAGGTGGGTGTGTGTGATATGGAGGGTTGGGGGAGCCGGCTGGCACCTGGCCACGATTCGGCCCAGCAACCCAGCCCCACTTCTGAGCATGGGAGTGAGGAAGAGGATGTCACGGCTGCAATTTCTGTGGGGACCAAGGCCAGGTTTTGAGTCTGTGTGTGCGTGTGTGTGAGGAGGAAGGATGCTGTGCACAACCTCCTTTCGTGTGTGAGTGAACGCACACCTCCTTTCACTGCCAGCTGGCGGTTGTGCTTGGTGTGTTTATCTGACATATGCTCCTGATGGGCTGTGTTTGTGTGGTTATGGGAGTTGGAGCACAGGGAGGATGCTTTAGCCTTCTTTCCTGAACGTACTCGGGTATAAAAGCTTTGAAGAGGGAGGTTTCGTTAGTTAAGCTTCTTCTGAGAGGAGAAGGGTAAGAATAATGCAGGAATGCATTTTAATAATAATAATAATAATAATAATAATAATAATAATAATAATAATAATAATAATATTTTGCTAGCTCCTGTGGCCTAGAGGGGGAACTCTTGCCTCGCAATCCGGAGGTTGGAAGTTTGATCCTAGGTAGGCAGATATAGTCTCCTGCTTGGGTAGGGGGTTGGACTAGATGAGGGGTAGGCAAAATTGGCTCTTTTATGAGTTGTGGACTTCAACTCCCAGAATTCCTGAGCCAGTCATGCTAGTTCAGGAATTCTGGGAGTTAAAAGTCCACCTGTTACAGAAGAGCCAACTTTGCCTACCCCTGGATTAGATGACCTGCAAGGTCCCTTCCAACTCTGTTTATTTGTTATCTTTTACCTCAGTAGCAGAAATAATAAATAAACAACAAAATAACAACAACAGAGTTGGAAGTATTCTAGTCCAACCCCCTGCTTAGGCAGGAAACCCTACACTACTTCAGACAAATGGTTATCCAACATCTTCTTAAAAACGTCCAATGTTGGAGCATTCACAACTTCTGGAGGCAAGCTGTTCCACTGGTTAATTGTTCTGTCAGGAAATTTCTCCTTAGTGCTAAGTTACTTCTCTCCTTGTTTAGTTTCCACCCGTTGCTTCTTGTTCTACCCTCGGGTGCTTTGGAGAATGGGAAAATAGAAATTTAAATAGGAATTTAAAAGGAAAAGAATGAAAATAAACAACAGTGACAAGCCTATTCCCCATCTTCCTGAAAATGTTTACTCACTTCTGTAGAGTAAGTGTCTGTATTTGTAAGATGAGAGATTGGATAAGGATGCTAGTAAATAAATATTTGGAGTAACGGAGGGATAGGATAAGTGAGGGGTGACATTTAGTCATAGTTCAGTTATATTTGGGATGGGGCTGAACTTGCCTTGCTGGCTGTCAGCAACAGATAGAGAGAAGGGGCGTGCATAAGTGCTATTGCTAACATGTTGTAAGCCACCCTGAGTCTAAGGAGAAGGGCGGCATTAAAAAAATTAAATAAATAAATAAATAAATAAGTGCACCAGTGTGCCTACCATCCTTGTCCTAATGTTTCACTCTTATTAGTACCCATCCCAGCGTTATATCTATGTATGCTACCAATACGTACTTGACAAAATAAATAAATAAAATAAATAGAATATATGACAACCTGCTGAGCATAGGCAGAATGCTTTCTTGTTAGGAACATAGAAGACACTTCATACAAGTAGTTGTCAAGTTACAACCATTAACAACTGTTCAAAGATACAACTGAAATTTGTAATCAAAGATGCACTGAAAAATAATTGACTTAGAACCAGTCCTTGCACTTAAATCATGGGTCCCCAAACTCTAGTGAAAGTGCAGAGGAGAGCAACCAAGATGATTAGGGGCCTGGAAACTAAAGCATACGAAGAACTGTTACGTAAACTGGGCATGGCTAGTCTAGTGAAGAGAAGGACCAGGGGAGACATGATAGCAGTCTTCCAATATTTGAGGAGCTGCCAGAGAGAGGAAGGGGGTCAAGCTATTTTCTAAAGCACCAGAAAGTCAGACAAGGAACAATGCATGAAAGCTGGCTAAGGAGAGATTCAATTTGGAAATAAGGAGAAACTTTCTGACAGTGAGAACGGTCAACCAGTGGAACAGCTTGCCTTCAGAGGTTGTGAGAACTCCAACAACTGAGACTTTGAAAAGGAAATTGGACTACCATTTGTCGGAAATGGTGTAGGGATTACTGCTTGAGGGGTGGGAGGGTTGGAGTAGTTGACCTACAAGGTCCCTTCCAACTCTGTTATTCTGTAGTCTTCAACATAGCTGGCTAGAGAATTCTGGGAGTTGAAGTCCATAAGTCTTAAAGTTGCCAAGTTTGAAAACCTCTGACTTAAACTGTTGTAGTATCCCCAAAGTCTGCGATCAAAATTTCAGGGCTTGGCAACCAGCATATATTTACAAAGGTTGCAGCATCCCAGGGTGATGTGATTCCCATTTGCAACTTTCCTAGCTGGCTTCTGAGAAGCAAAGCAATTCGTGATGCTGGATTCACTTAAGGACTGCACGATTGGCTTAATAACTGCAGTGATTTGCTTAACAACCATAGCAGGAAGGGTGGTAAAAATGGTTCACAATTTATTTAACAACCACCTTGGCTTAGCAATGAAAATTCTGGTCCGCTTACTGTCGTAAATCAAGGACTACCTGTATGCCTACATTGTGGTCACTTGAACAAGATTGAGTTGCCTTGAACATGTGCTTCAATACAAGTGGGGCTGTGTTGGAGATACTCTTTGCCCTGAGTGGTGCACAAAATACAACATGGGTAAAGATAGTCCTTGACCTACAACAGTTATTATTTATTATTATTTATTTGGACTTATATGCTGCCCAACTCCCAAAGGGCTCTGGGCAGCTCACAGCCAAATACACATAAAATGTAATAAAACCCATTTAGTGACCGTTCAAAGTTACAATGATAGTGAAAAAAGTGACATAACCGTTTGTCACATTTATGACCTTTGTAGCATCCCCATGACCATGTCATCAAAATTCAGATACTTGGCAGCTGGTTCACAATTATGACCCAAAATCGTGTGATCACCCTTTGCAATCTTTCGACAAGCAAAGTCAACGGGGAAGTCAGATTCACTTAACAACCGTGATAACAACTTATCAACTGCGGTGATTCACGGTTGTGGCAAGAAATGATCCAAAACTCCTTTAACCAATATCTCACTTAACAACAGAAATGTTGGATTCAATTGTAGTCATAAGTCGAAGACTACCTGCACATATCAACAGATGCTAAAGTCTATGGGACAATGTCATCATGAAAGTTTGGGTGAACAAGGATGTTTTTATTTATTCTCTAAAAGTGCACAACTTGAGAGCTAACCTCATTTTCCATGGTCATGACATTGCTCTGGGAAGGACATATCTTGAATCTTGATGCTATGGCTGTTTCCATTTATGACAGGGGTCCCCAAACTTGGCAACTTTAAGGTTTGTGGACTTCAACTCCCAGAATTCTCCAGCCAGCATAGCTGGCTAGAGAATTCTGGGAATTTGTTTGTTTATACAGTATATATATATTCTCCAGCCAGCTATGCTTGTGGACTTCAAAGAGTCCTTTTGGAGTGAGCAGCATATATATAATTCTGGGAGTTTATTTATTTATTTATAGATATAGATATAGATGATTCTGGGAGTTGAAGTCCATAAGCATAGGTGGCTAGAGAATTCTGGGCATTGAAGTCCACAAGCAGAGCTGGCTAAAGAATTCTGGGAATTGAAGTCCACAAATCTTAAAGTTGCCAAGTTTGGGGACCCCTGCTTTATGGATTTCCAAGCATTGCCCCTTGACCACTTTTAAAATATGGGCTTCGTATGTCGGTGGTTTAATTATGCATCTTGATATTGCAAACAAAACTTCCTTGCATATTTTTTAATGAGCAACCAGCTCTCAGGTCTCAGTGTGTGCATTTCTGCAAGGTGATCTGGGGTGCCTGTGTACTTTCCTTTTAACTTAAAAAAAATAAAATAAAGGCAATTAGGAGTTTGGGAGTTTGATGTGAAATCCCTTGTTGCAAGCCCTGATCTGTGGGTGATACACTTTGAAGAATTTTGAAATGTTTTGGCACCTTTTCTTTTTGAAGTTACCCTGTTTTGGGGTGTTTTTTTTAATTAAAAACCCCCCAGGTTTTGTTTGCTTTAGCCTCAAAGTGATAGGACCGTGTGCTGCCAGCTTTTAACAGATACAATCAAAACCCCAATTCTAAATTTACTCAGTGTTTTTCTTTGTTCCACAGACCATCGAAATCTGGTTAGGCAAGATCAAGGGAACAAATTAAGAACAGCCTTTCATCAGATATTTCAGTTGCATTCTGAAGCATTTATAGCCTGATTTAACAGAGCAGAATAACAGAACTGGAAGGGACCTTTGAGATCTTCTAGTCCAGTGATGGCGAACCTTTTTTCCCTCGGGTGCCGAAAGAGCATCTGTGTGCGGTATCGCACATGCAGGAGTGCCCACACCCATAATTCAATGCCTGGAGAGGGGGCAAAAACTGCTCCCCCTGCCCCCCCAGAGGCCCTCTGGAGGTCAGAAACAGACTATTTCCCAATTTCTGGTGGGCCTGGTAGGCCCGTTTTTCACCCTCCCCAAGCTCCAGAGGCTTCTCCAGAGACTGGGGAGGGTAAAAATGTCCTCCCCCATCCCCCCAGAGGCTCTCTGGAAGCCAAAAAATGCCCTCCCAGAGCCTCCGTGCAAGCCAAAAATCAGATGGCCGGCACACACATGCACATTGGAGCTGAGCTAGAGCAACGGCTTGCACGTCTTCGGAGAAGGGTGGCATACAAATCTAAATCTAAATAATAATAATAATAATAATAATAATAATAATAATAATAATAATAATAATAATAATATGGCTCTGCGTGCCACCTGTGGCACCTGTGCCATACGTTCACCATCACTGCTCTAGTCCAACCCCCTTCTCAAGCAGGTGATCCTGGGTGGGTAAAAATAGGACTTTCTTAAGTTGCAGTCTTATACTGTGTCTTTTTTTGAGGGTGGGGAAACGATCACTTTAAAATTCTTGGAATATATGTATGAGCTGATGCAATTAATATTATGCTATTTAGTATTCGGGACTTGTATGTCTCCAAGATCTCTTTATACATTATGATGTATGAGTCTGTGACAAGCACTAAGGATCATGGGAAGAATATCAGAGATGACACATTTGCTCCAATAAACCGGTTTTATGCTAAGAAAGGATTTTCTGCTACAACAGGATTTATTCTGTAATCATGAAGTCTGGCAGGCTTTATATAAAGCCGTACCTACCGTTTGATCAGCAACATATTTCCATTTATGTTTAAAGTTGATTTCCTTTTTTTAAAAACTCAAGGTGTTGGGTTAGGTCAGAAGTCCCCAAACCTAGCAACTTTAAGACTTATGGACTTCAACTCCCAGAATTCTCCAGCCAGCACTGGCTGAAGAATTCTGGGAGTTGTCCCACCAGTTTCTGGTGCACGTGTGTGCGCAAAAACCAGCTGGCTGGTGCACATGTGTGTGCCAGAAACCAGAAAATCATCTTCCTGACACACAGGCTGCTCTTCTGGTTTCTAGTGCATGCACACTGGGCGCCTGCTCGTCCGATTTCCAGAATGCATGTGCTTGCTCCTGTTTCGATACTCGGTGCCGAAAAGGTTCGCCAACCCTGCTTTATGTCCATTTTTCATATACCTCTGCTTATGAACTTAATTCATTCCATGACCAGGTTCTTAAGTAGAAAAGTTTGTAAGAAGCAGCAATTTTTTCCCAAAGGAATCAATGTAAAAATAAATAATGTGTGCAATTGGGGAAACCACAGGGAGGGTAGAGGCCTTGTTTCCTCCCAGGAGATTACTAGGGAGACCCCATGGAGGCTTCTCCCTGCCTTTTCCAGCCCTGTTTCCTGCTAGGAGATTCCTAGAGAGGCCTCACAGAAGCTTCTCCCCACCTTTTCCCGCCCTGTTTCCTCCCAGGAGATTCCTAGAGAGGCCCCACGGAGGCTTCTCCCTGCCTTTTCCGGTTACAGTTTCGGAGGCTCGGGTTTATAAGTGGAAAATGGTTCTTGAGAAGAGGCAAAAAAATCTTAAACACACGGTATTTTATATGATTCAAAATTACATTCTTTAAATGGTATTTTTTAAAATAGTAATTTATGAATAGTAAACCAAAACTATGATAGAGCAAGCTCTTATGGATAAGTGTCCTGCCCATTGTTTTACCTTTCCAACATGTTATAACAGTAGATAGCATTTTAACTATAGAGAAAGTCCCACAGTTTTTTGTTTTCATTTCCACAAAATTTATAATTCTATAAATTTATATATAAACTATAATTTATAGTTATAATGCCCAGTAGCAGTAATTGTTTACTTGGATTCAAAGTTCTGGTTGATTTTTTCCTCCAATAAAAACTTTGTGTATTATAGCAACAATATAATTTTGGTACTCAGTTCCATTGGCTGTCAGATGATGTCAGATAAATAATGTGATCAATTGTTTAATTGATGAATCATGCTGGATCATTTTTTACTGTGCTCAAGAGAAAATTCTAGTTGAAATTTCATCATGATCTCCTGAGTAGTGTATTGGCTCAGAGGTTCCTAGAATGGCAGGAAAACCCAGGGAAAAAATTGTCATAAAAATTCAAGGCATTACAGATAACTCATTTCGCTTGTCATAGTTACAGCTTCGCCAGATGTTGAACAAATATACTAGCAGAAGATTCTCTTTCCATATAGTATGTGGGTATTCATGACAGAAGGATTTTATTACTAGTGTGATTAATGGACTGTAACTACAGCTTATTTAAAAGCCCAGAATTTTCATAAGGACTTAAATAAATCTTTAGCTGTAATCTTAAACTTAAAACATAGTTTGAAATACTATTTGCACTAGATGCTAAGCCTGAAACAAACTCACCATTTTA
The DNA here is from genome assembly GCF_031021105.1 of Erythrolamprus reginae. Taxonomy (NCBI): domain Eukaryota; kingdom Metazoa; phylum Chordata; class Lepidosauria; order Squamata; family Dipsadidae; genus Erythrolamprus; species Erythrolamprus reginae. The sequence goes on from NC_091950.1 coordinate 405,941,079, forward strand.
TGAGGTAGTGTGTTCTGTGAACTGGACAATGAAATTTGGAGTACCTTTCCAAGGTACTCAGAATAAGTATCTGAGAGGTCCTTGGAGGTCTTTTAGGAGGTCTCTGCTCAAGCATTCAGGCAAATAATTGTCTAGTGTTGGAGCACCCACAACTTCTTAAGCTAAGTTGTTTCACTGATTAATTGTTCTAATTTCTCCTTAGTTCCTTGATTAATTTCCATCTACTGCTTCTTGTCCTGCCTTCAGGTGCTTTGGAGAATAGATTGACACCTTCTTCTTTTTGGCAGCTTCTCATATACATTGGAACCCTGCTATGATGTCACTCCTAGTCCTTCTTTTAATTAAACTACAGTGATACCTCGTCTTACAAATGCCTCATCATACAAACTTCATGATACAAACCCGGGGTTTAAGATTTTTTTGCCTCTTCTTACAAACTATTTTCATCTTACAAACCCACCGCCGCTGCTGGGATGCCCCGCCTCTGGACTTCCGTTGCCAGTGAAGCACCTGTTTTTGCGCTGCTGGTATTCCCCTGTGGCTCCCCTCCATGGGAAACCTCATCTCCAGACTTCCATGTTTTTGTGATGCTGCAGGGGAATCCCAGCATCGCAAAAACGAGCGCTTCGCTGGCAACGGGAGTCCGGAGGTGGGGTTTCCCAGCAAAGGGAGCATCAGTGAAATCACAGCATCGCAAAAACACAGAGGTCCAGAGGCGGGATTTCGAAGACTTTGGTGTTTTTGCAATGCTGGGATTTCACTGATGCTCCCTTTGCTGGGAAACCCCACCTCCGGACTCCCGTTGCCAGCGAAGCGCTCGTTTTTGCGATGCTGGGATTCCCCTGCTGGGATTCCCCTGCAGCATCGCAAAAACACAGAAGTCCAGAGGTGGGTTTTCCCATGGAGGAGAGCCTCAGGGGAATCCCAGCAGCGCAAAAATTGGCGCTTCGGCTGGCAAAAGGGGTGAATTTTGGGCTTGCGCGCATTAATCGCTTTTCCGTTGATTCCTATGGGAAACATTGTTTCGTCTTACAAACTTTTCACCTTAAGAACCTCGTCCCGGAACCAATTAAGTTCGTAAGACAAGGTATCACTGTATACCTAATTCCTGCAAACATTCTTCATACGTTTTAGCTTCCAGTTCCCCTAATCATCTTTGTTACTTTTCTCTGTACTCTTTCTAGATTCTCAACATTGTTTTATGTCGTGGCAATCAAAACTGGATGCAATATAGCAACAGCAATATCATTTAGACTTATATACCGCTTCTCAGGGCTTTACAGCCCTCTCTATGCAATTTACAGAGAATAAAGCATATTTACTGACCTTGGAAGAATGGAAAGCTGAGTCGAACTTGAGCCTACTGAGATTTGATTTGCAAAACTGCTGGCAACCGGTGATCAGCAGAAGTAGCTTGCAGTACTGAACTCTTAACAACTGCACCACCTAGGCACAATATTCCAATTGTGGTCTTTCCAAGACATTGTAAAGCAGTATCACTCCTTTATAGTATCTTCTCCCTACTACTCAGAACTGCTAATTTCATTTTTTGTACATTTTTCAAACTTTAGGATTTTTGTAATGTATTGAATCTTCATCTTTATATTAGGGCTGTGCTATTCTGATCATTTAAGGACGATGTTTTAGAAGATTTAGCTGCTGTACAATAAATCTAAACCAGTGACATGTACAGTGAAGGGCTGCTATGCAGAATTCTACCTAATACGTTGCATTTCTCTCTTCCCATCTTGTTTCTAGTTGTATCTCAACAATCAGTATTCCTCAGTTTTTGGCTTGCTCCCAAATCCTTATTGGGGTCAGACTACTTCAAATGAAAGCGATAGTCACTTTCTACAAATTTCAGAGTTTCTCCAGGTTTACCGAAATGGTGTGTATTGGGTTGGTTATTCAAAGGTTTGCTTGTAATTTGGGAGTAGAGGGATTAGTACTGTATATAACTGGAACTCTACAGAAGCAAAAGAATGATCATGGATGTTATTTTTTTCATGCTTTGCTTATAAGCTTTCTGTTGGGAACCCTGGATGCAGAACTAAATGTATTTTGGATCTTATCCAATAACATTCTTCTTACATCCTGTTAGCGAAGAATGCAATTTCTGAGGAACAGCTTGTGGGTGATAGGTGAAAGTTTTGCATTACCCGAGAACACTAACCATTATGAGGAAATAGATTGATAGGTTTTGGTCTGATCCAAGACATTATTTGATCTGCCATTATCCCTCTTAGCCTTTATTAACTACATGGATAGGGAGTGGGACAATTTGCAATAGCAAACTTGCTGCAGCAAACTCACTATGGCCAACTCACTGCAAGACAATTCATTGTGGGACAATTTAACACTTCTATTTATTTAAAATAAATAAAAATTATTATATTTTTTTTGCCATTCCCATTTTATTCTGTCCCTCCTTTTGCAGCCTTTCTTTAATGTTTCTATTACACCATTCCTTTAATATTAGTGTAACTCTTGTCCTGCAGTACAAAAAAGATGTTGAGATGTCTAGAAAGAGTGTAGAGAAGAGCAACCATGATGATACGGTAAGAGACTGGAGGCTAAAACATATGAAGAATGTTTGCAGGAACTATTCATGGCTAGTCTAATGAAGAGAAAGACCAGGTGACACATAATACCAGTGTTTCAATATTTGAGGGGCTACCACAGAGAGGAGGGGGGGGGTCAAGCTATTTTCCAAAGGACCTGAAGGCCAGACAAGGAATAAAGGATGGAAACTGAACAAGGAGAGATTCAACCTGGAAAATAAGGAGAAATTTTCTGATCGTGAGAACAATCAACCAATGGGACAGCTTGCCTCCAGAAGTTGTGGGAGCTTCATCATTGGAAGCTTTCAAGAGGAGACTGCCCTGTCATCTCTCAAAAATGGTGTAACAATACAGTACAACAGCAAATCTAATTACATTTAAAATTACAATCTAAAAATCCAATATTTAAAAACAATCATACCGGTTCAATCATACAACATATATCTCATTTCATTGGCCAGGGATCTGAGACCTAATTGCCCCAAGCCTGGCAACATAGGTGAGTCTTAAGACTCTTACGGGAGGCAAGGAGGGTGGGGGAAGTGCAAATCTCCAAGGGGAGCTGATTCCAGAGAGCCGGGGCCCCCACAGAGAAGGCTCTTCCCCTAAGCCCACCGCCCAAGCGACATTGTCTGGCTGACGGGACCTGGAGAAGGCCAACTCTGTGGGACCTAATCAGTCACTGGGACTCATACAGCAGAAGGCGGTCCCACAAGTAATCTGGCCCGATGGCATGTAGGGCTTTATAGGTCATTACCAACACTTTGAATTGTGTCCAGAAACCAATCAGCAATCAATGCAGTCCGTGGCATGTTGGAGAAATATGGGCATGCCTAGGGAGGCCCATGACCGCTCTCATGGCTGCATTTTGCACGATTTGAAGTTTTCAAGCCCACTTCAGAGGTAGCCCATGTAGAGAGCATTGCAGTAGTCGAACCTCGAGGTCATAAGGGCATGAGCGACTGTGAGCAGAGACTCCCTGTCCAAATAGGGCTGCAACTGGTACACCAGGCGAACCGGGACAAACGCCTCCCTCGCTACAGCCAAAAGATGATGGTCCAAAGTTATCTGTTGCTTCCTAAGTGAACAGTTTGATTTCACAGAAGTTTGATTTACTTGGATTTATATTGTGTTGTTTAAGTGTTCCCCCCCCTTTTTTTGGAGCAGTGTATTTCACTTCAATGCAAGGATGCCTCTTCCATTTTCTAAAATCTTTTTATGGCCAAAAACTAAAGTTAATAAAAGCTAAACATATTGGTTAATTATGAATAAATATTGAATAGGGAAGGATAATAACATTGTATATAATAACACTGTTTGGACATACTCATCATCTGCTCAATTTGTTTTATTTATTCATTGAAATAAGTTGGATGCTGTGTACAGTACTTACAAGATTCCATTTATTTTATTTTTCCACTTTTGAATTGTCCATCTATCTCAGAGATGGTATACAATACAAAAACAGGATACAAAAATCAAACTTAGAAAGAGGCAGGGATGATTAGACACTGTTAAAATTAATTGCAACAATTAAAATTAATTATAAAGCAAAGGAGGGCTTCCATTCCATTCTGCTTCTTGCTGCTATTGGCCCAGTTTGTAGGCACCTTATATTTATCAAGACAACTTGTACAACAATTCTGGTAATATTTCTTTTCACTGCAGAATTTTTCCAGTATTTCAGTCAGAGAAATAGATTTACTCATCACCTATAATCTAGCCCTTTTCTTATGTCACTTCCCTAAAGGAATACAGTGTTCAAGATCAGATATCTCTGCAAAATGTCAAATCAAAGACTTTTAGATAGGAAATTTATTTCTTTTTGCAGTGGGAGGATTGATCCCCACCTCCGAAAAAAGCTGAAAACTGCAGGAAATAATTTGACAATGTCATAGCCTCACTGGCATAAGTGGGAGCAAAATTTTCAGTCCTTTTATAAAAAAAAATATATTGAGCCTATTGAATGTTTAACACACTCTTTTCACTACAAAACTTGCTATATTAGGCTATCATTAAACCATTTGCCAGCATAGGCTGAGATAAATAGTTGAAAATGCCAGGGGTCCATATTGTTATTATTCAGTCACTAAGATGTCCGACTGTAGTACGAACTAGGTTGTAGTAACTCTATACCACTTAGTTATGCTGTTATGCTCCAAGAGTTATACACTTCATGAACCCAGGGATCATAACGTTGCTCAAATGAGGGTCCATATTTATTTATTTATTTGGTTTTTATGCCGACCTTCTCCTTAGACTCAGGGCGGCTTACAACATGTTAGCAATAGCACTTTTTGACAGAGCCAACATATTGCCCCCACAATCCGGGTCCTCATTTTACCCACCTCGGACGGATGGAAGGCTGAGTCAACCTTGAGCCGGTGATGAGATTTGAACCGCTGACCTTCAGTTTTACAGTCAGCTTCAGTGGCCTGAAATACAGCACTATACCTGCTGCGCCACCCCGGCTCTCTAATACAGTATTGGATATTAACGGAATAACAGTGTTGGAATGGACCTTGGAGGTCTCATAACCAAATCCCCTGCTCAGGCAGGAAACCCTTTATACCGAACTATTTCAGACAAATAGTTGCCCAATCTTATCTTAAAAACCTCCAGTGTTTGTTCCATCCTGTTTCCATCCAATAGTCCTATTTTGGACCTTAGATCTACTGATCTTCCACTATTTTGATGAAATGGAAGTGAAACTTTATAAAGTGAAACTCTCTCTTTCTCTTTCTCTTTCTCTTTCTCTTTCTCTCTCTCTCTCTCTCTCTCTCTCTCTCTCTCTCCCTCCCTCCCTCCCTCCCTCCCCCCACTCTCTCTCTCTCTCTCTCTCTGTATCTGTGAATTGCTGAAGCCATTCTATGTTCTGACACTATTTTCTACTCAATGCACCAATTTGAGAAAAACCAAATAGTAGAAAATGAGCCCAGCAGTCTTGACTCCAGATGGGTGAAGAAATATATACCATAATCTATATATGTGGTGATTTGATTTTGTCTTTTATATCCACTTCCCTAAGATTTGCAAAAAAATGTCCACTGCATAAAAGTGATTGTAGGAAAATGGGTCATTTGTCTTGGCAGGTAAATGGTGCCTTTAGGGAGAAGATGTCTTGAATTACCTGAGACAATGATTTAGTTTTCTAGATGTCTTGTTTCAAGCATCAGCTATGTCCATAGGCTGGCATGTCTCCCAAGTGGTTCTATCTATGGAGATTGGAAACTTTCCTCATTCTTGTTGTTGGTTGTCTTGTCCGACCCATTGCAACCCAATGGACAATGTTCCTCCAGGCCTTTCCATCCTCTACCATCTCCTGAAGTCCATTTAAGCTCACGGCAACTGCTTCAGTGACTCATAGAAACATAGAAACATAGAAGTCTGACGGCAGAAAAAGACCTCATGGTCTATCTAGTCTGCCCTTATACTATTTTCTGTATTTTATCTTAGGATGGATATATGTTTATCCCAGGCATGTTTAAATTCAGTTACTGTGGATTTATCTACCACATCTGCTGGAAGTTTGTTCCAAGGATCTACTACTCTTTCAGTAAAATAATATTTTCTCATGTTGCTTTTGATCTTTCCCCCAACTAACTTCAGATTGTGTCCCCTTGTTCTTGTGTTCACTTTCCTATTAAAAACACTTCCCTCCTGGACCTTATTTAACCCTTTAATATATTTAAATGTTTCGATCATGTCCCCCCTTTTCCTTCTGTCCTCCAGACTATACAGATTGAGTTCATTAAGTCTTTCCTGATATGTTTTATGCTTAAGACCTTCCACCATTTTGTAGCCCGTCTTTGGACCCGTTCAATTTTGTCAATATCTTTTTGTAGGTGAGGTCTCCAGAACTGAACACAGTATTCCAAATGTGGTCTCACCAGCATTCTATATAGTGGGATCATAATCTCCCTCTTCCTGCTTGTTATACCTCTAGCTATGCAGCCAAGCATCCTACTTGCTTTCCCTACCGCCTGACTGCACTGTTCACCCATTTTGAGACTGTCAGAAATCACTACCCCTAAATCCTTTTCTTTTGAAGTATTTGCCAACACTGAACTGCCAATACAATACTCAGATTGAGGATTCCTTTTCCCCAAGTGCATTATTTTACATTTGGAAACATTAAACTGCAGTTTCCATTGCTTAGACCATTTATCTAGTAAAGCTAAATCATTTACCATATTACAGACGCCTCCAGGAATATCAACCCTATTGCACACTTTAGAGTCATCGGCAAATAGGTAAACCTTCCCTACCAAACCTTCCCCTATGTCACTCACAAATATATTAAAAAGAATAGGACCCAGAACAGATCCTTGTGGCACACCGCTTGTAACCTGACTCTGCTCAGAATACTCAGAAGACTCCATCCAGCCACCTTATTCTCTGTCATCCCCTTCTTCTTTTGCCCTCAGTCTTTCCCAGTATTAGGATCTTCTCCAGTGAGTCCTTCCTTCTCATTAGGTGGCCAAAGTATTTGAGATTCATCTTCAGGATCTGGCCTTCTAAAGAACAGTCAGGGTTGGATCTCCTCTAGGACTGACCGGTTTGATTGCCTTGCAGTCCAGGAGTCTTCTCCAGCACCATAATTCAAAGGCCTCAATTCTTTGGAGTTCAACCTTCCCTATGGTCCAACTTTCACAACCATACATTGCAACTGGGAAAACCATAGCCCTGACTATGTAGATTTTGATTGGCAGGGTGCTTTTTCTGCTTTTTAGTATGCTGTATCCTCATTCTAACCTTTAACAATTTTTTGGCCAACTTTAATGAGGCACTAAAGGAATAGATCCGTTGACTTAGGTATCCAACTGGATTCACGGCTACTGCTTGATGGGTAGGCAGAGAGAAACCCTTTGCCAGCTTGTGACAAATGTTGCAAAGAAAATACCATGGACTTGTCTATGCAGTCATCAGATGTCAAGGCCAACCTGAGGGCACCAACAATTGATAAATAATACCCACCTGTTTAGTGTTAAGGAGTGTGTAGAGTAACCCGTGAGTTACCAAGGATGTACAGAGGAAACGTGAAGGTGGCAAATATCCAGCTGATAGCCCAGAGATAAAAGTAATAATTCAGATAACCAGATACTGTACATTAAATTTATAAATATTATTTACTTTAGCAAATAGCTTAGTCATACATATTTACAGTCACTCTAGTCATACACATTTACAGCAATCAATACGTATAGAAGTCTATAAGCCTTACTTACATAAACCATACATAAACCGTCATTAGAACACACAGTTCTTACAGCATAGTCACACAGACAAACTAGCAGAGAATAATCAGAGAATCAAAGATTAATGAGGGGGGGAGGGAGACTGGCTCCCTCTTATGGCTAACTGCAACACTAGCACTTAAAGCTATAGTGCTATAATTCATTTAAATATATGTTGTTTGTTTATATATTGACAAACCCAGTCAGTTAAGTACATAGTACTAACACCACCAAACTTGCCACGCTGCCCATTCAGGTTGTGCCAGTGTGGCAACGTGGCAACTACTTCTCCCGCTTCCGCCTTGGTGGTGGACGTATGATGGCCTTGAACTTCTCAAAAGAATGCTTTGTGGCTACATCTGCTGCCTCCCAAGTTTCCATAAACATCAGGCCTTCTACAGATAATGTGGCAAGCCGTTGATTAATCCCCAATTGATGCATTGGCTTGACACATATAACAGTCAGACTGGAGCAAGGTGTCAGTATTGAACGGTCTTCCCAAGCCTGCAGGCAAAGCCGTGTTTTTAGGGCCTTTTGGAAGGCCATTATATTAATTATCGAGAAGTTGTCTGCGAAATTAATTTGCATTTGGAAAATAGCAGTAGTTGTAATGTGAGGTACTTTAATCTCCACAGGAAGAGCAGACAACCAAGCAGAATGTGATGTGCAGCAGAATTTTGCTGGTGTTTGTTCCTTGTTGAGTTGTCATTTTCAATCTGGTTTTCCTCCTATAATAAATTTCACTCCTGCTGGTAATTTATATTCAGTCAAAATAAAATTGATCAATACCGATATAAAATAAATACAGAATTAGAAAATAATACACAAATACTTGAAAACTGTCAAAGCATCATGTAAATAAAGCCTTGACAATTAAATACTGAGGCTGCTCTTTTTAAAAGGGACGCCCTCCTGAACAAAGAAAAATGACTTTGGCTACTATACCAAATACAACAAACTCAGATGCAGACCAGACCTAACATTACTCCAACGCATCCGCTCCCGTGAACTACGTGCTGAACTTAGCAGACGTCGTGAACTCGGTGAAAATAACCTTTTCATTGACTACCGTTCTGATTGCATCAGAACCAGAACCCACAACCCTCCCTTCATCCCGCAAACCCACTACCCCTCCTGCCCCTCCTCAACCTTCCCACACTTCTCTACCCACCATCCCTCATCAACAATCTGACCTCCCCAGCACCTCCAGCAATGAATAGGAAAACGCGCCCCTTACTACCTCGCCTCAATCCCACCCCAACTCAACCCAACTAAATCTCATCCCTGAACACAAATTCAATCTCAAATGCAAACTCATCAATGCAAGAAGTTTAATCAATAAGTTATCAGAATTCCTCCTTCTACTCGACACCAACTTATTTGACTTAATCTTTGTTTGCGAAACATGGTTGAATTGTTCCTTTCCTGACTCCATCATCACGCATAATAACTACCTGGTTCTCCGGTCTGACCGCGAATCCCGCAGAGGAGGTGGTGTAGCCATATTCTATAAAAGCTCACTCAATCTAAAAAACATTCAAGTAGCACATGATCTATCCCTTCCTGAAACCTTAATCTGCGATCTTTCCCTCATCACTACTCTCTGCTTTTTACTGTGCTACAGAGCTCCAAACTATGACACTACCCATGCATCAAAATTAACCTCCCTACTAACATGGGCATCCTCCTGCCCCTATCCCATCATCTTCCTAGGTGACCTTAACCTACCATACATCAACTGGACACTAAATGAATGCTCCACCGAACCCATACATACCACCATTTATAACACCGTCACCAGCCTGGGACTAGAACAACTAGTATCTAACAATACCAGACTCAACAACTGTCTCGACCTCATCTTCTGTAACAGCAAAAGTGCTATTTATGGACTGCATATCATAGAACCCTTCTCCAACAGCGACCATAGTATGATCAACTTCAACCTCAACCTACACCATCATAACACTCAACAGAACAACACGGCACCAAAGTACAATTTCAGGAAAGCCAACTACGAACTCATAGACGCCAATCTCTCACTAATCAATTGGCATTCCTTGTTCTCCAGCTGCATCACCATTGATGAACTTTACAACACGTTCTTACACCAAATTAATTATCTCATAAATCTGCATGTCCCAATTACCTCTCCTAGAAGAAAACAAAAAAATAACATTCGTGTCTCAATAAGGAAACTTCAAACCAAAAAAAGATCCCTCTGGTGTAGAAACAAAAAAGGTCCAGTAACCAACTTTAAAAGCCGCTACAGAACCATATGCCAACAAATAAAAGCAGAATGTCTCAACTACCACAGTGAACAAGAGGAAAACCTCCTACGCTCCAAATCTAACCATGCCTTCTACAACTTCGTCAACAACAAACTTAACGACTCCAGACCTATTCCACCTCTCGTAGGACCACACAACATAGAATACCACGATGACCCATCTAAAGCTAACCTCTTCAACTCCTTTTTTGGCTCCGTTTTTGTTAACAGTAATGGCTCATCCCCCCTCTTCGCAAACCGCACTTCTAACTCATTAAACAACCTAACCCAAATCATCTTCACTACAGACTACGTTGAAAAAGCAATCCGTGATCTCAAACCTTCCCTATCTGCTGGACCAGATGGTCTTTGTGCATACTTCTTAAGAAAACTTTCTTCTGCCATAGCTGAGCCCTTAAGCATTATCTTCCAAAAATCCTTCAGGACCAGTACTCTCCCCAAGCTGTGGTCTAAAGCAGTAGTCATCTCCATCTTCAAAAAAGGAGACCCATCACTAGTTGACAACTACAGACCAATATCTCTATGCTGCGTTCCTTGTAAAATCATGGAATCAATCATAAATCAATCAATTTCCCTTTACCTAGAATCTAATAACCTACTATCAAAAAAACAATTTGGATTCAGAAAGAAACTATCCTGCAACCTACAACTACTTCACTGCAAAAACATCTGGACTACCCACCTTGATCAAGGAAAATCCATCGATGCAATTTATATCGACTTCTGCAAAGCCTTTGACTCAGTGGTTCATGACAAACTTCTCCTAAAACTCAAATCCTATGGCATCTCAGGACTCCTCCACAACTGGATTACTGCATTCCTGTCAAACAGGCAACAAGTTGTCAAAATCGGAAGCGCCATTTCCTCCCCTGTCCCTGTCAAAAGCGGCGTTCCCCAAGGCAGTGTACTAGGTCCTACTCTTTTCATCCTATTCATCAACGACCTCTGCGATAATATCGCAAGCAACTGTGTGCTCTTTGCCGATGATGTGAAACTTTTCAACACCACTGACAACACACTCACTCTCCAAAAAGACCTTGACTATGTTTCAGATTGGTCTAACATCTGGCAACTTCGAATCTCAACCAACAAATGCTCTACCCTCCACATCGGCAAAAAGAACCCAAACCTCATATATGAACTGAACAAACAAATTCTCACAGCAAACCCACACTCAGTAAAAGACCTCGGAATACTAATTTCAAATGACCTAAGTGCTAAAGCCCACTGCAACAATATCGCCAAAAAGGCTTCCAGAGTTGTAAACCTGATTCTACGTAGCTTCTGCTCTGGCAATCTCACACTACTGACCAGAGCCTACAAAACCTATGCCAGGCCCATCCTCGAATATAGCTCATCTGTCTGGAACCCTCACCACATCTCAGACATCAACACTCTCGAAAACGTCCAAAGATATTTCACCAGAAGAGCCCTCCACTCCTCCACCCGAAACAGAATACCATACGAAAACAGACTAACCATCCTGGATCTTGAAAGCTTAGAACTGCGGCGCCTAAAACACGATTTAAGTATTGCCCACAAAATCATTCGCTGTAATGTCCTTCCGGCCAATGACTACTTCAGCTTCAACCGCAACAACACAAGAGCATGCAACAGCTTCAAACTCAATGTTAATCGCTCCAAACTTAACTGTAAAAAATATGACTTTAACAATCGAGTCATCGAAGCGTGGAACTCATTACCGGACTCAATAGTGTCAACCCCCAACCCCCAACATTTCTCCCTCAGACTCTCCACGATTGACCTCTCCAGGTTCCTAAGAGGCCAGTAAGGGGCGTACATAAGTGCACTGATGTGCCTTTCGTCCCCTGTCCAATTGTCTTTCCTTTCCCTTTTATCATATATATTCTTTCCTTCCCACCTACTTCTCTTCCTCTTTACTTCCTATCTTTTATATATCACTTAATGTCTATTCTCTTTCATATGTATTGTATATTGGACAAAGATATCATATATATTCTTTCCTTCCCACCTACTTCTCTTCCTCTTTACTTCCTATCTTTTATATATTACTTAATGTCTATTCTCTTTCATATGTATTGTATATTGGACAAAGAATAAATAAATAAATAAATTTGGCATAAGAGAATGGTCTGCAGGAACGTCTCCCAACCTTGGCTATTTTAAGAGGTGTGGACTTCCAACTCCTAGAATTCCTCAGGTAGTTACTTGGGTGCAGAATTCTAGAAGTAGGCAGCTATCAGCAAGCTGTAATATTTGTTGCTGTGATTAAACATACCTACAGTTTGTCTAATGGTACATTTTTCCCTATACAAAAATTTCCTCTAAGGGAGCAATCAGAGTCTTAATTGAGTGTAATAGTGGCACAGGGTCTGGTCTAGGGTAACGACCGCAACCATCTGCCACTTCTTGCCACCGCCAACTGGCCATGGCCATTGTGCCATGTGACACAGTGGCCACGGGACAAGTGTTATGCTAATATTGAAGAAATGGTGTAATAGAATAATTAAAGAAAATATGCTAAAGAAGGGACACCATTAAATATGAATGACAAAAATGACAACAAAAAATTTAATTATTTTAAACAATTGAATTGTTGAATTGCCTCACAATGAGTTCTCCTGCAATGGGTTGGCTGTGCCAAGTTGTTCCACAATGAGTTGGCCATGGTGAGTTGGCTGTGCCAAGTAGGCTGGGGCGACTTGTTCCATTACCAGTGGCACATGGATGGAACAAACATGGACAAAAGGATGGAAGGAAAACCAATAGAAATGGTGGTTTCAGGACCCAAACTATGGACCAAAAAGTTATAAGTAACCATAAGAGGTAACTGATTTGACAAGCAGGTACCTCTCCTCAAATCACTTCAAATAAATTAATACAAACAGTTTGTATATTGTGGTTTTTGTATCTTTTTAGAATACTATTGATTATGAATTACTAATTCTAATCTATCTATCATCCATCCATCCATCCATCTATTTATTTATTTATTTATTTATTTATTTATTTATTTATTTATTTATTTATTTATTTATTTATTTATTTATTTATTTGATTTCTATGCTGCCCTTCTCCTTGGACTCAGGGCAGCTCACAACAAAGGATTAATACAAAACATATAAGAAATCTAAATTAAAATACACTCTAAAAACCCCAATACTTAAAATTAATCAATCACATTCATCCCATCATTATTAGCTGCTTTGAATATATTCATTTGTCAGAAATGAAGATTTGGAATGCTACTATTGTGTAATATTTATATTCAGATTTTTTTTTTACAAATAAGTACATTTTCAATTGATGGGTGATGGGAGATGATGGTTATTTTTCCATATATGCAAAGTTATTATCATTAATTAATTAGGCACTATGCAGAGATGTCATGAATTGACTACCTATGCAATTAAAAATAGTAATACAATATTAATAAATTTGAATCTTAAGAAAAGGCAGCAACAATATTTCTGAGTTCTTATTTATGCTACTGTAGACATTCCACTGAACTCTCATGCTACATACAAAAATAATTTTTCATACAAGATTCTTAACCAGATCAATTAAAAATCTTAAGAGATGCCTTTGTGCAACATTCTAGGTTTGACTATTTTTAACTTTGATTTAATTTTTTGTGGTCTGGTCCAACCGATTAGTTTAAAACTCCCTTTATTGTGTGAACTTAGGACACTGATTTATGCAGTGACAGAATTAGCAGTGCTCTGCAAACTCATAACAAAACTGATAAATTTATGCTGAGGATTCATGGAATTTCTTCGAAGGCATGGAATCTGTGTAGGAAATCGTTCATTTGTTGGCAAATTCTAAGAATAAAACTTTTAGGATGGCAGAATCAGCTGATTGCTCTCTGTGGGAGTTAAAATTGTGAGCTAGATGAAACTTCAGTGTGATCTAGCAATGTTCTTATCATCTTAGTTGTGATTAAGTAAGTGTATCTCTGATGAGTAAATGCACAAACATGCTTATGGGTTTATATCTCCCATTTGGTTTCTTGGAGGCCTTAAGCAAATTGTTCCCTCTTAGTTCAGTAATGAAAGCTAGGTTTTTCATCAGACTTGTTTTCAGCTCAATGGCTAAACTCAAAGAACAAGATGCTCTTTAGTTTAACTTCTCTTCTGGGGTACATCATGTAGTTTTTCTAGCAATAAAACATAAATGTTTTTTTATTACTGAATTTTTTGGAGTATAAGACACACCTTAGTTTTTTGGGAGAAAAATATGTGTGGTGGGGAATCTGCCTACCTGGTATTCATCTCGCTAACGTACTTAGTCTGGGCAGTGTTAGCACATTATTTTATACCCTGGTTAGGACTTTAAAAAAACCTTATGGGGAGAGAGTAACACTGAAAGAGCTTGCAATCCAGTAAGAGCTGGGAACATCATTAGCATGTTGTTAGGGCTGGAAATAAATTTATTCAGAACAAATAGAGCAATGGAAAAAATCCTGCAAAGATTTAAGGCTGGAAAAACATTCTTCCGAGAGAGTAACAATGAAAAATTCTGCAAGGTAAGAGCTGGGAAGATCAGTAGCATCTATTTAGGGCTGGAAAAAAAGCTCCCCCCAAAAAAGCAACATTTAGAATATAAGATGCACCCAAATTTTCAGCCTCTTTTAAGGAGGAAAAGGGTGTGTCTTATACTTTGAAAAATATTGTATCTATTGCAATTGGTAGCCCACAATCTGAAATTTCTCTGTTGGTTTCCCATTCACTGTTGATTCTCAATTTCCAAGTCCCAACAAGATTGACCAAGGGCTACAATGACTAAAAGTCCCACTTTTGTCATTAGAGGATTGTTTAAAAGTTCACACATTTGGCTAAATTTGATAATACTAAGCCATAAACAGCAATTTAACAATTGAATCTTAAATCAAACCAAGGTAAGATGGTTTAACGCTCTGAATTAACACAGTTGTATCCAAAAGCCATTTCTGAAGGATACTTGAAGCTGCGCATTGCTAGCCTACAATGGTTTTCTTGGAAGAAAAGTTTCCCAACTTTTTTTCTTTCTTAAGTAACCTCTGGAAACCTTCCCAGCAATGAGTTGTTCCTGATGATGTCGCACTGCAGCTTGTCTTGGCAGTCTTTCTTTGGAAGAATAAGAGAAAATTTTCTTCCGCTCTGATTTTGGGATTGGCTAATCCATTATATAGAGAGCAGGCAGGGGTTGCCGTTACCACCGCTTCCTGCATGCACAGTTTGCACAGCTTCGGGTCTCTGGCCTATTCATTCATTCATTCATTCATTCATTCATTCATTCATTCATTCATTCATTCATTCATTCATTCATTCGATTTTTAAAAAAGGCTGGCGTTTTCCTTAGACTCAGGGCGGCTTACAACATGTTAGCAATAGCAATATTTATTGGAAAAAAGCCAGGAAGCCATAACGAAGAATACCACCAACTGTTGAAGGTGTGGAAGAGGAAGAGAAGCATGAGTTCCTCACTACTAGAGCTCCCCTCCCAAAGGGGTGAAGTCACATAATGTTTTATTTAATGACTGCTTCACTTAGCGATAGAAATTCCTATCCCAGTTAAGGTTGTTTAAATAAGGACTATATGCATTTATTTCTTCTTCGCTGAACTAACCAGTCTTTAAAATCATATAAAGCTTATTTAATACTTTTTAGAACCCAGAATGACTATTTTTGCAGTATAGGATACTCTACCAATAAAAGAGAATATTTGTAACTCAGGGTTGAAATGAGGGGCCCTTGGTACACTGATGATGTTACTTACTTAGGGCGAACCTTTTTCCCCTTGGGTGCTGAAAGAGCATGCGCGTGTGCTGTCGTGCATGCGCGAGTGCCCATCCCTACAATTCAATGCCTGAGGAGGGTGAAAACAGCTTCCCCTGCCCCCGGAGGCCCTCTGGAGGATGGAAATGGCCTGTTTCCCAATTTCTGGTGGGTCCAGTAGGCTCGTGTTTTGCCGTCACCAAGCTCCAAAGTCTTCCCTGGAGCCAGGGAGGGTAAAAACGCCCTCCCCTACCCCCCCAGAGGCCCTCCGGAAGCCAAAAACGCCCTCCCAGAGCCTCTGTGTGAACCAAAAATCAGCTGACCAGCACACACATGCATGTTAGCGCTGAGCTAGGGCAACAGCTCACGTGCCAGTAGATATAGCTCTGCGTGCCACTTGTGGCACCTGTGCCATAGTTCGCCATCACTAATTTACGGTAATGAAACATCTGCGAGAAAACAGGCAAGCTGAAAGAATACCAAGGACCCCCTCATAACAGAACCAGCAGATTCTGACAGGTTCTGTGAAACGAGTAGTGGAAATTTTGAGTTGTTCGGAGAGCCGGTAGCAAAAATTTTGAGTAGTCCAGAGAACCAGCAAATGCCAACCCTGGCTGGCCCCAGAGTATGGTGAGAATGGAGATTTTGCAATATCCATCCTCCAGGAATAGGCGTGGGAATGGAGATTTTGCAGAATTCTTCCCCTGCGATGCCCACCAAGCCACTCTACAACCACCAAGCCATGCCTACAGAATTGGTAGTAAAAAAAAAAATTTCAACACTACCTTATAGGATACTTTGCTATAGGATACTTCACTTTTTAGTAAATTATTAAAAGAGAGAATACTCCCGATTGGTCAACTGAATAATTCAATTGCTCTTTGCACTATGAATTAAAAAACTGTGTGCAGCTATTTTTTTCTTAATACATTCTTTTTATGCTAAAAAAAAAAGTTGTGGAAGAAATAGGAAGAAAAAAGTAGCAGTTAAATAACTTGTAATGTTTGAGTGGAGAGAATTTGCCCATTAAGTAGCTCTTCTGAATCATCTCAAACATTTAGGAAGCTGATTTATGGAAGCCTGCTTTTAATCTTGAGAATGAGAACGTTTTATTGGCAAGTCTGAAGTAAAATTGACTGTTGCATTGTAATTAAATCTTGTAAAATTCTGAGCTTTGTAGCCAACGTTGGAGGATGTTCCTGATTTAAAAAATAGCAAATACTATTTCTGTTATTTAGGAAACTTTTTGCTTTTTTAAAATGGGTCCTTGACCCTCTTCCCAAAGTCTTAATTATGATGGGTGTGTAATTCTTTTTACATTCTTGTCTGTTTGCTTTATTTATTTATTTATTTGCTTCCTACAACAAGACTGCAGAAAAGCAATTTTTAAGAGGAGTTTGGTTTTTTTTAATAACAAGTGGTAGTGGCCTTAAAATCATGAATTAATTTTGTTCTTCCATCTAGTTCTTTTTTTAAAAAAAAGATACCACAAGGTTTACAAATAGGAAAACAATAGAAAAATCAACATTTTTAGAAATGTTTAAGCCTGTCTAGACTGCTGAATATAGCACTGAGGGGGCAAAGGGGGAGCTCTCTATTTGTGTCTTTAAAATATACATCTAGAAGTCAGTATTAAAGAAACAGATGTTTCTGCGCAATCTGTAATAGTAATGCATCCTATTTTTAAAATCATCAGCATGGTCTATATTCCCCCCCTTTTTACAGTGCATTTATTGTTCCATCTTAGAAACATAGAAACATAGAAGACTGACGGCAGAAAAAGACCTCATGGTCCATCTAGTCTGCCCTTATACTATTTCCTGTATTTTATCTTACAATAGATATATGTTTATCCCAGGCATGTTTAAATTCAGTTACTGTGGATTTACCAACCACGTCTGCTGGAAGTTTGTTCCAAGGATCTACTACTCTTTCAGTAAAATAATATTTTCTCATGTTGCCTTTGATCTTTCCCCCAACTAACTTCAGATTGTGTCCCCTTGTTCTTGTGTTCACTTTCCTATTAAAAACACTTCCCTCCTGAACCTTATTTAACCCTTTAACATATTTAAATGTTTCGATCATGTCCCCCCTTTTCCTTCTGTCCTCCAGACTATACAGATTGAATTCATTAAGTCTTTCCTGATACGTTTTATGCTTAAGAACTTCCATCATTCTTGTAGCCCGTCTTTGGACCCGTTCAATTTTGTCAATATCTTTTTGTAGGTGAGGTCTCCAGAACTGAACACAGTACAAATGTGGTCTCACCAGCGCTCTATATAAGGGGATCACAATCTCCCTCTTCCTGCTTGTTATACCTCTAACTATGCAGCTAAGCATCCTACTTGCTTTTCCTACCGCCCGACCACACTGCTCACCCATTTTGAGACTGTCAGAAATCACTACCCCTAAATCCTTCTCTTCTGAAGTTTTTGCTAACACAGAACTGCCAATGCAATACTCAGATTGAGGATTCCTTTTCCCCAAGTACATTATTTTACATTTGGAAACATTAAACTGCAGTTTCCATTGCTTTGACCATTTATCTAGTAAAGCTAAATCATTTACCATATTATGCTTTAGAGTCATCGGCAAATAGGCAAACCTTCCCTACCAAACCTTCCCCTATGTCACTCACAAACATATTAAAACATTCTTTTAAAAAATGTGTTGGAAGAAATGTCCATCTGGGTTCAGTTCCAAGAGGGAAGACACTGGAAACACAGAGACTTTTTAATTTATTATTTATTTATTTATTTATTTATTTATTTATTTATTTGTCAATAAGTATAGTACATAGTACATTTTAACATAACATTACATAAGTAGAACGTGGTAATAGAAAGGATAATAAGACAGTAGGACAGGAACATTAGGCACGTAAGTGCACATGCACGCCCCTTACAGACCTCTTAGAAAAGGGGAGAGGTCAATTGTATACAGTGGAACCCCGACATACGAGCAGCTCTACTTACGAGCTACTCGAGATACGAGCTGGGAGAGTAGAGAAATTTTTGCTCGACTCACGAGCTTCCATTCGGGATACGAGCCGAGAAGAGCCGGCCTGGCTTGCTTTGCTTCCAAGCTGATGCAGAGCCGAATAAAGCGTCACGCCCCTCTGACGCTTTCGGCGGCTTCCGAAGCGATGCTGGGCTCTTTTGCCGCCAAAAGCGTCAGGGGGGCGTGACGCTTTATTCGGCTCTGCAAAGCAAACCAGCCTGGCTCTTCTCCGTTCATATCCAGCGCTTGGTGAGTCCTTGGCTTCTGCTGGGGGTGGGGGGATCTGAACGCTTTCTGCTGGGGGTGGGGGGATCTGAACGCTCTCCCTGGCTGGGAGCACTTTTGCTGCGAGAGAGGGCTTTCCCGAAAGGGACGGAGAAAGCCCTCTCTCACAGCGAAAGTGCTCCCAGCCAGGAGGCTGCGAGAGAGGGCTTTCTCCGCCCTTTCGAGAAAGCGCGCCTGTCTGAAAAGATCGCCGCCGGTCTGGTGGGGTTTTGCAGCAACCTCCGAGCAACCTGGGCTTGGAGGTTGCTGCAAAACCCCACCGGACCGGCGGCGATCTTTTCAGACAGGCGTGCCGATTCTCCGCTTTTAGCAGTGAGCGGAGAATCGGCGCGCCTGTCTGAAAAGCTCGTAGCCGGCATGGGGGGATTTTCCATGCCGGCTACGATCTTTTTAAACAGATGCGCCGATTCGCCGCTCACCCGGAATGAGCGGAGAATCGGCGCGCCTGTCTGAAAAGCTCGTAGCTGGCATGGGGGGATGTTCCATGCCGGCTACGATCTTTTTAAACAGATGCGCCGATTCGCCGCTCACCCGGAGTGAGCGGAGAATCGGCGCGCCTGTCTGAAAAGCTCGTAGCTGGCATGGGGGGATGTTCCATGCCGGCTATGATCTTTTTAAACAGATGCGCCGATTCGCCGCTCACCCGGAGTGAGCGGAGAATCGGCGCGCCTGTCTGAAAAGATCGGAGCCAGCATGGAAAGCCCCCCCATGCCGGCTCCGAAGCACCGGGCACCCCTCAGCCGACGTCTTTTCCCCTCAGCCCTCGGGCTTGCACGCATTAATCACTTTTCCATTGTTTCCTATGGGAAACAATGCTTCGACCTACGAGCTCTTCGACATACGAGGTTCCTTCCGGAACCAATTAATTTCGTATGTCGGGGTTCCACTGTATAATGTAAGGCAGGGGTCCTCAAACTTGTCAACTTTAAGACTTGTGGACTTCAACTCCCAGCATTCTCCAGCCAGCTATGCTGGCTGGAGAATGCTGGGAGTTGAAGTCCACAAGTCTTAAAGTTGACAAGATTGAAGACCTCTGATGTAAGGTTTAAGATTTTGGGGTTGGGGGAAGCAACAACAGAGTCAGGTAATGAGTTCCAGGTGGTGACCACTCTATTGTTGAAATTGTATTTTCTGCAGTCAAGTTTGGAGCGATTTACATTCAGTTTGTATCTATTACATGCTCTTGTGTTGTTGTTGTTAAAGGTGAAGTAGTCACTGACAGGGAGTACATTATGATGTATGATTTTATGAACAACAGCTAAATCAGTTCGGAGACGACGTAGTTGTAAATTTTCTAGATTTACTATTTGGACTGCTTGGAAAGATGGTTTAATGGTGGACAGGATCACATGATTTTGAGGTCCTGGGCAAGAAAAGCACATGGGTGAGAGAGGGAGATAGATTTATACCCTCCCTAAGGCCCTGCCTTGGAGCCTCCTGTTACTGTGTAAGAAATGTATTCTAATTGGTTGTCAGACTCCCATGGGGTCAGGTTGAATCTTGCTGGGTAATGATGTAAAGATTTGGGGCTAATCAGGAGCGGATTCCCATTCCCGCCGCTACCGTTGCGCTGTATGCACAGCTTTGCTTTTACTGCGCGTGGGCACTTTCCAGCGTTTTTATTTCTGTGCATGCATGGGAAGTGAAATCTTGCAAGGGGACACATCTGTGCGCTAGAATTTAGCAAATTTTTTGCTTCCGCGCATATGCTGAAGCAAAAAACCCCTGAAAACTCTTGTGAGATTTTGTTTCATGCGCAGAAGCAAAAACATGCTGGGACACTCGCACACACATGCAGAAGAAATGAAACTTCACAGCGCAATTTTCGCTACCAGTGCAGCATCCTTATCTGTACCGGTAGCAATCCGCTACTGGGACTAATCCTACCTTTGTTGGCTCTTGGGCGAAGGCATCTTTTAATAAGTAGATCTAGCCACCTCTCTACGTCTCAAGTGCTGACATCTGCTGTGGGCTATTGAGGAGGGTGGGGGCTATTAAGAGTTCTACTTCCTGCCTAAAAACCACGTTTCTCCCTTTCTCATCCAGGGAAATATAATCTGCCTTTTTAATATTTCGTTGAATATTTCATTCTGCTAGGAGAGGGGCGGGTGCTAACTTCCTACACGGGAAGGGAAGGAAAAACTAGAAATTTTCCCTTGACATGACTATACAAATCCTTAAGTTCCCAAAGTCCTGTTGCTGTTACTTTGACAGCACTTTTTTTTGCATCCCCATTTCCTGTTTATAAAAGCAGAGAGCAAAAAAATAAAATAATCCATTGCTCTTGCAAGCATCCACATGGGTCTGCCGTTGGTTGATTCCCGCAACTAATTTCATGTAGCGTATGGCTGCTGGAGAACAGAGACGTCTGGGGAGCAGGGACACAGCAATGCCTGGAGGGCATTACTTTTGAGGTTCTTGAGATGTTGAGTGATAACACCCCAGTGCATTTGAGCCTCTCCACAATTAGATAAGCGTGCAAGTTCTCTTAGCATTCCTCTCAAAAGCAAGCAGATCTTTGCAGAGGGAACTGGCAGTTTGTTAGTTCTTGCTCTGTAGTAGTAATAACAATAATAATAACAACAACAACAACAATAATAATAATAGTAAGGAGGAGGAGGAGGAAGAGGAAGTAGAACACATACATACATACATACATACATACATACATACATACATACATACATACATACATATTGTGGGACTTCCAACTTCAGACTGACCGAATTTTGAAATGTAATACACCAGACATCTTGATTGTGGAGAAAAAGAAAGTATGGATCATCGACATCGCAATCCCAGGAGACCAGCAGAATTAAGGAGAAGCAGCTTGAGAAATTTGCGAAATATGAAGATCTAAAAATCGAGCTGCAATGACTCTGGCATAAGCCAGTGAAAGTGGTCCCAGTGGTCCTTGGTACGCTGGGCACAGTGCCAAAGGATCTCAGTAGACATTTGAAAACCATCGGAATTGACAAAATCTCCATCTGTCAATTGCAAAAGGCCGGTTTACTGGGATCGGCACACATAATTCGCCGCTACATAATGCAGTCCTAGGTGCTTGGGAAGTGCCTGACTGGTGATGAAATACGAAATCCAGCATAGTGATCTCGTTTGCTGTGTTGTATTGATGATGATAATAATAATAATAACAACAGAGTTGGAAGGGAACTTTCCCCAAGCCAGACCCACATTTCTATTTAGCGGGTGATCTATACATTTTGTGGGAGGGGGAAATATCCCCTTGTTAATTCAATTCAATTTTCAATTCAATTCAATTTATTAGATTTGTATGCCGCCCCTCTCCGAAGACTCGGGGTGGCTCACAACAGTAATAAAAACAGTATAACAATGGAACAAGTCTAATAATAAAATATATAAAAACCTCAACAATTAAAAACCATGCAGCACATACACATCAAACATGAAATATAATAAGCCTGGGGGAGATGTCTTAGTTCCCCCATGCCTGGCGATATAGGTGGGTCTTAAGTAACTTGCGAAAGACAAGGAGGGTGGGGGCCGTTCTAATCTCCGGGGGAAGTTGATTCCAGAGGGCCGGGGCTGCCACAGAGAAGGCTCTTCTCCTGGGGCCCGCCAAACGACATTGTTTGGTCGACGGGACCCAGAGAAGGCCAACTCTGTGGGACCTTATCGGCTGCTGGGATTCATGCGGTAGAAGGTGGTTCCGGAGGTATTCTGGCCCAATGCCATGTAGGGCTTTAAAGGTCATTACCAACACTTTAAATTGTCACTGGAAACTGATCAGCAGCCAGTGCAGGCCACGGAGTGTTGTAGAAATGTTAATTGTTTCCTATAGCTGCCAATTCGTGCTCATGAGCTTTAATTGGTGGGAGGCATGGCACAAGCCTGTAGCCTTTTCATAGGGAACGATTTTACATTATGCCGTGAGTCAAAAATAAGAAACGATGATGATACACCATGCAAGTTGAGATCTTAGCCGTATCGTCTTCCTGAAATAGACATGTCATTGGAGAAAATATCGTATTAGTAACTAAATCGATATGCTGGTTTGGCTTCTTACCTGCTGTGATACATTCAGATTGTCCAGGCTCTGAGCAGAAAAGAGTGGAGGAAAAAGAGAGAGAGAGCAAGCACCATTTTAAACTGGATTAAGTAGTGTTAAATGCAAGATCTGTATTTGATGTATAAATGTGAAAGAAATGTACGAGCCATAGAGTGTGGCACCTTTTCATTACATGCTGACAGTCATAAAGTCATGATCAAATGCAATAGCATGACTGCCTTCTCTTTTGTTACAACTGCAACAAGAGTGAAATGCAAAAATTTTCCCTACCGGCTTTGTAGCCATGGTTTGATGAACGTGGCTTTGGGTAGGCGGGTGTGGCCAAGCCGACGTCACTTCTTTGCCCTAATGATCTACAAAAAGGAAGATATACCAATTATTGTACACAACACAATACAATACTGTTCTTATCACCCATTTCCTCCCATGTTGACTGTATGACTGTAACTTGTTGCGTATATCCTAAGATTTTTATTAATATTGCTTCTTCTTTGCTTATTTGACCCCTATGACAGTCATTAAGTGTTGTACCACATGATTCTTGACAAATGTATATTTTATTTTATGTACGTTGAGAGCATATGCACCAAGACAAATTCCTTGTGTGTCCAATCACACTTGGCCAATAAAAATTCTATTCTATTCTCTTCTATTATGTAAGTATCTGTGTACCTCTATTATTGTTTGTGTATAATAATTGATATACAGTATCTTCTTTTTGAATCTGAATCTGATCTATCTACTAGCTTTCCCCAACCTGGTGCTTTACCGTTTTTTATTAAACTACATATCCCAGCATCCTCGTAACCTCAGGGTTACCGGGAATTTCTGAATGCCTAATAAAGTAGATAAGAGTTGATAGCTGGATGGAGTTAGTTTTCCTGTTTGATAAGACTCTTAGCTGTGATTAATAAGTGTGTGTGTAGAGGCAGGGGGGTGCGTGTATACGTATGTATATATGTGGGTTATTCGGAAAGTAGGGTTACAATGCACGTAGCTCTCGCGGGGAATGTTTGCAGGGGAAGTTGGTATTACTATCGTTTAGTGGGAAGCCAGTAGATGCGAACGAGACGTGCCAGTGGTCAGTACATCATTGACTGACATTGTGGTGAAGGTTAGAGATGAGGGTCCTCATTCTGTTTCCCTCCAAGTGCAAAGTGCGCTCTGTAATACGCTATCTGAATGCTAAGGGCATGAACACTGCTGCGATGGGTGCCCAAGATGCTTACTGAAGCGCACAAAATTGACAGAGTCAGTGCCGCCCGAGAATTTCTTGACCATTTCAAGATTGAAGGCGAGGCTTTTCCCAACTGTATAGTCACAGGAGAGGAAACTAGGGCTTATCACCATACTCCCGAGAGCAAACGTCAATCAACGCAGTGGTGCCATACCCATTGAAATTTCCCTTCTCCCTAGGCTTATAGAATTTATACATGGTATGCTTGTATGTATGAGAGGTTCTTTAAATTGGGTTTTTTTAGATTGTTTTTAATATTAGATTTGTTTACATTGTGTTTTTATATTGTTGTTAGCCGCCCCGAGTCTTCGGAGAGGGGCGGCATACAAATCTAAATAATAATAATAATAATAACAATAACAATAATAATAATAATAATAATAATAATATTATTCTCCTTCAGCCAAAAAAATCAAAACTCATCAATTGGCACCCATTGCGCACAGAAATCTTGGGTACCCATCGCAGCAGCATTCATGCCCTTAACATTTAGGTAGCATATTACAGCACACACTTTGCACTTGGAGGGAAACAGAATGAAGATGCTCATCTCTGACCTTCACCACAACTGCCAGTCAATGATCTACTGACCACTAGCACTGCTTGTTCTCTTCCGCTGGATTCCCGGTACACGATAGTAATACCAACTTCCCCTGTGAACATTCCCCGTGAGTGCTACATGCCTTGTAATCTTACTTTCCGGATAATCGTGATATTTTGACATTTTTGGATATTGCTGTTGTTGTTATTGTTATTGGGATGATGACATTGGTGGATAGCGATCCTTTTGTCGAGGAGCAGTGTATCAGAATTTCATTTCCATGTATGCTATTGTGTATACAGGAAAGCAAAAATAAAGGTTATCTTAACCCTTCACTGCTGCAAAGGAGATCAGAAGCCTTTGTTTGTATCCTTTTTCTTTTTTTCCTATTTTTCTTTTACTTCTCCCCATCATCCCCTGTTGCACTTTTGGCTTTCTCTTTGGTTAATTTTTCTTTTCTTTTTCATATGTTACTGTATATTATTTTGTATTCGTTTTTGTTTTCCTTTTTTATTTATTTTTAAATAAAAATCACATTTGTATATATAGAAGGAAATTTAACTATGGCTGAGGGCCCTGGAAAAAGGACAGAAATTGTGGCTTTTTTTTACAAGCTTGGGAATTGTAGCAATAAAGACTCTCCTAGCCAGAAGGAAAAACTGGAATTGCCCAAGTATTTCATCATGTCACAAAGGCAAGGGGCTGCAGTAGCTGAGACAGGAAGCAATTAAACCATGAGTCAAATACTTGAATATAGGCTGACTTGACATGAAAAAAATTCTTGGTGGGATTCCCAGTTAGTGACATGTTTGTACAGAAAACCAGTCAGACCAGACCAAGCGATAAAGCAAGTGAATTTCAAAAAGAGCTTGCCTCTTTTAGGACTTAATTTTATTATGGGTGTTCCAAGCTTTAAAGTTCCAGATATAGTATAGGTGGGGTCCATTTGGAGATTAATGTAATGTATGGAATAGCTGCTTACAAATACAGCATAATGGGAATGCATAAAATATTTCTTAGAAAGTCTCATCTTTTGTATGACTGAACATCAAATAAGGGAGGCATCATCCAGAAGTTGTAGCTAACCTATGGCTGGTTGTTACGAAATAAGACACCCCCTCCATTCTTTAATATAATCTAAATTTAATTTTGTTTATTCTATTTTGGAGCAAATAATTCAATCCAGCTTATAAATGAAGTGTTTTGTTTATAAATGAAATAAACACTTATAAAATGAAGTGTTTTAGTTTTCTTTTGGATTTTTTTTATGGGCGGGGCTGCGGACATCTTATTTATATAAATATATAAATATATTCTGTTATTGATGTATGTTGGTCAATTTCTTCAGGTCTCTAAAGGTAGATGAAGGGGCGTATCACTTAGATGCTTGAACCTGCGGCACTGGGCAGCCAATCACAGGAACAAAGGATTCTCGAACTTTGAGGTGCAAACCTGGGCAAAGATGTTGAAGCCAAGCGGACTTAAAATTCCTGGGAGGACCGGGAAACATGCCAGTCCGGTGGGACGGCCTAGTGGGACAGCAGCAACTGCTTCCACAACCAGCAATGCCACAAAAGAAGGTAAGTGACATGTAAAATAGTGTTTCTCCAGAAAGATCATTGCTCAGTCTGGTTCTCAGATCTTCCAACAATGCATGCACCTGTTGCTTCTCAATCCATCTCTCTCTTTCTCTTTTTTCCTTTTTATTAGTTTATAATATAAAATACCAATAAAATAGGAAAAATTGTGGAGGGAAATTGAAAAGTGTAGAAAAGAAAGGAAAAAAGAAAGAAAATACACTCTTTGGTGCAGTAGAATAAAACACAAACTTTACAAACAATGCAACTACATCACAAGAACAACAACAACAACAAAATCTTCTTTTTTCAAAGCTGTCAGTTTAGCCATCTCTGCTAACTTTATCAGCTTTTGCAACCATTCATCAATTGTGTGGTGGGCTGAATCCATCCATCTCATTGCTGGTCATCCTGTTGCTTTCCCCCTCCTTCCACCTTTCCCAGCATTCACATAATGTGTCCGAAGTAGGTTAATTAGAGCCTGGTCATTTGTGTCTCAAGTGAGAACTCTGGGTTGATTTGTTTAATTAAGGAGTTGTTACCTAATTGTAATTTCTGGATGACAGAAGAGGGAGGGAGATATATCCTTGTCCTAGCTAAATTGCTTTATGATGAGCAGAGGGGAGAGAGGGATTTGTCTGTGGCTGCATATGGCTGTAACAGCTGCCTATACAAACAGTTGCCCCCAGGGAGATGTTTGATGGACTGGCAGGGAATGACAAAAGGACTTCCTTGGTGGGATTATCTCATTTTCTCTAGCCGCCTTAAATTTTTTTTGGTCCTTTCAAATCAATCTTGACTGCTAGAATCTGCTGCATGAGTCCTCACAGTTTCTTGGCAAGATTTTGAGAATCAGGTTGCTTTGCCTTCTTCCTGTAATTTGTTGCTTGTATCCTTAATATTTTTATTAATATTGATTGTTTCCTCATTGCTTATTTGACCCCTATGACAATCATTAAGTGCTGTACCTCATGATTCTTCACAAATCTATATTTTCTTTTTTGTACACTGAGAACATATGCACCAAAGACAAATTCCTTGCATGTCCAATCACACTTGGCCAATAAAGAACTCTGTCTGTCTGTCTGTCTGTCTGTCTGTCTGTCTGTCTGTCTGTCTGTCTGTCTGTCTATGTATCATCTAACCTACCTACCTACCTATCTATTCTATCTGTTCTATACCATCTGTCTGTCTGTCTGTCTGTCTATCTAGCTATCTGTCTGTCTGTCTGTCTGTCTGTCTGTCTTTCTATCTATCTATCTATCTACCTACCTACCTACCTACCTATTCTACCTTTCTGTTCTATACCATCTGTCTGTCTCTGTCTGTCTGTCTGTCTGTCTGTCTGTCTGTCTATCTCTCTGTCTATCTATCTCTCTGTCTATCTATCTCTCTGTCTATCTATCTATCTTATCTATCTATCTACCTACCTACCTACCTACCTACCTAATCTTATCTTTTCTTTCTTTCTTTCTTTCTTTCTTTCTTTCTTTCTTTCTTTCTTCTTTCCTTCCTTCCTTCCTTCCTTCCTTCCTTCCCTATCTATTCCTAAGGCAGGAGTCAGCAACCTGCAGCTCCAGAGCCACAAGTGGCTCTTTCATCTCTCTGCTGCGGCTCCCTGTCATCACTCCGTATCACAATTTTGAGAGGAGCTTCGGATTGGGTTGGGATGTGGTGGAAACCAGGGAGTGCCAGGAGGAGAGACTATGGCAAGGGGCGGGTTTTCTAGTCAGCTTCACAATTGATAGGGTTTTCAGTTAGGACTGGTAGAGGAAAAAGGATGCCGCTCTAGGAGGAGATTATATGGTGGGGGAACCAAACTTCCGGTCAGCTCCAGAATTGATATGGGAAGCTTCCGGTTAGGACTTTTGTAGCTCTTTAAGGTTGCCAACCCCTGTCCTAAGATTAAGAGAGAAAAACAAGACTAAAGGTCTACCCACTGACTTTGTACCTAAGAGTAGAATACAACTTTTCTCCTGCTTTCTAGCTTAGTTCCATCAACCATTACACTAAACTGGCATTCAGCTGTCTTAATGCCCCATCAGGTAACTGATTCTTGTGTTCAGGTCTCAAAAATTGACTGTTGTGAGAAGTACTGTAGCTTCATTAAACTTTGCTTGGACTTTAAAGATGGTGTGTTACCCTAATCCAGTGATGGCGAACCTATGGCACGGATGCCACAGGTGGCACATGGAGCCATATCTGAGGACACGCAAGACTTTGCTCTATATCAACTGCAGTGTGTATGTGTGCACAGGCTAGCTGATTTTCAGCCTGCTGGAGTGTGGGAAGGAGTCTGGTTTTACCTGTTGGGCTGTTTTTCGCCCTCCCCAGTTTTCAGGAAAGCCTCCAGAGCCTGGGGATGGCAAAAAATGGCTCCAATGGCCAACTGCAAGTTCAGAAACGTGGGGGCAGTGCAGGGGGTCGGGTTGTGTATGCATGCATGAGGGGAGGCCAAAGCATTATGGGTGTGGCCATGCGCCATTATGCCATTGCACACGTGCACACTCTTTTGTTATTCAAGCAAAAATATGTTCACCATCACTGCCCTAATCTGATAATTAGATTTATACCACACGCAGATTTCCCGCTGATTAGATTTCTGTTTAAAGTCACTCTGTGAAATTATACATTTTTGTGGAGGTTTTCTTTTAAAAATAAAATGCATCAGGGGAAGGGCCTTCTCTGTGGCGGCCCCGACCCTCCAGATATCAGAGTTGCCCCCACCCTCCTTGCCTTTCGTAAGCTCCTTAAAACCCACCTCTGTCGTCAGGCATGGGGGAATTGAGATTTTCCCTTCCTCCTAGGCTTATAAAATGTATGCATGGTATGTCTGGATGTATGATTGGTTTCTTAAATTGGGGGTTTTAAATTAACTTAAATATTAGATTTGTTTACATTGTATTATTATTGTTGTTAGCCACCCCGAGTCTACGGAGAGGGGCGGCATACAAATCTGATAGGTAGGTAGGTAGGTAGGTGGGTGGGTGGGTGGGTGGGTAGGTAGGTAGGTAGGTAGGTAGGTAGGTAGGTAGGTAGATAGATAGATAGATAGATAGATAGATAGATAGATAGATAGATAGATAGATAGATAGATAGATAGATAGATAGATAGATAGATAGATAAATCTACCTATCTCTGGATGGACAGTCTAACTGCCCATCTTTTCTAGTAGAGGGGTGTTCCCTGACAATATTTTTGTCTCCTGTTGGTTCTAGAAATTAGGGCCACTCTATAAAAATCGGATATTTGAAAATGCAACGTCGCATAAACATGCAAAATATTACATAGGGCAAAACCCGAACTCAGAACAATCTACATATATATATATATATATATATATATATATATATATGTTTTTCTTAAGTCGGATCACCCTGGTATATTTGGTATATTTGATGAGGCCTAATAAGGCCGAAATGGGACCATCCTAGTCTCCCTTAATTTTAAAATTCCAGCTGAAAACATTTTAACATATATATATATATATATATATATATATATATATATATATATATATATATATATATATATATATATATATATATATGTTTTTCTTATGTCGGATCACCCTGGTATATTTAAGGAACGACACAGCTCCTTTTTGCCTCTAGGCCCAACCCAGGACCACTACAAGGCAGTTAATATATTTATAGCCGACAACTATATTCTGTATGTGTTAAAATGTTTTCAGCTGGAATTTTAAAATTAAGGGAGACTAGGATGGTCCCATTTCGGCCTTATTAGGCCTCATCAGCTAGCCACACCCCTTTCTTTTACTGGGATTCGATCTGGTGAACTCTGCATTGTAAAGCAGAGAACTAGCAGTTAGAGCTATTCGATCTGAATCCTTCCAGCTCTGTACCAGGGAGGGGCTATATGTTTTTCTTATGTCGGATCACCCTGGTATATTTAAGGAACGTCACAGCTCCTTTTTGCCTCTAGGCCCAACCCAGGACCACTACAAGGCAGTTAATATATTTATAGCCGACAACTATATTCTGTATGTGTTAAAATGTTTTCAGCTGGAATTTTAAAATTAAGGGAGACTAGGATGGTCCCATTTCGGCCTTATTAGGCCTCATCAGCTAGCCACACCCCTTTCTTTTACTGGGATTCGATCTGGTGAACTCTGCATTGTAAAGCAGAGAACTAGCAGTTAGAGCTATTCGATCTGAATCCTTCCAGCTCTGTACCAGGGAGGGGCTATATGTTTTTCTTATGTCGGATCACCCTGGTATATTTAAGGAACGTCACAGCTCCTTTTTGCCTCTAGGCCCAACCCAGGACCACTACAAGGCAGTTAATATATTTATAGCCGACAACTATATTCTGTATGTGTTAAAATGTTTTCAGCTGGAATTTTAAAATTAAGGGAGACTAGGATGGTCCCATTTCGGCCTTATTAGGCCTCATCAGCTAGCCACACCCCTTTCTTTTACTGGGATTCGATCTGGTGAACTCTGCATTGTAAAGCAGAGAACTAGCAGTTAGAGCTATTCGATCTGAATCCTTCCAGCTCTGTACCAGGGAGGGGCTATATGTTTTTCTTATGTCGGATCACCCTGGTATATTTAAGGAACGTCACAGCTCCTTTTTGCCTCTAGGCCCAACCCAGGACCACTACAAGGCAGTTAATATATTTATAGCCGACAACTATATTCTGTATGTGTTAAAATGTTTTCAGCTGGAATTTTAAAATTAAGGGAGACTAGGATGGTCCCATTTCGGCCTTATTAGGCCTCATCAGCTAGCCACACCCCTTTCTTTTACTGGGATTCGATCTGGTGAACTCTGCATTGTAAAGCAGAGAACTAGCAGTTAGAGCTATTCGATCTGAATCCTTCCAGCTCTGTACCAGGGAGGGGCTATATGTTTTTCTTATGTCGGATTTCTTATGTC